>NC_091332.1:21376352-21423852 GCF_038502225.1 Cherax quadricarinatus
CATTAAATACGGTGTTATATTGCACCTGCAGTAGCACATGTCTTGACTAATGTTCTCTACTCAGATCTCCGCCTAACTAGACTACCATCCACAGTTCATTACGAACTGAAGACGACGTGCTATAATTACTGACTCACCTGTAAGCGATGCGAGTGAAAAGATTCGTTTCCCTCTCCCTACAACTGTATTGCCAAACAAATCTTCAAATTCTTGTCCAACGAGTTTAACATGACCACCACTGTTTATGTAACATCAAGATCATCACCAGACAAATCCCACTTATGTATACCTGGAGTTTACCTGGAAGGTATTCCGGGGATCAACGACCCCGCGGCCCGGTCCATGACCAGGCCTCCTGGTGGATCAGAGCCTGATCAACGAGGCTGTTACTGCTGGCCGCACGTAGTCCAGCGCACGAACCACAGCCCGGCTGATCGGGCATTGTCTTTCTGTATCTGTCCAGCTCCCTTTTGAAGATAACCAGGGGTCTATTGGTAATTCTCCTTATGGCTGGTGGGAGGCTGTTGAACAGTCTTGGGCCCCGGACACTTGTTGAGTTTTCTCTTAGTGTACTAATGACGCCCCTACTTCTCACTAGGGGTATGTTGCATCACCTGCTAAGTCTTTTGCTTTCGTAGAGAGTGATTTGTGTGTGCAGTTTAGACACCAATTCCTTCAGGATCTTCCAGGTGTAGATTATGACTCTCTCTCGCCTGCGCTCAATATTCAGCTGTCTTACGGTCAAAACCCACAAAACCACAGCTCCCACAGCCATACATAACAGTAGTGGCCCATACAACACCTGAGGAATGGCAGGTGAGGAGGAGGAGGAGGAGGAGAAAAAGATGATCAAAAATAACAATAAGAACAAGGAGAAGAAAGAGAAGCAGAACAACAAGTCACGGGAATACATATGCACCAGTTAGAAAAGTGCAAAGGAATTTATTTCATGCATTCATTTTTTTCAGTCATAGACTACGTAGAATAATGAGAGTTGAGAGGTTGACCTGCACTGCGCTGCCACAGGCGACGATATCCCAGCCTGATCCTGGTAAACAAGGCTTTGCATACTGAAATAGATATTTTATGTTGACAATACACACACAGTTCATTAAGCTTGATGTCAGTGATCTCAGTTCGCTGGGTATCTGTGGCTTCTTGGCTATTATGGTTGATATATTTCAGAAGAATAGTTTAAAGAATCTACCGACGATGAGAGGGGGAAGTCAAGTGAAGATAGATGGTGAAAATAGAGACAAGAGGGGAAACAGCAACATATTGCAAGTTGGTAGACAGCAATTATCCTGGGAGATGCAACATGCCATAACAGTGAAACAGAAGCCTACACCTGGCTTAGTTACAGCACCTGGCTAAATTCCAGCACCTAGCTTAGTTTCAGTATCTGGCTTAGCTCCAGCACCTAGGTTAGTTTCAGCACACCTGGCTTAGTTTCAGCACCTGTCTTAGTTTCAGCACCTACGTTAGTTCCAGCACCTACGTTAGTTCCAGCGCCTGGTTTAGTTCCAGCACCTAGGTTAGTTCCAGCACCTGACTTAGTTCCAGCACCTGATTTAGTTCCAGCACCTACGTTAGTTCTAGCACCTGGCTTAGTTCCAGCACCTGGCTTAGTTCCAGCACCTGGCTTGGCTCTAGCTCTTGAACTATTCTTACATGTTGCTGAACTATTCTAAATTTTAAGGAGCGGAACTCTTCTTGCATGTTGGTGTATTGGTTACTAGTATTGTCCGCCTCGGTGATCACTAAAAGAGTTTTTAGGTGCTAGTATTAGTACTGACATACAGAGTGGAATCAACTGAGAACCTCTGCTGTATACTGCAGTGGTCAGCACTGCCCTGTGGTTCAGTAGTCAGCGCAGCCACCACTAAAATAGACTCAGGTTCAACTCCTGACGGAGCCATGATTTGTTTTTTTTTTCTGTTCTTTCTTTTTCGTTCAACTGACATGCAGTTTACCTTATGTTGACAATTTCAACATTTCATGTGAAACATTAAGCACTGTTCTCCTGGGAATGTGTTATATAAAGTGTATTTGTGAACTTTTCTTTTGAACAGAAGAGTTTCGGTGGGTTAATTTAAGCAGCAGCGGCAGCAGGAGGTTCTGAAGCTCACTCGTTTATGCATTTCTACATATACACCAAATAGCAAGTATACATCATCGCGCACTCTCGTGTGCGCACACACACACACACACACACACACACACACACACACACACACACACACACACACACACACACACACACACACACACACACACACACACACACACACACCACACGCACACACACCACACACACACACACACACACATACCACACACACACACACACCACACACACAAACACACACACACACAAACACACACACACACCACACACACACATACACACACACACAAACACACACACACACACCACACACACACACACACACACACACACACACACACACACACACACACACACACCACACACACACACACACACACCACACACACACACACACACACCACACACACACCACACACACACACACACACACACACACACACACACACACACACACACACAGGTCACTGGGTTCTTCTCTATGGGAAAATAATACATTGCACTTTTTAGATGTGTACTGCTCGAAGTGAATTTATTCAGCATAATCTTACCCAAAAATAATGCTGAGAATGAAACTTATAACATAAGCATTTTTATAAGTGCGTATTTTTATTTTGTCCGATTTTCTGTTCTCAGTTGATAAAATTGATATAGCAAGTTTATTCAGGTATACACAAATACAGTTACATAGATTATCATAAATAGCAGCATATGTGTAGAGAACCTGGGATAACCCAAATGTCAGACAAAGTGACTTATTTCCAATGGGGTCCTGTTAAGAAAAAATGATAAATTAGAACACACACGGCTCAAAATTAACAAACTGGCAATTTGAAATTTACACGTCACTCAGTGAGAAACTTCGTTTTAATAAAACCCATCAATGATTATTATGTTTGAAGCTTATCAGGAAAAACATCCGTTCTTCAGTAACTGGTCTGATACCAACGATTCTATATTCTGAAGTTAATCAAAACACTTATTCCTGAGTTATTAAATAAGAAGGAAGGCTACTATTTATTCAGTAAAATTGGCAAATTGAGATTTATGCTACCAATTAGCAACGTAAGAATTGTGTTCAGGAAACCACACCACTGATAAAAATTTGAAGACGATCAAATGAATCATTCTCCAGTTATGGCGCGGGTTTTTTTCGATTCCAGTTTTTTATTTTACTACAAAAATTTCTCCTGCATCAGCGAGACGTAATAGGTACTATCCTGGTCCTACGATGCATCAGCTGAACGTAATAGGTACTATCCTGGCCCTGCGATGCATCAGCTGAACGTAATAGGTACTATCCTGGCCCTGCGATGCATCAGCTGAACGTAATAGGTACTATCCTGGCCCTGCGATGCATCAGCTAAACGTAATAGGTACTATCCTGGCTCTACGATTAATCAGCTAAACGTAATAGGTACTATCCTGGCCCTACGATGCATCAGCTAAACGTAATAGGTACTATCCTGGCCCTACGATGCTTCAGCTAAACGTAATAGGTACTATCCTGGCCCTACGATGCATCAGCTAAACGTAATAGGTACTATCCTGGCTCTACGATGCATCAACTGAACGTAATAGGTACTATCCTGGCCCTGAGATGCATCAGCTAAACGTAATAGGTACTATCCTGGCCCTGCGATGCATCAGCTGAACGTAATAGGTACTATCCTGGCCCTGCGATGCATCAGCTAAACGTAATAGGTACTATCCTGGCCCTGCGATGCATCAGCTAAACGTAATAGGTACTATCCTGGCTCTACGATTAATCAGCTAAACGTAATAGGTACTATCCTGGCCCTACGATGCATCAGCTAAACGTAATAGGTACTATCCTGGCCCTACGATGCATCAGCTAAACGTAATAGGTAGTATCGTGGCCCTACAATGCATCAGCAAAACGTAATAGGTACTATCCTGGCCCTACGATGCATCAGCTAAACGTAATAGGTACTATCCTGGACCTGCGATGCATCAGCTAAACGTAACAGGTACTATCCTGGCCCTACGGTGCATCAGCTAAACGTAATAGGTACTATCCTGTCTCTACGATGCATCAGCCGTTCAGAAGAGGCAATCTGAAAATTTAACGTACTTTAACTGGAATAAAAATATTCACACTATTTTACACACAATCCTCAAACCTTTACATCAGAATTTCACTCTCAGCCGTCGATGTATTTTTTGACATCATTTTTTGAGCGTCTGAAGGTAGAGCACTCAGCCTTTCGTTAGTTATCTCAGCCATTCCAGGATGCTGGGAATGGTTTCAACAATTTTAGCTGTAAGCTACCTGAACATGCCAATTGTTCCAGGAATCTGGTTCTCCTTACTGCACACAATTGTCGAAAATTTGAAGCCGAGTAGATGAGGCGTTTTCAAGTTATAAGCTAAATAAAATCGAAAAATAGAAGGAAAAAAAGTTTCTTTTCTCTGAGGATGAGGATCCCCAGGACAGTTCCAGAGGTGCTACCTCGCTATATTCTATATTCTTATATATATATATATATATATATATATATATATATATATATATATATATATATATATATATATATATATATATATATATACTATATACACTATTACACTAGGTATTACATAAATTTACAAGCTGCGTATATTGTATAAATACTTTGCAACCACTGCCAGAATCTGAGGTAGCTTAGGGTAACCAACCCTGCTGATTGGCAGGAGAGTGGCCAGTCTTCAGGGTTCATCAATAGGCTTGTATTATCGGTGCTTCTCTCATGACTTGTGTCCAGGTGGACATCAAGGTCAATTATGACAATGCTTATTTTCACCTCTAGCTTCTTGTCTTTTGTTGTTTTTCTCATTGGTCATTCGTGAATACCAGGGACAGTTACCCTCCAACTGAGGGCCCAAGAGAGAAGATAGAAGAATGAAGAAGACGAACGACAACCCCGCCACGTGGGCCACCGCCGGGTCACCATCTGGAGAAGACCCGGGCCGGAAGTACCGGGAAATCTCTAATGAATGAATGAACCAGGGACAGGAAGGTCCGCAAGTCTACACTCGTGTGCTTTTACACACATCACCACACACGTGATCTTGACGTACTCCATATCACACACACACACACACACACACGCCATACAAAATACTGAGAGGAATTGACAAGGTGGACAAAGACAGGATGTTCCAGAGATTGGACACAGTAACAAGGGGACACAGTTGGAAGCTGAAGACACAGATGAATCACAGGGATGTTAGGAAGTATTTCTTCAGCCACAGAGTAGTCAGTAAGTGGAATAGTTTGGGAAGCGATGTAGTGGAGGCAGGATCCATACATAGCTTTAAGCAGAGGTATGATAAAGCTCACGGCTCAGGGAGAGTGACCTAGTAGCGATCAGTGAAGAGGCGGGGCCAGGAGCTCGGACTCGACCCCCGCAACCTCAACTAGGTGAGTACAACTAGGTGAGTACACACACACACACACACACACACACACACACACACACACACACACACACCAGTATGAAGCATACGCGCACATATTCCATATTACAAACCGAATGCCACGTATACACACACATGTATTCTCATATACGTATCTGCACTCTCTCAAAACCACTGTTAATATTTAATTATATAGTATAAGCAAATTAAAGAAATTAATGAACTTATCGATGTAAATATATTTAAACAGAATTATGAATGAAGATGAAGAATGTTTTACAGTTTTCTGAAGACCTCCATTGTTAGTGATGTAAGAATGTGAGAAGTCTAAGACGCTTTTGGATCAGACAATGAGGAAAATTTCGTGAATTATCTTAAGAAAAGTGAAGAGTAGCCGGAAATAATATACACGTCTGACTCACTTATCACATCACTTCTCTCATCTCTACACTGACAGAGAAAACATCCCCCACCATACATGCACGAAATAAAAACTTTCCGTGACGAATATGAAACGTAGCATCTCGCGAGACGTTCGTGCAAGCCGGCTACCATCTCTGGAGACGCTCGTGCAAGCCGGCTACCATCTCGGGAGACGCTCGTGCAAGCCGGCTACCATGACTCTTAGTTAATGTCTGCGATATTGCTTTATTCTGTCAAGTGCCGAGGTGTATGAATCATAGTATATTTTACGCCATGAATGTTATTTTATTTCTTTTTATTATCACACTGGCCGATTCCCACCAAGGCAGGGTAGCCCGAAAAAGAAAAACTTTCACCATCATTCACTCCATCACTGTCTTGCCGGAAGGGTGCTTTACACTACAGTTTTTAAACTGCAACATTAACACCCCTCCTTCAGAGTGCAGGCACTGTACTTCCCATCTCCAGGACTCAAGTCCGGCCTGCCGGTTTCCCTGAACCCCTTCATAAATGATACTTTGCTCACACTCCAACAGCACGTCAAGTATTAAAAACCATTTGTCTCCATTCACTCCTATCAAACACGCTCACGCATGCCTGCTGGAAGTTCAAGCCCCTCGCATACAAAACCTCCTTTACCCCCTCCCTCCAACCTTTCCTAGGCCGACCCCTACCCCGCCTTCCTTCCACTACAGACTGATACACTCTTGAAGTCATTCTGTTTCGCTCCATTCTCTCTACATGTCCGAACCACCTCAACAACCCTTCCCATCCCTCTGGACAACAGTTTTGCTAATCCTGCACCTCCTCCTAACTTCCAAACTACGAATTCTCTGCATTATATTCACACAGCACATTGCCCTCAGACATGACATCTCCACTGCCTCCAGCCTTCTCCTCGCTGCAACATTCATCACCAATGCTTCACACCCATATAAGAGCGTTGGTAAAACTATACTCTCATACATTCCCCTCTTTGCCTCCAAGGACAAAGTTCTTTGTCTCCACAGACTCCTAAGTGCACCACTCACCCTTTTCCCTTCATCAATTCTATGATTCACCTCATCTTTCATAGACCCATCCGCTGACACGTCCATTCCCAAATATCTAAATACATTCACCTCCTCCATACTCTCTCCCTCCAATCTGATATCCAATCTTTCATCACCTAATCTTTTTATCCTCATAACCTTACTCTTTCCTGTATTCACTTTTAATTTTCTTCTTTTGCACACCCTACCAAATTCATCCACCAATCTCTGCAACTTCTCTTCAGAATCTCCCAAGAGCACGGTGTCATCAGCAAAGAGCAACTGTGACAACTCCCACTTTATGTGTGATTCTTTATCTTTTAACTCCACGCCTCTTGCCAAGACCCTCGCATTTACTTCTCTTACAACCCCATCTATAAATATATTAAACAACCACGGTGACATCACACATCCTTGTCTAAGGCCTACTTTTACTGGGAAATAATTTACCTCTTTCCTACATACTCTAACTTGAGCCTCACTATCCTCGTAAAAACTCTTCACTGCTTTCAGTAACCTACCTTCTACACCATACACCTGCAACATCTGCCACACTGCCCCCCTATCCACCCTGTCATACGCCTTTTACAAATCCATAAATGCCTTATCTAAATACTGTTCACTTATGTGTTTCACTGTAAACACCTGGTCCACACACCCCCTACCTTTCCTAAAGCCTCCTTGTTCATCTGTTATCCTATTCTCCGTCTTACTCTTAATTCTTTCAATAATAACTCTACCATACACTTTACCAGGTATACTCAACAGACTTATCCCCCTATAAATTTTGCACTCTCTTTTGTCCCCTTTGCCTTTATACAAAGGAACTATGCACGCTCTCTGCCAATCCCTAGGTACCTTACCCTCTTCCATACATTTATTAAATAATTGCACCAACCACTCCAAAACTATATCCCCACCTGCTTTTAACATTTCTATCTTTATCCCATCAATCCCGGCTGCCGTACCCCCTTTCATTCTACCTACTGCCTCACGAACTTCCCCCACACTCACAACTGGCTCTTCCTCACTCCTACAAGATGTTATTCCTCCTTGCCCTATACACGAAATCACAGCTTCCCTATCTTCATCAACATTTAACAATTCCTCAAAATATTCCCTCCATCTTCCCAATACCTCTAACTCTCCATTTAATAACTCTCCTCTCCTATTTTTAACTGACAAATCCATTTGTTCTCTAGGCTTCCTTAACTTGTTAATCTCACTCCAAAACTTTTTCTTATTTTCAACATAATTTGTTGATAACATCTCACCCACTCTCTCATTTGCTCTCTTTTTACATTGCTTCACCACTCTCTTAACCTCTCTCTTTTTCTCCATATACTCTTCCCTCCTTGCATCACTTCTACTTTGTAAAAACTTCTCATATGCTAACTTTTTCTCCCTTACTACTCTCTTTACATCATTCCACCAATCGCTCCTCTTCCCTCCCGCACCCACTTTCCTGTAACCACAAACTTCTGTTGAACACTGTAACACTACATTTTTAAACCTACCCCATACCTCTTCGACCCCATTGCCTATGCTCTCATTAGCCCATCTATCCTCCAATAGCTGTTTATACTGTTTATATCTTACCCTAACTGCCTCCTCTTTTAGTTTATAAACCTTCACCTCTCTCTTCCCTGATGCTTCTATTCTCCTTGTATCCCATCTACCTTTTACTCTCAGTGTAGCTACAACTAGAAAGTGATCTGATATATCTGTGGTCCCTCTATAAACATGTATATCCTGAAGTCTACTCAATAGTCTTTTATCTACCTGTACATAATCCAACAAATTACTGTCATTTCGCCCCACATCATATCTTGTATACTTATTTATCCTCTTTTTCTTAAAATATGTATTACCTATAACTAAACCCCTTTCTATACGAAGTTCAATCAAAGGGCTCCCATTATCATTTACGCCTGGCACCCCAAACTTACCTACCACACCCTCTCTAAAAGTTTCTCCTACTTTAGCATTCAGATCCCCTACCACAATTACTCTCTCACTTGGTTCAAAGGCTCCTATACATTCACTTAATGTCTCCCAAAATCTCTGTCTCTCTCTCTCTCTCTACATTCCTCTCTTCTCCAGGTGCATACACGCTTATTATGACCCACTTTTCGCATCCAACCTTTACTTTAATCCACATAATTCTCGAATTTACACATTCATATTCTCTTTTCTCCTTCCATAACTGATCCTTCAACATTACTGCTACCCCTTCCTTTGCTCTAACTCTCTGAGATACTCCAGATTTAATCCCATTTATTTCCCCCCACCGAAACTCCCCTACCCCCTTCAGCTTTGTTTCGCTTAGGGCCAGGACATCCAACTTCTTTTCATTCATAACATCAGCAATCATCTGTTTCTTGTCATCCGCACTACATCCACGCACATTCAAGCATCCCAGTTTATAAACACTAAATTATGTTTACTTGATTCTCAATGTTTAGGATGTTACGTATACTTGATATCTGGCTGAACTGAGTCCTGACAGACCATTGTGCTAACGAAAATCTCGGTGTTTGAGACTGCTTAAAAATTGATGCGATTCATTTTGATTCATACGAAAATGGTATAGAGATTCTGGTCTACACTAGCAGAGGAAGAATATCTTTACCATTAAAGTATTTAAGGAGTGGTATGAGTTCCAGCAGGTTGTGAGTGGCATGACCTCCAGGAGGGTGTAATTGGCATGACCTCCAGGAGGATGTGACTGGTATGACCAATAGGAGGTTGTGACTGACATCTCCAGGAGGCTGTGACTGGCAAGACCTCCTGGAGGTTGTGACTGCCATGACCTCATGGAGGTTGTGACTGCCATGACCTCATGGAGGTTGTGACTGCCATGACCTCCTGGGGATTGTGACTGCCATGACCTGGAGGTTGTGACTGCCATGACCTCCTGGAGGTTGTGACTACCATGACCTCCTGGAGGTTGTGACTACCATGACCTCCTGGAGGCTGTGACTGCCATGACCTCCTGGAGGCTGTGACTGCAATGACCTCCAGGAGATTGTGACTGTCATAACCTCCAGGAGGCTGTGACTGCATCAACTACAATAAACAATAATTCTTATAATGAGAAAGCCAAACTCTACGAATACTAATTAATAACAAAAACATTAAGTAATTTTACAACATATGCTATCTTTTTTATAACAGATTACACAGTAAAGTATAATAATAATAATAATAATAATAATAATAATAATAATAATAATACTATTAATATACATCCGGGAGGCGTGCCTCTCATCGCATACGTTGAATTTACTTTAGTCCCAGGTTACATACAAGCTTATTAACTCTGGTGTGGCAGACAGACTTTATATACATCACAATACAACGTAGGTCTGTGAAAAAAGACATAACAGCAGAGATGAACTTTCATCTGTGAAACCAGCTTCTTCATTCAATAGCTCCTTTCTACTACTGTGTCTTCATTAGTTATTTTGTGCCATATGTCTCTGCAACATTGTGCACCACAACATTCAGTGTGTAATAAATGCTAGCATTCATACATGACAATAAATAACAATATTAGAGACAAACACAGTCGTACTGGCCAGGTTGTAGCAGCAACCACCAACAAAATTCTTATTGTCAAGAGATCGAATCATCTAAGTTGACAGTTTTTATTTTCATCCCCGAGACTTTTTTTTTTTTGGTATCTGTTGTGGTGAATGTATTATTGGAGAGATGAGAGAAATGTATATGTGAAAATTGAAAGACTTTTCAGCTGTTTAATAATTGTTTATTAAGATGATTTATACGAAAATATTAGTCTTAACAACAAGTCTCTGGAGGTAGTCATTTCTTCATATATTTACATCTCTCCAGAAGAGTTGTCATCCAAACATTCTAACACTCATTCCATTTTAAGAAAATTAAAATTATTTAATCAAGAATTTTGTTAATGCTCCTAAAAATACTTATACAGCATTGTTTAATATTAACAACAGTGAGGGAGAGTGAAGATATGCTTATGAGAATGTGTACACATGTACGTGTGTGTGTGTGTGTGTGTGTGTGTGTGTGTGTGTGTGTGTAGATGAAATTGACAAATAAATATCAGAAGAAAGCTTATATGGACTACTTAAGTTGTGTGGTACTGGTGTCAGCCTGGCAGACTCTCCTGTCAGCCTGGCTGACGCTGCTGCACTAATCGTCAGTCAATGTTTCGTTTTTACTTCATTTTTTTGTCTACGGAGGTACATAATTGTTTTGTTTCTTTGGCTTTAACTTCTAAATTAATGTGAAACATTCAGATTTGATTCGAGGAAGAGGAAGAGTAAGATACTTCTGATTATTATTTGTGGAGCAGCTTCTCACTACCATTGACGGCACGGTTACTGAATCTAATTAATCCGGGTTGGGATTTTTGTTTTAATTTCTAAGTGCAGAATGCAGGACAAATCGTTAAGTAATAAAGTTGGTAGAATACCGAGAATATGTTTGATAAAAGAACACATGTGTAACTACCGAGACGTATTACTGCACTGTCAAGTCTATACAAACATTACAAGGACATAGAGGCTATATACAGTGTAACAAAATGTTAAAAGGCATTAGTTCATCCTACTAGTAGTAGCAGTAGTATAATAGTAGTAATAGTAGTACGTAGGAGGAGGAGGAGGAGGAGGAACAGCAGCAGCAGCAGGAGGAGGAGGAGGAGAAACAGAAGCAGCAGCTGCAGGAGAAGCAGTAGCAGGAGCAGCAGCAGGAACAGCAGCAGGTGCAGCAGCAGCAGAGGTAAGTGTTGGTCGCTATGTTATGGTGGAGTCAGATGTTGCAAGAAGAACCAGTGCTAATATTGCAAAAGGTGACGAAGCTGCTTTTATTCAATTTAATATTGTCGGCAATGACAATTAAAAAGTTAAATCACCGAAATATTAGAACGAGTTCACTTATAAAAATAAACTTCGCCATTAGATAATAACCAAGAGTTACGTCTGCTACTACTACTACTACTTCATTTACTACCACCACTACTAGTACTACTACCAACACCATCACCACATCTACCACGACCAACATTTCTTTTACTAAATCACTAAATCTGTCTGGAATCATATACTTGTTGAGCTTCAATCACACATGTAAGTACAGACAAATAAGAATGCGTTAAATAACAGCCTTTAATAAACATTGAAACATGTTAAAATTGTGAAGATCAGTTATTTCTAAATGTACTTGTAGTTAAGTGTTCTTAAGTGAATGAGGAAAAATGAATGTGAAATAATTAACTACAAGATATCACGTATCAGTACTGTTATGCTCTCTCGTTATGAGTATGAAAAAAGGCAATGCAGAGAACAATTTTCAATACACTTTTCAGAATAAATTTCTCAGGTTCCAACGGCTCTATCAGTCAGTCTTTGCACTCCTTGACAATGTGCGAAAATGTACTCTACACTCACACTAATTTAGTAAAATATTGTCCTATAATAAAAGATAACAATAGATCTAAACTTTATCATTTGAGGGGGGGAGGTTGAGAGCTGTGAACCCCAAACACAGCATTTCCTCAGAGAGGAACTTGACAAATGCAGCAACCCCATGGAGTCCTGCCTACATATGATATTAGAACACAAGTGTTGAAATATCTACATATATGAGCAGATGTAAATACTTGGGAGGACACGCAGAAATCTGCGCCCAGTAAATACACTCACCCGGGTAGGCTGGAAACCTAGTCCAGTCAGAAGAGAACTCCTCCTCTACCTAGACCACCATGAGGAGGCCAACTGTTGTTTATTAGTATCGTCTATTTAAATGTCATAGTTTATTATATTCTTATTCGTCTATTTCTGCATTTTTATACCTGTAAAAGTCCGATCTCTATGTTTTTTATGAACTTTTTTTATATATATCAAATTAGGTGTGATTTTTGTATCTTTTGGTGTCGTGTTTAATACTTTAATCTTCATATCACCGGTATACGAAAGTATTATAACGTAATCCCCTCAAGGAAGGTTCCTTGATGTTGGTGAGGGGCTCTTGATTTAGGGAATTGGATCTGTGCTCCAGTTTCCCGAATTAAGCCTGAATGCCTTCCACATCCCCCCCCCCAGGCGCTGTATAATCCTCCGGGTTTAGCGCTTCCCCCTTGATTATAATAATAATTATAACGTAATATTGTTATGAGATACTGTTATGCATAGCAGTGTTATCTTTGAAACCGTGATATTATTAAATATATAAAAGCGTAATATTTGTTTTTATTTTCTAATTTTACTACGTATAATATTGTGATTATTGCCTCTGGCGTTACTATGAATAAATATAACATTTATGTCTCTGGTATTATTGTATATAACGCAGTGATCTTTGTATCTCTGATAGCAACAGGAAAGGTTTTCTGGGTAAATATATCTATCCATCAATGTCTTTATTCAAAAATTTCTCGTAAAAGATCTTTACAGGTCAAAAATAGTATTTTGTAAACAAATTTAAATCGTTTATCAATTATTATGTTGAATCCATTTAGCTGCCAGACTGGCTGACTCCGCTGCCAGCCTGGCTGACTCCGCTGCCAGCCTGGCTGACTCCGCTGCCAGCCTGGCTGACTCCGCTGCCAGCCTGGCTGACTCCGCTGCCAGCCTGGCTGACTCCGCTGCCAGCCTGGCTGACTCCGCTGCCAGCCTGGCCGACTCCGCTGCCAGCCTGGCCGACTCCGCTGCCAGCCTGGCCGACTCCGCTGCCAGCCTGGCCGACTCCGCTGCCAGCCTGGCCGACTCCGCTGCCAGCCTGGCCGACTCCGCTGCCAGCCTGGCCGACTCCGCTGCCAGCCTGGCCGACTCCGCTGCCAGCCTGGCCGACTCCGCTGCCAGCCTGGCCGACTCCGCTGCCAGCCTGGCCGACTCCGCTGCCAGCCTGGCCGACTCCGCTGCCAGCCTGGCCGACTCCGCTGCCAGCCTGGCTGACTCCGCTGCCAGCCTGGCTGACTCTGCTGCCAGCCTGGCTGACTCCACTGCCAGCCTGACTGACTCCACTGCCAGCCTGGCTGACTCCGCTGCCAGCCTGGCTGACTCCACTGCCAGCCTGGCTGACTCCGCTGCCAGCCTGGCTGACTCCACTGCCAGCCTGACTGACTCCGCTGCCAGCCTGACTCCACTGCCAGCCTGGCTGACTCCACTGCCAGCCTGACTGACTCCACTGCCAGCCTGACTCCACTGCCAGCCTGGCTGACTCCACTGCCAGCCTGGCTGACTCCACTGCCAGCCTGGCTGACTCCACTGCCAGCCTGGCTGACTCCACTGCCAGCCTGGCTGACTCCACTGCCAGCCTGGCTGACTCCACTGCCAGCCTGACTGACTCCACTGCCAGCCTGGCTGACTCCACTGCCAGCCTGGCTGACTCCACTGCCAGCCTGGCTGACTCCACTGCCAGCCTGGCTGACTCCACTGCCAGCCTGGCTGACTCCACTGCCAGCCTGGCTGACTCCACTGCCAGCCTGGCTGACTCCACTGCCAGCCTGACTGACTCCACTGCCAGCCTGGCTGACTCCACTGCCAGCCTGACTGACTCCACTGCCAGCCTGACTGACTCCGCTGCCAGCCTGGCTGACTCCACTGCCAGTCTAGCTGACTCCACTGCCAGTCTGGCTGACTCCGCTGCCAGTCTGGCTGACTCCACTGCCAGTCTAGCTGACTCCACTGCCAGTCTAGCTGACTCCACTGCCAGTCTGGCTGACTCCGCTGCCAGCCTGGCTGACTCCACTGCCAGTCTAGCTGACTCCACTGCCAGTCTGGCTGACTCCACTGCCAGCCTGGCTGACTCCACTGCCAGCCTGGCTGACTCCACTGCCAGCCTGGCTGACTCCACTGCCAGCCTTGCTGACTCCACTGCCAGCCTGACTGACTCCACTGCCAGCCTGGCTGACTCCACTGCCAGCCTGACTGACTCCACTGCCAGCCTGGCTGACTCCACTGCCAGCCTTGCTGACTCCACTGCCAGCCTGACTGACTCCACTGCCAGCCTGGCTGACTCCACTGCCAGCCTGACTGACTCCACTGCCAGCCTGGCTGACTCCACTGCCAGCCTGGCTGACTCCACTGCCAGCCTGACTGACTCCACTGCCAGCCTGGCTGACTCCACTGCCAGCCTGACTGACTCCACTGCCAGCCTGGCTGACTCCACTGCCAGCCTGGCTGACTCCGCTGAAAAAAAATTCAGTCCTTTTCCTTTGCCTGAGATGCATATTCGCTTTGTTACTGTGACTAACCTTTAAAACTTGAAACATTCAGATTTAATCCGAGGAAAACGAGGATGTCTTTAATTCCTGAACCATAGTTAATTTTAAAGTTCATTAATATATTAAAGAGGAACTTCTTGACATAAAAAGGTCATACACAGAGTGGTTAATTGGAGGAAATTAGGTTTGATCCAAGGAAGGGGAGATTATCTCTAACTCCTTGGAACAAGAGCGAGCCCTACACCAACTTCGCGGAACCTCTCTCCCCTCCAGACTGAAGTCTTTTAATAGCAACTATGAGGAGCAGAATGGACTATTAAAATTAATAATATTTCGTATTTACATTTTACAGGTAAACTAATATAATAAATGCGAATGCTCGAATTATAGAGACTTTAAAACTACACTGATGTAGTTACCATACAATGTATGCAGGTAAACCATAACAGTAAATACATGATATAATAATTTTGACAGTTGATTTGTAGGTTAATATGTGAGGTGATGTTCAGGTGATGGTGTAAGAATAACAACAGATGAATTACACAGGTGAGTACGTGAGGTGAACTGCAGGGGAAAGTTTATTGGGGAATACATTTGAAGGTGTAGGTGAAGGTGTGTTGTGGGATACTCTTGAAGGTGTAGGTGAAGGTGTATTGTGGGATACTCTTGAAGGTGTAGGTGAAGGTGTATTATGGAATACACTTGAAGGTGTAGGTGAAGGTGTATTGTGGAATACACTCGAAGGTGTAGGTGAAGGTGTATTGTGGGATACACTTGAAGGTGTAGGTGAAGGTGTATTGTGGGATACACTTGAAGGTGTAGGTGAAGGTGTATTGTGGGATACACTTGAAGGTGTAGGTAAAGGTGTATTGTGGGATACACTTGAAGGTGTAGGTGAAGGTGTATTGTGGGATACACTTGAAGGTGTAGGTGAAGGTGTATTGTGGGATACACTTGAAGGTGTAGTGGGAAGCCACAGTAACCATCAAGTACTCTTGTTTCACATGGATCAACCATTTATTTTAATTTTGCAGTGATTTGTATTAAAAGTTAACTGTGTAATCTATATTAGATTCTGAGAAGTTGAAAATGTACAGTATAAAACTGAAGTTATTTAGCCTGGCACCTATGTTTATACGAGGAGAGTAAACAGCATATTTATAATTTGGGGAACAGTTTCTTACGCAGGAGGGAGAGATATATCATAATCTACACTTGGAAAATCCTGGAAGGAATGGTCCCAAATCTGCACACAGAAATCACTCCCTACGAAAGTAAAAGACTGGGCAGGCGATGCAAAATGCCCCCAATTAAAAGGGCCCCATTGGTACACTAAGGGAAAACACCATAAGTGTCCGGGGCCCAGAACTGTTCAACAGCCTCCCATCAAGCATTAGGGGAATTGCCAATAAGCCCCTGGCTGCCTTCAAGAGAGAGCTGGACAGATACCTAAAGTCAGTGCCGGATCAGCCGGGCTTTGGCTCGTACGTTGGACTGCGTACGGCCAGCAGTAACAGACTAGTTGATCAGGCCCTGATCCATCGGGAGGCCTGGTCATGGACCGGGCCGCGGGGGCGTTGATCCCCGGAATAACATCCAGGTAATCTCCAGGTAACCATTGATGGCACCGTGTCTGAATATAGTTAATCTGTGTTGGGATTTCTTTTAATTTCTGTGTGCAGAATGGAGGACAAATCATCATCAATTCTGTAATAATGTTGGCAGCATACCGAGAATATGTTAGGTAAGAGAATACATGTGTAACTACCGAGACGTATTATGGCTTTGTAAAATCTATATAAACATTACAAGGACACAGAGGCTATATACAGAATATATAACAAAATAATGTGAAAAGGCATAAGCGTAAGTATTTCCTATTGGTGGTGCTGGTAGTAGCAGTAGCAGCGTAGGTAACTCTTGGTTGCTATTTGATGAAGTCAAATGTACTAAGGAGAACTTGTGCTAATATTTCAGAGCTGACGAAGCTGCCTTTATTCTGTTTAATAGTGTCTGAATTGACGATTAAAGACGTAAATGACTTGCGTCATCTTTAATCGCTGAAGTTTTAGAACGAGTTCACTTTAAAAAAATAAACTCCGCAATTACATAGTGACCAACAGTTACGTCTACTACTACTACTATCAACACTACCTTCATCACTACAACTACTATCATTTGTCCTTTTACTAAATTACTAAACATATTTGGAATCTTGTATATATTGAGATTCGAGAGGTAGAATGTTCACACACACAATGTAAGTGTAGAATACGTAAACAACAGCCTTTAATAAACAATGAAACATGTTAAAATTGTGAAGATCAGTTATTTCTAAATGTACTTGTAGTTAATTGTTGCTAAGTGAATCAGAAAAAAATCAATTTGACATAATTAACTGAGGCCTGGTCACAGACTGAGACGCGGGGGCGTTGACCCCTGTAAACGTCTCCAGGTATACTCCAGGTACACAAGACATCAGGTCTCAGTAATATCGTGCTCTCTCATCGTATCCTTATTAAAATACTTTTCACTCTTTGACAATATGTGAAAATGTGTTCTGCACACACTAATTTAGCAAAATATCATATATTATGCAAAAATATTATCAAATATTATAATGGAATTAAATTTATCATTTGAGGTGGACGTTGAGAGCTGTGAACCCCAAACACAGCATTTCCTCAGAGAGGAACTTAACTTGACAAATGCAGCAACCCCATGGAGTCCTGCCTACATATATTAGAACACAAGTGTTGAAATATCTATATATACTAGCAGATGTAATTACTAGGGAGGACACGCAGAAATCTGCGCCCAGTAAATACACCCACTCGGGTAGGCTGGAAACATAGTCCAGTCAGAAGAGAAGAACTCCTCTACCTAGACCACCATGAGGAGGCCATCTATATTTTATAATTTTCATCTATTTAAATGTCATAGATTATGCTTTTATTTGTCTATTTCTGCATTTTCATTCATGTAAAAGTGTGATCTCTGTATGTTTCTGTGTGTAATTTGTTTATCATTTCATTAATGTTGATGTTATGTGTGATCTTCGTATTCCTGGTGTTGGGTTTAATACCGTAATCTTCGTATCACCTGTGTAAATATGTATTGTAACTAAACATTTATATTGCCGATATTGCTATGCATACAGTGTTATCTTAGTATCCTTGATATTTCTAATATAAAAGCGTAACAATATTTGCTGTTGTAAATTTATTACGCATAATATTGTAATCTTTGCCTCTCTGGTGTAACTATGAATAAATATAACATTTGTCTCTGGTATTACTGCATACAACCCAGGGATCTTTGTACCCCTGATAGCAATAGAATAGGTTTTCTAAGAGTCTAGGTAAATGTTAACTCTCCATTTCTTTCTTCATTCAACAATTATTCGCATAACTTTAGGGATTATAAATTCAATATTTAGTAGACAGAAATTCAAATTATTTACCAGATATTTTATTGAATCCACTTTTCTCTAGCGACTTTATCTCATATTGTTACATCACTTATTAAGGAAGCACCTTTAATCTAAATCACCTTCCCTGACACTTTTTAAATTTTGGGACACTTTGTACCATCTTATATTTTCCTGTGCATGTGTACCCTCCTGTAGTGTGAGAGTGAGAGCGTGAGAAACAGAGATAGAGGGTTGCTCACTTCACAAAGGTTTGCCTCGTCTCTTTCAGTATCCTCACCTCAACCTTCCTACCTCAGTCCCTTCCCAGGATCTTCAGGAATTCATCCAACTGTCTACTGGATGTGTCTTGCTCTCTTCACTTTCCGGAGGTTCCAGACGACTTTGCTGGATTGGGATTATGTCTTTTCCAACTACTGCCGAAAACTAACTAGTAGAGGAATTACAGGAGACAGAAAAATCTGTCCTGTATGTACACTCTCCAAGACAGTCATGAACGTAGACCAAGACACCCAGATATCATTATTCAGTGAATATTTTAGTCCTACTTAGGTCACAGTATTTATATTAATTAATATAGTTATTTAGCACAATACGCGCATGTTTGAGCGTTGTATTGTGTGTACTGAGTGATAGATTTTTTTATCTAATTGTCCACCTTCATGGAAAGGGTAATAAATATTTTCTTTATTACTCGTCTCTGTATTTGCAAAACACACACGTACACGCACAAGCAAACTTTCGGGAATGAAAACAAAAGTTAGCTACTCGGGAGACGCGATCGCCTGGAAGAAAGAACGTTGAAGGTCGGTGCTACAACAAGGTCTCTGTTGTTAATATCTCCGATACTATAATGTGATGAACTGTGATGGGTAATTACCAATTATCGCCAAGAGGAATTAGGACAATATATTCCAGGACGTCATAAAATTTGTTGCACCAGAGGTTGTATGGAGATAAAGAGAATCTTTTGAGGAAATACCAAATAGAGATGGTCATTCAGCTCGCTGAATTTCATCCTTGGGAGAAGTAATGATGAAATCACCGAGGATTGTTGCACCTGTCATGAAGGAAGTTAGAATGAAGGAGCAAGTGTAAAGGAACTGGGTGTGATGGAATTTAATATGAAGGAACTGGGTGTGATGTAATTTAATGTGAAGGAATTGGGTGTGATGGAATTTAATATGAAGGAATTGGGTGTGATGGAATTTAATGTGAAGGAATTGGGTGTGATGGAATTTAATATGAAGGAATTGGGTGTGATGGAATTTAATGTGAAGGAATTGGGTGTGATGGAATTTAATATGAAGGAACTGGGTGTGATAGAATTTAATGTTAAGGAATTGGATGTGATGGAATTTAGCATGAAGGCAGTGAGAATTGGGTGTGATGGAATTTAATGTGAAGGAATTGGGTGTGATGGAATTTAATGTGAAGGAATTGGGTGTGATGGAATTTAATATGAAGGAACTGGGTGTGATGGAATTTAATGTGAAGGAATTTGGTGTGATAGAATTTAATGTGAAGGAATTGGGTGTGATGGAATTTAATGTGAAGGAATTGGGTGTGATGGAATTTAATGTGAAGGAATTGGGTGTGATGGAATTTAATATGAAGGAATTGGGTGTGATGGAATTTAATGTGAAGGAATTGGGTGTGATGGAATTTAATATGAAGGAATTGGGTGTGATGGAATTTAATATGAAGGAACTGGGTGTGATGGAATTTAATGTGAAGGAATTGGGTGTGATGGAATTTAGCATGAAGGCAGTGAGAACGAAGGAAACGAGTAACAACGCAAACGAAGATGGAAGTGAATTTGAAGAGAATGAACATGAAAAGAGTGAAGATAAACGAGAAGAATATGAAGAGCAGAGAGAAAGAAAGATGGAAATATACACGAAGTATAGTAGAAATGACCGAAGCAATACAAAGGATAAAAAGGGGAAAACTAGAAAGAATTAAGAAAGAAATGTGAAACACAGGAAGACACTACGCAAATACATCCCTCACCCATCCTGTGAGGATGGGTGAGGGAGTACTCTGGGAGAGTATAGGATGGGTGTGGGAGTACTCTGGGAAAGTACAGGATGGGTGAGGGAGTACTCTGGGAAAGTACAGGATGGGTGAGGGAGTACTCTGGGAAAGTACAGGATGGGTGTGGGAGTACTCTGGGAGAGTACAGGATGGGTGTGGGAGTACTCTGGGAGAGTACAGGATGGGTGAGGGAGTACTCTGGGAGAGTAAACGATGGGTGTGGGAGAGCTCTGGAAGAGTAAAGGATGGGTGAGGGAGTACTCTGGGAGAGTACAGGATGGGTGAGGGAGTACTCTGGGAGAGTACAGGATGGGTGTGGGAGTACTCTGGGAGAGTACAGGATGGGTGTGGTAGTACTCTGGGAGAGTACAGCATGGGTGTGGGAGTGCTCTGGGAGAGTAAAAAATGGGTGTGGGAGTACTCTGGGAGAGTACAGGATGGGTGTGGGAGTACTCTGGGAGAGTACAGGATGGGTGTGGGAGTACTCTGGGAGAGTACAGGATGGGTGTGGGAGTACTCTGGGAGAGTACAGGATGGGTGTGGGAGTACTATGCGAGAGTACAATATGGGTGTGGGAGTGCTCTGGGAAGGTTCAGGATGGGTGTGGGAGTACTCTGCGAGAGTACAGGATTGGTGTGGGAGTACTCTGCGAAAGTACAGGATGGGTGTGGGAGTGCTCTGGGAGGGTACAGGATGGGTGTGGGAGTACTCTGGGAGAGTACAGGATGAGTGTGGGAGTACTTTGGGAGAGTACAGGATGGGTGAAGGAGTGCTCTCGGATAGTACAGGATGGGTGTCGGAGTACTCTGGTAGAGTACACGATGGGTGTGGGAGTGCTCTGGGAGAGTACAGGATGAGTGTGGGAGTGCTGTGGGAGGATACAGGATGGGTGCGGGAGTACTCTGGGAGAGTACAGGATGGGTGTGGGAGTACTCTGGGAGAGTACAGGAAGGGTGTGGGAGTACTCTGGGAAGGTACAGGATGGGTGTGGGAGTACTCTCGGAGAGAAGAGGATGTGTGGGAGTGCTCTGGGAGAGTACAGGATGGGTGTGGGAGTCCTATGGGAGAGAACAGGATGGGTGTGGGAGTATCTGGGAGAGTGCAGGGTGTGGGAGTACTCTGGGAGAGTACAGGATGGGTGAGGGAGTACTCTGGGAGAGTACAGGATGGGCGAGGGAATACTCTGTGAGAGTACAGGATGGGCGAGGGAGTACTCTGGGAAAGTACAGGATGGGCGTGGGGGTACTCTGCGAGAGTACAGGATGGGTGAGGGAGTACTCTGGGAGAGTAAACGATGGGTGTGGGAGAGCTCTGGAAGAGTAAAGGATGGGTGAGGGAGTACTCTGGGAGAGTACAGGATGGGTGAGGGAGTACTCTGGGAGAGTACAGGATGGGTGTGGGAGTACTCTGCGGGAATACAGGATGGGTTTGGTAGTACTCTGGGAGAGTACAGCATGGGTGTGGGAGTGCTCTGGGAGAGTAAAAAATGGGTGTGGGAGTACTCTGGGAGAGTACAGGATGGGTGTGGGAGTACTCTGGGAGAGTACAGGATGGGTGTGGGAGTACTCTGGGAGAGTACAGGATGGGTGTGGGAGTACTCTGGGAGAGTACAGGATGGGTGTGGGAGTACTCTGGGAAAGTACAGGATGGGTGTGGGAGTGCTCTGAGAGGGTACAGGATGGGTGTGGGAGTACTCTGCGAGAGTACAGGATTGGTGTGGGAGTACTCTGCGAAAGTACAGGATGGGTGTGGGAGTGCTCTGGGAGGGTACAGGATGGGTGTGGGAGTACTCTGGGAGAGTACAGGATGAGTGTGGGAGTACTTTGGGAGAGTACAGGATGGGTGAAGGAGTGCTCTCGGATAGTACAGGATGGGTGTCGGAGTACTCTGGTAGAGTACACGATGGGTGTGGGAGTGCTCTGGGAGAGTACAGGATGAGTGTGGGAGTGCTGTGGGAGGATACAGGATGGGTGCGGGAGTACTCTGGGAGAGTACAGGATGGGTGTGGGAGTACTCTGGGAGAGTACAGGAAGGGTGTGGGAGTACTCTGGGAAGGTACAGGATGGGTGTGGGAGTACTCTCGGAGAGAAGAGAATGTGTGGGAGTGCTCTGGGAGAGTACAGGATGGGTGTGGGAGTCCTATGGGAGAGAACAGGATAAGTGTGGGAGTATCTGGGAGAGTGCAGGGTGTGGGAGTACTCTGGGAGAGTACAGGATGGGTGTGGGAGTACTCTGGGAGAGCACAGGATGGGTGTGGGAGTACTCTGGGAGAGTACTGGATGAGCGTGGGAGTACTCTGGGAGAGTACTGGATGAGTGTGGGAGTACTATAGGAGAGTACAGGATGGGTGTGGGAGTACTCTGAGAGGGTACAAGATGGGTGTGGGAGAGCTCTGAAAAGGTACGGGAAGGGTGTGGGAGTACTCTGGGAGAGTACAGGATGGGTGTGAGAGTACTCTGGGAGAGCACACGATGGGTGTGAGAGTACTCTGGGAGGGAACAGGATGGGTGTAGGAGTACTCTTGGAGAGTACAGGACAGGTGTGGGAGTACTCTTGAAGAGTACAGGATGGGTGTGGGAGTACTCTGGGAGAGTACAGGATGGATGCGGGAGTACTCTGGAAAAGTACAGGATGAGTGTGAGAGTACTCTGGGAGAGTACAGGATGGGTGTGGGAGTACTCTGGGGAGTACAGGTTGGGTGTGGGAGTACTCTGCGAGAGTACAGGATGGGTATGGGAGTGCTCTGGGAGGGTACAGGATGGGTGTGGGAGTACTCTGAGAGAGTACAGGAAAGGTGTGGTAGTGCTCTGGGAGAGTACAGGATGGGTGAGGGAGTATTCTGGGAGAGTACAGGATGGGTGTGGGAGTACTCTGAGAGAGTACAGGATAGGTGTGGTAGTGCTCTGGGAGGGTACAGGATGGGTGTGAGAGTGCTCTGGGAGAGTACAGGATGGGCGTGGGAGTACTCTGGGAGAGTACAGGATGAGTGTGGGAGTTCTCTGAGAGAGTACAGGATGGGTGTGGGAGTACTCTGGGAGGGTACAAGATGGGAGTGGAAGTGCTCTGGGAGGGTACAGGATGGGTGTGTGAGTACTCTGGTAGAGTACAGGATGAATTTGGGACTGCTCTGGGAGAGTACAGGATGGGTGTGGGAGTACTCTGGGAGAGTACAGGATGGGTGTGGGAGTACTCTGGGAGAGTACAGGATGGGTGCGGGAGTACTCTGGGAGAGTACAGGATGGGTGTGGGAGTGCTATGGGAGAGCGCAGGATGAGTGTGGGAGTACTCTGGGAGGGTACAGGATGGGTGTGGGAGTACTCTGGGAGGGTACAGGATGGGTGTGGGAGTACTCTGGGAGGGTACAGGATGGGTGTGGGAGTACTCTGGGAGAGTACAGGATGAGTGTGGGAGTGCTCTGGGAGAGTACAGATGGGTGTGGGAGTACTCTGGGAGAGTGCAGGATGGGAGTGGGAGTACTCTGGGAGAGTACAGGATGGGTGTGGGAGTACTCTGGGAGGGTACAGGATGGGTGTAGGAGTGCTCTGGGAGGGTACAGGATGGTTGTGGGAGTACTCTGGGAGAGTACAGGATGGGTGTGGGAGTGCTCTGGGAGGGTACAGGATGGGTGTGGGAGTGCTGTGAAAGAGTACAGGATGGGTGAGGGATTACTCTTGGATAGTACAGGATTGGTTAGGGAGTTCTCTTGGAGAGTACAGGATGGTTGTTGGAGTACTCTGGGAGCGTACAGGATGGGTGTGGGAGTACTCTGTGAGAGTACAGGATGGGTGAGGGAGTACTCTGTGAGAGTACATGATGGGTGAGGGAGTACTCTGTGAGAGTACAGGATGGGTGAGGGAGTGCTCTTGGAGAGTACAGGATGGGTGAGGGATTACTCTTGGAGAGTACAGGATTGGTTAGGGAGTTCTCTTGGAGAGTACAGGATGGTTGTTGGAGTACTCTGGGAGCGTACAGGATGGGTGTGGGAGTACTCTGTGAGAGTACAGGATGGGTGAGGGAGTACTCTGTGAGAGTACATAATGGGTGAGGGAGTGCTCTGTGAGAGTACATGATGGGTGAGGCAGTGCTCTTATATAGTACAGGATGGGTGAGGGAGTGCTCTTGGAGAGTACAGGATGGGTGTGGGAGTGCTCTGTGAGAGTACAGGGTGGGTGTGGGAGTGCTCTGTGAGAGTACAGGATGGGAGTGGGAGTGCTCTGGGAGAGTATAGGATGAGTTTGGGAGTACTCTGAGAGAGTACAGGTTGGGTGTTGGAGTACTCTGGGAGAGTACTGGATGGGTGAGGCAGTGCTCTTGGAGAGTACAGGATGGGTGAGTGAGTTCTCTTGGAGAGTACAGGTTGGGTGCGGGAGTGCTCTGGGAGAGTACAGGATGGGTGAGGGAGTACTCTTGGAGAGTACAGGATGGGTGAGTGAGTTCTCTTGGAGAGTACAGGATGGGTGTGGGAGTACTCTGGGAGCGTACAGGATGGGTGTGGGAGTACTCTCGGAGAGTACAGGATGGGTAAGGGAGAACTCTCGGAGAGTATAGTATGGGTGAGAGAGTGCTCTGGGAGAGTATAGGATGGGTGTGGGAGTACTCTGGAAGAGTACAGGATGGGTGTGGGAGTACTTTGGGAGAGTACAGGATGGGTGAGGGAGTACTCTTGGAGAGTACAGGATGGGAGTGGGAGTGCTCTGGGAGAGTACAGGATGGGAGTGGGAGTACTCTGGGAGAGTACAGATTGGGTGTAGGAGTACTCTGGGAGAGTACAGGATGGGAGTGGGAGTGCTCTGGGAGAATACAGGATGGGAGTGGGAGTGCTCTGGGAGAGTATAGGATGGGTGTGGGAGTACTCTGGGAGAGTACAGGTTTGGGTGTGGGAGTACTCTGGGAGAGTACAGGATGGGAGTGGGAGTGCTCTGGGAGAGTATAGAATGGGTGTGGGAGTACTCTGGGAGAGTACAGGATGGGTGTGGGAGTACTTTGGGAGAGTACAGGATGGGTGAGGGAGTACTCTGGGAGAGTACAGATTGGGTGTGGGAGTACTCTGGGAGAGTACAGATTGGGTGTGGGAGTACTCTGGGAGAGTACAGGATGGGTGTGGGAGTACTCTGGTAGAGTACAGGATGGATGAGGGAGTGCTCTTGGAGAGTATAGGATAGGAGTGTGAGTGCTCTTGGAGAGTACAGGATAGGAGTGTGAGTGCTTTGGAAGAGTACAGGATGGGTGTGGGAGTACTCTGGGAGAGGACAGGATGGGTGTGGGAGTACTCTGGTAGTGTTATTTAAATGGCTTTCAAACGTGAATCTTACTCAGTTTCTGCACCTGAACTCTCTTTGTATGTTGTTTATTTACTCTTATGTCTCTGTACTGATCACTAGTACCCTTTACTTCGGTCCCAACAGTGACAAGCACTGGTCACTAGTACCGTCAACATTATTGCCGGCAGTGACAAAGCTCTGGTATCTAGTACCGTCAACATTAGTGCGAACGGAACACTAGGTACTACCTCCAATACAGTTCATTATATTACCATTGATTTAAATAGTACAACTCCATGTTTAAGAATTACGGCTCCGTGGTGCAGTGGTCAGCACGGCTGTTTCTAAAGCAGCAGACTCGTGTTCAAGTCCCGCTGGAGTCTCGTTCTTTTCCTTTTCATTCAACTGAGATATTTTATATTTATCTTGCAGCGACTTTATTTTTCAACACTATCCACGAAGGATTTCCAAAATTTTAAGGAATTATTATTTTAATGGGATGTGTTAATTAACCCGGTAGAGTCACAGATCGCCTGGAAAATCGTAGACATTTAGTCCTTCACCAGCATGAAGGCCCATTGTTAGGTAAGACACATATGCAACAGTTAGGTCTGAAACATATTGTTTCAGACAACGGAACAATGCTCTTCTCCAGACTGAGGGACTGACCACCTCAAAACTTTAAGGGTGATGGACTGATTACATCGTCTTCAAGTATCTTCTGCTTCTATCAACTTTTCTGTACTCGACTGAAAAAGCCTACTGTGTAGGCGAAACGTTTCGAAATAAAGATACCTAACTGTTGCATATGTGTCTTACCTAACAATCTGTCGGTATTTTATACCATTTTAATGTTCATGAAGGCCCATTAAAGGAAAATTTATACCACAATGAGTATATTGTAATATACATATTTACATTTATGGTGCTTGGTTTATTTACTTTTAGAACTCTGCCTACAAAAGAGGATATTCTAAATGCTGAATAAAACTGTTTGTGCAACTTTGCTAACTGAAGTCTAGGCTAAGTTTTTTTGTTTTGCCTTGTCTGTGATTGTTTGGATCTACACACTGTGTTGTGTGGACCGTTTTTGAGTAGAGGTTATCAACTTTCACTTGCCCTGTGTGAATTGTGTGTAGTGTGCTAATGAGTTATACACCATGGTACTGCTGGTGAGTTATACAACATGGTACTTGTGCTAGTGAGTTACACACCATGGTACCTGTCCTAGTGAGTTATACAACATGGTACTTGTACTAGTGAGTTATACACCATGGTACTAGTACTGAGTTATACACCATGGTACTTGTGCTAGTGAATTATACACCATGGTGCTTGTGCTAGGGAGTTATAAACCATGGTACTTGTGCTAGTGAGTTATACACCATGGTACTTGTGATAGTTATACACCATGGTACTTGTGCTGGTGAGTTATACACCATGATACTTGTGTTAGTGGGTTATACACCATGGTACTTGTCCTAGTGGGTTATACACCATGGTACTTGTGCTAGTGGGTTATTCACCATGGTACTTGTGCTAGTGGGTTATACACCATGGTACTTGTACTAGTGGGTTATACACCATGGCACTTGTGCTGGTGAGTTATACACCATGGTACTTGTGCTAGTGGGTTATACACCATGGTACTTGTACTAGTGGGTTACTCACCATGGTACTTGTGCTAGTGAGTTATACACCATGGTACTTGTGCTGGTGAGTTATACACCATGGTACTTGTGCTGGTGAGTTATACACCATGGTACTTGTGCTGGCGAGTTATACACCATGGTACTTGTGCTGGTGAGTTATACACCATGGTACTTGTGCTGGTGAGTTATACACCATGGTACTTGTGCTGGTGAGTTATACACCATGGTACTTGTGCTGGTGAGTTATACACCATGGTACTTGTGCTGGTGAGTTATACACCATGGTACTTGTGCTGGCGAGTTATACACCATGGTACTTGTGCTAGTGGGTTATGCACCATAATACTTGTGCTGGCGAGTTATACACCATGGTACTTGTGCTGGCGAGTTATACACCATGGTACTTGTGCTGGCGAGTTATACACCATGGTACTTGTGCTAGTGAGTTATACACCATGGTACTTGTGCTGGTGAGTTATACACCATGGTACTTGTGCTAGTGAGTTATACACCATGGTACTTGTGCTGGTGAGTTATACACCATGGTACTTGTGCTGGCGACTTATACACCATGGTACTTGTGCTAGCAAGTTATACACCATGGTACTTGTGCTAGCAAGTTATACACCATGGTACTTGTGCTGGCGAGTTATACACCATAGTACTTGTGCTGGTGAGTTATACACCATGGTACTTGTGCTAGTGAGTTATACACCATGGTACTGGCGAGTTATACACCATGGTACTTGTGCGAGTTATACACCATGGTACTTGTGCTGGCGAGTTATACACCATGGTACTTGTGCTGGCGAGTTATACACCATGGTACTTGTGCTAGTAGGTTATGCACCATAATACTTGTGCTGGCGAGTTATACACCATGGTACTTGTGCTGGCGAGTTATACACCATGGTACTGGTGCTGGCGAGTTATACACCATGGTACTGGTGCTGGCGAGTTATACACCATGGTACTGGTGCTGGCGAGTTATACACCATGGTACTGGTGCTGGCGAGTTATACACCATGGTACTTGTGCTGGCGAGTTATACACCATGGTACTGGTGCTGGCGAGTTATACACCATGGTACTTGTGCTGGCGAGTTATACACCATGGTACTGGTGAGTTATACACCATGGTACTTGTGCTGGCGAGTTATACACCATGGTACTTGTGAGAGCCTGAGGTATTTTGTGTGGTATAGTTTTCACATGAACCATCAAGCGTTGGACTGACACTAAGCAACTTAGTTAGGTATTAATTTATCTTCTATGTGATTATGTGATTATTAATTCCCATGCAGATTGTAAACATAATTGTACGAAATATATTTATTCAGGCGCATATTTTACTTCCTCTTTTACAAAATCACTAAAATAGTGAATTGAAGTATAACTTTTGGTTAATAACTCTCAGGTGTTTGTCTACAACAAACACTGCTTTAGACGTAGAGACAAACAAGTCAGTCTCGTCTATATGACGTTTTAAACGATAAGAATTTCTGTTTTATTTTTAACTGTTTGTAATTAACTGGCGCAATTATATTAAATTTAATAATTAGATAGATTATTTCAATACTTTCCTGCATTTAGGCATAATATCTGAACTGCATGAAAATAATTCATTATATATTAATACAAAATATATGAAGTTATTATACTTGATATTAGTATTGTTATATCATAATTATATTTTATAATACTTTTATTGCAATTTTATTAGTTATTAGTCTAATAACTATACTAGTTTTATATATCGCATAAGTTTTATAAGAATTAATTAACATTTCATAATTATGTGCATTCTCTTATTAATGTGTGTGTTGCTTATAATTCGTTTTAAATTTCACAATAGTTATTGTGCTTATTACTTCCTCCTGGAGCTCTCGCTGCTCTTCAAGTACTCAGTGAATATTTCCTGCTTTCATTTTTCACTGATTCTTTCGCAACTTGAGCCTTATGGGTTAGTACGATTTTCGAGGTTGTATATAAACCAATATAAAATGTCACAGGGTTTCTAAACAACTTTATAGTTTAAATGATATTCATTAATGTAGTTTATGCGAGACATTGAGGAGACGTGCTGGCCAGGCTGCAGGATCCTCTGATATTATTTTTGTCACTAGCTCAGGTCTCCCGAATTGGTAGATTTTTTTGAGAATTTTTGTGTTTCCGATGGTCAGTGTATTTTCTGTATTGAAGACATATCTCACTATTGAGACCTTTTAAATACTGTAAACAAGTATTTTGTAATCTGTTGGAAAGCAATCTTTGATATTAAAGTATCTATTGAACAAATGACTTTCACTCTACGAAGAATACTTTTGAAACTGTCATATCACTGAGCACATAGTAACTTCACTTCTGCTGGAACGAAGCCTCTAAAACTACCGTTAAACTAAACCCATAGTGACTTCACTCTTGTCGGAAGGAAACCTTTAAAACTGCCGTTCCTACTAAACTAATATTGACTTCAGGCTTGTTTAGCACACACATTAAAAGTGTCGCAGCTACTGAAGCATTGCATAGAAGTTATGTCTGCATAATTGGTTCTGGCTTTTCATCGCATTTTGTTTACTTGCAAGCAAACTAAAATAATCACTCTGCGCAAATCTTAACTTCGGTACGAGTCAGTACCTGCGAAACAGATCAAACAACACCGTACAGTATTAGAATTATAAAATATATTTATGGAGAACATTTAACAATAGTTAAATAAACACAAGAGATGCTTTGTTGCAAATTACAAGACTTTCGGTGCTAGGGTTGCAAATGTATATTATAGCAAGATATCAATGCAAAATACAGCAGTATTGGAGATAGTAACAATGAAACGAGCTAGCCAGGCTGCACGAGTGACTGCTGAATTTTTTTTAGTTAGCAGATCGAGGTTACCATGATGCTAGGTTTTATCTGAGAGTAACTGATTTTTGGAGTGTGTTATGGATAGTGTTATTTGTATTAAATGTTTTATAAGGGAAGATAATTGCAGAAGAGGAAAAGCTATCCTCGGAGATGTTAAGTGAATGTGTTGGTAATGTTGAGTCATGCCAGATAATTGCTTGGGGTGATATGACTGCCAGTATGGGGAAACACTGTTGTGGAGAGGTACTGTGGAAAAGTTTGAAGTGCTTGATGTAAATATCAGTGCGGAACCTGTACCTTACCTCAAGCAAAAGTTTTGCATAAATTAAACGAAAATATAAAGTAAAAGTTGGATGGGAATATGGCTGATCTTAATGTTATTGCAAGTATACTGGTTGTATACAGAATTATTTGGTTTTTATTCATACCATAATCCCCACAAAATCAAATAGAGGCAATATAGAATTATCTCGCGTTAGTGTCACGATAAAGGAAATAAAATAGTGTTTGAGCTGGTGAGCATAATGGTCCCAGCTGTGGGCTGACAGTGGTGCTGTGTGTACTATGAGGGGTCCCAGTGTGTACCATAAAGGTCCCAGCGGTGGGTCTGACAGTAGTGTTGTGTGTACCATCCAAGTTCTATAACTTTCCCACAGAGTTATTTCATGTATTTCCCTCTTCTGTTCGCATCCACCTGGTATCCCACTGCTTTTTATAATTACATCCATCGATTTATTTATTAAATTTATCTTTAACTTTATTACCGTAAACTTTACTACCATATTGATTCTTTTAAAATCAATTGTAGGGAAATCAAGTGTGCTATACATCGTAACATCATATTGATAATGGCCATATTGATATTCCATTTCGAAGAGTTTTTGTCTATTTTTACACGTTAAGAATTGAATGATATTTTATGAATTCACTAATGATGACGGTGGTGAGGGAAAATTAGGCAGGATCTCGCTGAATGTAGAGTGTGAAGAAAGCGAGTGAAAAGGAAGAACTTGTGAAGGAAACGAGTGTGAAGAAAAATTAAAGAGAGTATTAAGAACATGCAAGGTTACCATAGATTTTAGTTAAGCAATAAGTTAACAGTACTGCTCAGTGGTGCTGGGGTCAACACGACTCTGTAGCGGAATGATCAACACTTCTCTGTAATGAAGGATCAGCGTATCTCTTGGGTGTAGTGGTCATCACTGCCGCCTTCACAACTAGAAGACACTTTTTTCTTACCACTTAATTTTCCACGAAGACAAATTTATTCTACTTGAATGTGAAAAAAAAAATAACGTTAATGACAAAACCAAAGCTTGAATTTATGGAAGTATTAAAATTTATGTAGTTAGAAATAGTATGAAATATTATATATGAACATTAATCATAATGGAATAAATGCAGTGTTATAATGGATATTATCTGATCTTAATTGTTCTTCCTTTCTGCTCTTATTAGAATAAATAATCCTCTTGCAGTTTCTATCATTTTATTTCCATTGGGTTAGTTCTTTTGATAGTTTTATTAAAATATTGTTGAAGTAGGTACTATTATTATTACAGATTTGTTTACTGGATAAACCTGCCATGGCAGGTAAGTGCTACAACTCACAAGTCACTGGGATTTGTTGACTATCTTGCTATTACTGTTTCGTGAGTCATTCAAAGTGTAATATACGAGTCATACATCACAAAACATCAGAACATACTGTTACGTAGCATAGTAAACATTTAGACATACTAACTAGGTTACAGGAGCCACTAAAATATTCAGTCAAAATATCGAGTTTTCCGAATTAATAGTTTAATTTTTATCCTCGAGAGCTTTATTCTTGCTGTCGTTATTTTGCAGTACTGAATCGTGAAAACTGAAACTAATTTATTTGTTTACACTGATTACTAGTAAATATTTAACTTACACAAGATGATTATTAAGACTGTCTTTCTTGCTTTCCACAATTGCCTAATATTTCTCACTTCTTCACATATTCACATCTTTCACAAAAGAGATAACTGAGGCTGACAGTGGTCGCAAATATATAATAAATAGATAATTTCAAATGAAGACATACATAATTTTCTCAGCCTCCTCATTAGACCATTAGGATAAAAACAAGCTACCCACTAGCGCCGGACTAATGACAAGAAAAACCGAGAAATTCACTATTTTTTCACAGAGATTGTTCTGCATATCTGCACTCCCCTACACTGTATAAGTTGTATAAGCACTGAGATAACGTAATTGTTGATTATTTATTTTCTATTTTCTTAATTCTGCTTTTGATGGCATCCTTTGAAAAAGATGTAAATATGGAAGTGTATGAGGTAACTAACTTAATGTTAAGTAGGAGAAGCGGTCAGTTGCAGTAGTCAGACACTAAGAGTTCTTAAGTCTATGAACATTTTGGTTTAAGTCTCATCTCTGTATAGTAATACTAATAAATAAATTAAGTGATGTCATTATTAGTTTTAACTTTATCAACCGATCATTAGGATTTTATTAAAAGATATTTTAGGGTCATTGTTTTTGCATACCACTGGAGTAAAATGTGCAACAATGGGACTTGATTCTGATATTTGTGGTGACTACAAAAGACTTCTTATATAATTTAAATCATTTGTTACAATAAAAAACAACTAACATTGACAGTATGGCGACAGATTTGTTGCAATTTAAGAAACAGAACTTTTTTCCCTCATACACTTCCAAACTCCTAGAGCCTTTAATAGAAAAAAGGGGAGAAAAACTGAAATCCCCAGTCTCATATATCACCATGTTCGTTTTCTAAAAATAATATTTTCTAGACATGACATCTTGGGATCTTGATATAGAAAATTATTCAAAACTTGTATTATGTATAGATACGACCTACTTCTACAAGTAGTTTTGTCCAGGTAACTCCGCTTGCCACTGCTCCATCTCATCTCTTAGCAGTATATAAGCCTCATCACCGCGCATATTCTGCACTTTCATCAAGACTGATGTACTGAACACATCGACTACAGCCTGAGGGACTGATTACCTCAAACTCCTCATCTTCCACCTTTCTCTGCATTGGACTGAAGAAGCCACTGGCTGGCGAAATGTTTTCAGAATATACTCAAATGTAGCACAAGTGTATCGTTATTCAAGGTGTTCGTTATCGACATGACAACATAACATAGTGTACTACACTAGTGTAATATACACTAACATCTACACATCACAGTACGTCAGGTGAAGATGGAAGGTGAAGTACAGGTGAACATGCAAGATAAACTGAAGGTGAACATGCAAGACAAACTGCAGGTGAAGGTGCACAGGGTTGCATCACAACATTGAACAACTCTGACAGTAAAGTCATGTGTGGATAATCAACAACTGACTTTCAATAGTTGAAAATGTATAGTACAAAAATAATTTATATTTAGCTTTGCACGTAAGATTATATAATGAGAATAAGACTTACAATACAGAGGGCAGCTTCTCCATACTATTACTGACACTGTTTCTGAAGCTATGCTTATGTGAATTACTTAAATTAATAAACGTTAGTAAGTGAGAAAGTTGAAATACACTGGTTGTAAGGGTGGAAAAAATACATTTTACTGAACTAATTTAATGAGATAAAGTTTTAATCTATTATGATCTTCAACAAGTCATAACTTGATGACTCTCAACACTCTTGAGCACTGTGTGATAGTGTGTTCTTCACACTCTTTAACAATGAGTGATAAAGTGCTGTACACTCGCATACACTCAACACTAACAGTCTGTGATAATGTGATCTTAACTCAGTCAGCAAATTAGCTTCACATCATAAAAATGAATATAGAAAATGAACTCTTACTTACACTTGAAGGGGGACTTTGAGAGCTGTGAACCCCAAGCAGAGCATTTCCTCAGAGAGGAACATGACTTTCCAAATGTGGCAACTCCATGTAGCACTACCCATATATATCAGTATATACAGGGAGACGTAATAAAAAGGGAAGGCACACAGAAATCTGGGCCCTGTCAATACGTCCACCTGGGTAGCCTGGAAACCTGGTCCAGCTGGAAGAGAGGAACATCCCAGCCAGCCTGACCACCCTGGTAACGCCAGTAAATTAAAGCTTTATTCTTCTATTTAGTATAGTTATGTCTTATTATACTTTTTTAATGTTACTGTGTACAGCAGTGTGATCTCTGTATCTCTGTTGTTATTCTATACAACAGTGTGATCTCTGTATCTCTGTTGTTATTCTGTACAACAGTGTGATCTCTGTATCTCTGTTGTTATTCTATACAACAGTGTGATCTCTGTATCTCTGTTGTTATTCTATACAACAGTGTGATCTCTGTATCTCTGTTGATATTGTATACAACAGTGTGATCTCTGTATCTCTGTTATTATTGTATAAAACAGTGTAATCTCTGTATCTCTGTTATTTTATACAACAGTGTGATCTCTGTATTTCTGTCGTTGTATACAACAGTGTGATCTCTGTATCTCTGTTATTGTATACAACAGTGTGATCTCTCTATCTCTGTTATTGTATACAACAGTGTGATCTCTGTATCTCTGTTGTTACAGTGCATAACATCGTCACTTTCGTATCTTTGCTTTTATTATGCATTAGAATATATATATATATATATATATATATATATATATATATATATATATATATATATATATATATATATATATAATCCCTGATAGCTCCTCATAATTAGTTATCATTAAAATTACATTCCTGCTTTCTTCATATTTATTCGCCTCTGACTGAATAAGTCTGCCGTAAAGACGAAATGTTTCAATAATAAAAATACCCGAGTGTTGCACATGTGTCTTATTTATCTACTTATCGATATTTTATCCTGAAGTGGTGCAGTTGTTTGACTCCTTGTGGAGTTTGCTTTCCTTAGGAATATTATATTTATTATACAATAAGTAAATTCTACATGATATAAGACACTTAACACTATCCACATAGATTATCCTATTTTCAATGGAATAATTATTTTAATGGAAAGTACTAATCTCAATAGGGTCACATTATTATTATAATCAAAAAGAAGCGCTAAGCCACAAGGGCTATACAGCTCAATAGGGTCACAGATCTCCTGGGAAAGGTAAGGTATTTAAGCCTTCACCAATGTGAGGTTACTCCACTTATTGGAAAATTTATATATTAATGTGTTTTTCGTAATACATTTTTTGTAAATTACTGTTGTGTTTTGTCTGTTTCCTGTTAGAACTCAGTTTTAGGAAGAGGATTACTTCCACATTGTAAGTGGCGAATAAAATTAGAGCAATGGTCACTGGTACTCTCCACGTTGGCGTAAACAGTGACAGATACACTGGTCACTAGTACTCTCCAGGTAAGTGCCAGCAGGGATAGAATCATTAGTCACTAGTACCCTTTACGGTGGTGACGGTAGTGACAGAAGAACATATCACAAGTACCCATCATGCTTTATCAACAAGGAGAGAAGCACTGGATACTAGTATTGTTAATGTTGGTGCCAAAACGAATAGAAGCACTCGGAACTAGTACTTTCAACGTCAGTGCCAGCAGGGAGAAAAGCACTAGTTACTAGCATCGTCAACATTGGTGCCAGCAGTGACAAACACTGATCATGGTTAGTGCCAGCAGTGACAAAATCACTGGTCACCAGTACCCTCAAGGTTGCAGCCAGCAGTGACAAACACTGGTACTGTACTAGAATTATGCTTATCTGAACCATTTAATTCCTGCACTTAACCGTTCCTCTTTGTTGCTGTTATGGTCACTCTTCACGTATTTTGTAAAATCCATTAAATGATGATAATGGCCCTGTGGTGCAGTGGTCACCACGGCCGCTTTTAAAGCGGCAGACTCAGGTTCGAGCCCTGGCGGAGTCTTCTTTTTCGTTTTTCTTCTTTTCATTCCACTGAGACATTACATTTATTTTATACTGACCTAACTTGTAGAAGAGATGTGAAAGATCAAACATTTCTGGTAGACGGAGAAAGGGAAGGACAGCTCTAACTAGTTAGAATAATTGACCTGCACCACCTTCACTACAATTTCCACAAAGGAAAGTTTATGAAATCATATATTTTAACACATTTAAACATTACCAGCGTTATTACTTTAGTATGTTTACTGTTAGCATTCAGAGTCAGGGCGAGGATTGCTTCTGTAGTCTAAGAAGTGAATGGATTTTCCCAATTATGTGGACTATGCTAATGTTGTAAGGACTTATTTGTATCTCCACACTGTATTGTGTGAATTGTCATTGATGAGACAGTATACACTCACTGTGTGGAGTCTGTGTAGTGCTAGTGAGTTGTACACTCGGTTACTTGTGAGAGTCTTAAGAGTTTTGCGTGATGGAGTTTTAATATGATTAGTCTTGTGTTGAACTTTGACAAGTTGATTAACTTAGTGTCTGGGTTGATTTATGATCAGGTATTTCATCAACTATGTTCAATATTTTGATTATTTCTCATTCAGAATGTAAACATATATTTGTGCTGAATGTCTTTATTCAGGTGTATATTACACATGCTGTTTGAAAAGATCCCTTAACTGGTGAATAAAAGTGTAAGTCACTGTTTGTAACACTCAGATATTTGCCTACAAGAAGCACTGAATTAAAAAAATGGCATAGTTATTGAACTCACAGCGTCTTCAACACTATTGGAAACAAACTTTAAAACTGTGATAAATGGTTTTGAAAACCGACAAGTTGAAGACTGAGACACTTATGCAGCATATGGGAATCTTTATTAAGGAAACGTTTCGCCACACAGTGGTTTCATCAATCCAATACAAAAAAGAGAGGGGTAAGAAGAGGAGTTTGAGGTAATCAGTCCCTCAGCCTGGAATCGATGTGTTCAGTCCATTACTCTTGTAGTAAGTACAGCATATGGCGGAAGAAGTGACTTATATAATGTAGTCAGGTGAGTGGAAGCAGGAGGAGGCGGGATCATAGTGGAACCATCCACTAGTCTAAGTAGGTCTTCGTCCAAAGGTTGGACAAGTATTCAAGAATTTTTTGTATCAAGTTCCCATGATGTTGCAGAGTTTGACAGATGTGATAAAGGGTTTTGAAAACCGTTGAAGTTGAAGATTGAGACCTTTATACAGCATTCGGGAATCTGCTTTGTACTGGATTGATGAAGCCACTGTGTGGCGAAACGTTTCCTTAATAAAGATTCCCATATGTTGCTTAAGTGTCTCAATCTTCAACTTGTTGGTTTTCAAAGCCATTTATCATATCTGTCAGACACTGAAACATCATAGGATCTTGACACAAGGAATTCTTCAACACCTGTCCAACATTCGGACGAAGACCTACTTAGACTGGTGGATGGTCACACTGTGATCTCGTCTCCTGCTGCTTCCACTCACCTGACTACAGTATATAAGCCACTTCTCCCGCCATATGCTGTACTTTCTACAAGAGTAATGGACTGAACACATCGATTCCAGACAGAGGGGCTGATTACCTCAAACTCCTCCTCTCCTTACCCCTGTCTTCTCTGCACTGGACTGATGAAGCCACTATGTGACGAAACTTTTCCTTAATAAAGATTCCCGTATGTTGCGTGTCTCAATCTTCAACTGTAAAACTGTTGAAACTACTAAAGCATTGTTAATATAGAATAATGGCTTCTGAGTTTTAATTGCATCTATTCGTTTGTAAACATCGCTTTCGCAAGTCTACCTTTTGTGTCATCCTATGTTTCTAACACAGTTCAGCTGTGACCAGAGTAGTGTTAGAATTGTAAAATGTTTTTTAAGCAATATGAACAGTAGATGTTTATGTATTGTTTGCTGATTATACCAGGAAATGTGTGTATCAGAAGTGTGATTTACAAAGTGATATGAAAGGCAAAGTTTAAGTATTGAAAAACATACAGATACTAAAAAGAGAAGGGGAAGTATGGATCAACATAGCTCAACAGTAGGTAAACAAAAAGAAGCGCACTGTTGCAAAAGAATATATATTTTTGTTGCTAAGTTTACAAATGTACAACAGAGCAACATATAAGTGCATAAAACAGCAACATAGGTGATAAATAATGAGACGGAATTACCACGTTGATGAATTGGCTGATGAAATCTGTTGTCAAAAGATCAAGACATGACCATGTTTTGTGTTATATATTATTTGCATTAATAACGTATTTAGGAGATAAGCGTGGATAAGAGTAAGATATGGATTCTGAGAAGTGTTATGTGAATGTTTTGGGAATTTTGAGCCAGCATAGTTGCTCCGAGAGACATTAATGTCATTGTGGAAGACAATGTGGATGGCGATGTAGGAAAGCAGAGCAACATAAAAGAACATTACCTCATACAAGAATGATAACATGCAAGAAAATTAAAGTAACAAGCAAGAACATTTCAGTGACAAAAAAAAGAACATTGTCAACCACAAAGACAGTGTAATTACACAGAACGACAACAAAGTAACACAAAACAACGACATTCAAACACGCAACAACAGTACGGTAACATACAAAAAAGTACAGTGATATAGAATACAGGAATATGCAGAAATAGTCCAGTAACATATAACATTATGAACTGCAGTTACACAAGACCGTACAGTAAAATGCAAAACCAGATCAGTAATACATAAAAACAACATTAACTTCGAGAACATTACAGTAACACATGAGAACTGTAACGTAACACAAGAACATGCAGTAACACACGAGAACTGTAACGTAACACACAGGAATATGGAGTAACACAAGAGAACTGTAACGTAACAAGAACAATACAGAACAGCAGCACTTAAGTATCATGCAATAACATATAGTAAAACACTGGAACAGAAGGTTAACATACTAGTAAATAAAAGATCAGTATAAAAGACATTAATAAGAAGACCAACCAAGTTATTAAATGGGTCGCTAAAATTCGTTTTGTCAGGAGGTCGAGTCTCTGAGTTTGAAGATTTTTTCTTCACACAGAGTTTTATTGATTTATTTGAATGTGTGAGTGTCTGGTTACGAATGTTTTCTCATAATATAGATGATGTCGAAGAAGTGAAGATGTGAAAAAAGTGAGAGAAACGTATTTAATAGTTTTTTTTTCTGGCAAATCTTAATTTTTCATAAGAAAATTTACAAGTGTCTACTTTGCTTTATCTAATACAAGTGTCTCTCACTTTTCTGTTATTTACATCAGCACATTTTTCATTATTAATAGCTTGAAAATACACCTGTATAACATCATTCTCCATTAGGTTTATTAAAACGTCTTTTAAATTTTACACTTAGGAATTTCCTTATTTCCCTTTCATTGCCCCTGTAGTATAATTTACTTTTAACATCTCTGTGGGGGGGGGGAGACACAGAAATGTGTGAAAATAAGCACATATGAAAGAGGAATCGTGAATCTTTTGCGTGCCGTGCAAATAGAAATTGATTAATAACAGAACAAAAGAAATCCTATTCACATTTATTAGTTTTCAGTGAGTTGGAGAGAAAGATTGGCATAGGGACACTTTTATACACAAAGTAGGAAAAAGCATTTATATAATACAGATTCAAAGTGTAACTTAAATAGAGTCCGAAGTTTTCATTGATTAGCCTCTCCTCGGTGGGTGAACTGGGTGGGAGCTTGGCCTCGTCTAGGTGACCTGCGGTCATGGCTGTCTTGGTGGGTGTAATTACCGGACGCAGTTTTCTGTGTGTCCCCTCCGGTAATTCCACCCACCTGGACAGTCTCTACCGTAGACCAGCTAGATAACATCAAGTTTCCATCCAGCAAGGTCACTGAGGGTGGCGAAAACCGCTGACTTTGGGGAAGTGGAGAAGGGAAGACATCCGGGAGCGAACGGATGGATTCCTGGATACATGAACCTGGGGAAGGCGAGGCGTTGAGGCTGACCTTTGGGAAGTGGGGAAGGGAGATTATCTGAGGGGACACAGGTGGACTCCTGGACACATGAACCTGGGGAAGGCATGAATACCCATTGTTGAGGCTGACCTTGGGGAATTGGGGAAGGGAGAATATCTGAGGGGACACAGATGGACTCCTGGACACATGAACCTGAGGATGGCATGAATACCCATTGTTGAGGCTGACCTTAGGGAAGTGGGGAAGGGAGAATATCTGAGGGGACACAGGTGGACTCCTGGACACATGAACCTAGGGATGGCATGAATACTTGGTTGTTGAGGCTGACCTTGGAGAATTGAGAAGGGGAGACATCCGAAGGAAGACGGATGGATTCCTGGACACATGAACCTGGGGAAGGCTGAGGCTGGAAGGCAGAGAGGCGAGAGAGGCGAGGCTGAACAGGGAAGTGAGGAAAGGACGACATCCGGGGGCCCACGGATGGATTCCTGGGCACCACTGACCTAGGAAGCGAGGGGTGGGTGGACCTTAAAGACGAACCACTGGCCTCCACGTGGCAGGGTCTGGTAACTCACAGATAACTGAGGCTGACAGTGGTCGCAAACTTTTTTGAAGACCTATGAATCATTGGAAAGTAAGGTTGAAAATGGAAATTATTGACGAGGCTCAAAGTAAACTAGGAAGCTGGACCAAGACGGAGTCTCAGCCTTTTCAAACATAATTCGGAGAGTACACACACACACACACACACTCTCCCTCTCTCTCTCCCTCTCTCCCTCACTCCCATAACCCAATCTCTCACCCTCCTCTCTCTCTATAGGCTTCTCTCTCCATCTCTCCATTTCTCTCTCTCATAGCCTTTTCCCTCGCCCTCCTTTCTCCCTCTCTCTCTCTTTCTCTCCCTCTCCCTCTCTTTCTCCCTCTCTCTACCCTTTCTCTCCCCCCTCACATTTCTCTCTCTCCCCCTTGGTCTTATCCCTCACCCCCATACTCTCTCCTCTCTCTCCCTCTTTCTACCCTTTCTCTCTCCTCTCTCTCCCTCTTTCTACCCTTTCTCTCTCCTCTCTCTCCTCCCTCTTTCTACCCTTTCTCTCTCCCCCCCACACCCCCTCCCTCCTCTAGCCTTCTGTCTGTGGTAATAATAAAAAAAAAAAAAAATAAAAAAAAAAAAAAAAAAAATATGGGTGGCCTTAGAGGACGGAAAACCAGAGATCTGGTAGACGAACCAGGGAGGAAAGACTGGGAGTTAGAGCTCCAAAAAAGGGAGGAAGAGTGGGGAAGGAAGATAGAGCTTGGTAAGAAAATGGAGGAGCGGATAGCTGAAGAGTGCAGGAAGTGGGAAGTACAGGTCTTAGCAGCAGAAGCTAGGATACAGTGCTTAGAAGAGAAACTGCAAAGCCTGAAACAGATTAGAGAGACAAATGACAATTCAGATGTGACATCAGGAAATTCAAAGTCAGGCGCAGACAAGGGGATGGTAAGCAACAACGGAGACATGCCGTACACGAAGGCCCTATCAGACCCACGTGGGGCCAGGGAAAAGACGATGAGCACACTGAGATCAAACGACAGGTCCGAAGACAATGAAGGAAATTCAAAGTCAGGCGCAGACAAGGGGATGGTAAGCAACAACGGAGACATGCCGTACACGAAGGCCCTATCAGACCCACGTGGGGCCAGGGAAAAGACGATGAGCACACTAAGATCAAGCGACAGGTCCGAAGACAATGAAGGTTTGTTATATGCAGAGATTCTAACAGCCAACTGCAGTAGCAAGGGACAGCTGGTCAGGAAAGACAGTTCACTGAGAATAGAAGTTTCAGATATGACAGGGACTGAAGGCAAGAACATGTCAATGGAAGGAAATAAAATGCCTCAGAGGAAGCAGATGAAGAGACTCAGTGGGAGGAGGAAAGGGCGAGGTCAGTTTTTGTGTACGGGCTCCAAGAAGCCAAGGGGGCCAACTTTGAAGAAATAAAACAGGAGGAGAAAAAAATGATTGAAGGCATCATGAAAACAATAGGGGAGGGCAATATGACCCAGGTGACAAATTTTCAGAGAATTGGGTGGTTTGCGAGTGGAAGGATACGGCCTGTCAGAGTAACTTTCAAGGAAGAATCAGTTCGAACCAGGATTCTGCAAGAGAAAGCAAGACTGAGGGACAAAGAGGGGTACCAGAGACTATACCTCGACCGCGACAGAACACAAGAAGAAAGGACTACACTGAAAGAGAGGGTACAGAGACGCAAGGAGGAACGAGAAGCAATGAAAATGAGCAGGACCCAGACACAGGAGGAAGGGCAAACACACCCCACAGAATCTCCCACCAAAAGACTCCACCCGCGACATTCCCAACGCAACTGAGCAACCTATACTACAACCCACTCACTGTTCCCTCTGCCACCAACCCCCATATCACAAACCTCACCCCAACAGCTATCCCTTATGGGCATTCTGACCCCACCCCCATCAACACAAACCCCACCTACACCACAGCCCCATATAGGCCCCCACCAAGGCTCTCGCTCCCCCAACCCCAATATACTTGCATGACCACAATGATAGAAAAGAAACTAAAGGTTTGGTACACAAACGCGGATGGAATAAAGAATAAACATGAGGAGTGGAATGAAAGAATCAGTGAAAAATCCCCAGACATCATAGCAGTCACAGAAACAAAACTCGCTGAGACAATAACAGACACAATCTTCCCAACAGGATATCAGATCCTGAGGAAAGATAGAAGGAGTAGAGGGGGAGGAGGGGTTGCACTGCTCATAAAACACCAATGGAGATTTGAGGAAATGGAAGGCATGGACATGATTGGAGAAAGAGACTACATTGTAGGTACAATTCAGTCCGGAGAACATAAAGTAGTCATTGGAGTGATGTATAACCCACCACAGAACTGCAGGAGGCCAAGAGAGGAGTACGAAGAAAACAACAGGGTGATGGTGGACACACTGGCTGAGGTGGCAAGAAGAGCTCACTCGAGCAGAGCAAAGTTACTGGTAATGGGCGATTTCAACCACAGGGAGATCGACTGGGAAAACCTGGAGCCACATGGGGGTCCCGAAACATGGAGAGCCAAGATGATGGATGTGGTACTTGAAAACCTCATGCATCAACATGTCAGGGACACAACCAGAGAGAGAGGGGAGGATGAGCCAGCGAGACTGGATCTTGTGTTCACCCTGAGCAGTTCAGACATTGAGGACATCACTTACGAGAGGCCCCTTGGAGCTAGCGATCATGTGGTTCTGAGTTTTGACTATATAGTAGAGTTACAAGTGGAGAAGGTAACAGGAACTGAAGGGGACAGGCCAAACTATAAAAGGGGGGACTACACAGGTATGAGAAACTTCCTGCAGGAGGTTCAGTGGGACAGAGAAATGGTAGGAAAATCAGTAAACGAGATGATGGAATATGTGGCAACAAAGTGCAAGGAGGCAGAGGAAAGTTTTGTTCCCAAGGGAAACAGAAATAATAGGAAGACCAAAACGAGTCCTTGGTTTACCCGAAGGTGTAGGGAGGCAAAAACTAAGTGCAACAGAGAATGGAAAAGGTACAGGAGGCATAGGACCCAGGAAAACAAGGAGATTAGTAGAAGAGCCAGAAACGAGTATGCGCAGATAAGGAGGGAGGCCCAGCGACAGTATGAAAACGACATAGCATCGAAAGTCAAATCTGACCCGAAACTGCTGTATAGCCACATTAGGAGGAAGACAACAGTCAAGGACCAGGTGATAAGGCTGAGGAAAGAAGGTGGAGAACTCACAAGAAACGATCAAGAGGTATGTGAGGAGCTCAACACGAGATTTAAGGAAGTATTTACAGTAGAGACAGGAAGGACTCTGGGGGGACAGACCAGATGGGGACACCAACAAGGAATACACCAACAAGTGTTGGACGACATACATACAGATGAGGAGGAGGTGAAGAAACTGCTAAGGGACATCGATACCTCAAAGGCAATGGGACCGGACAACATCTCTCCGTGGGTCCTTAGAGAGGGAGCAGATATGTTGTGCATACCACTTACCACAATCTTCAACACATCCCTGGAAACTGGGCAACTACCTGAGGTATGGAAGACGGCAAATGTAGTTCCCATTTTCAAAAAAGGAGACAGAAAAGAGGCACTAAACTATAGACCTGTGTCATTGACGTGTATAGTATGCAAAATTATGGAGAAGATTATCAGGAGGAGAGTGGTGGAGCACCTGGAACGGAACAGGAGTATAAATGCCAACCAGCACGGATTCACGGAAGGCAAATCCTGTGTCACAAACCTTCTGGAGTTTTATGATAAAATAACAGAAGTAAGACAAGAGAGAGAGGGGTGGGTTGATTGCATCTTCTTGGACTGCAAGAAGGCCTTTGACACAGTTCCTCACAAGAGATTAGTGCAGAAGCTAGAGCATCAGGCGCATATAACAGGAAGGGCACTGCAATGGATCAGAGAATACCTGACAGGGAGGCAACAACGAGTCATGGTACGTAATGATGTATCACAGTGGGCACCTGTGACGAGCGGGGTCCCACAGGGGTCGGTCCTAGGACCAGTGCTATTTTTGGTATATGTGAACGACATGACGGAAGGGTTAGACTCAGAAGTGTCCCTGTTTGCAGATGATGTGAAGTTAATGAGGAGAATTAAATCTGATGAGGACCAGGCAGGACTTCAAAGAGACCTGGACAGACTGGACACCTGGTCCAGCAAATGGCTTCTCGAATTTAATCCTGCCAAATGCAAAGTCATGAAGATAGGGGAAGGGCACAGAAGACCACAGACAGAGTATAGGCTAGGTGGCCAAAGACTGCAAACCTCACTCAAGGAGAAAGATCTTGGGGTGAGTATAACACCGAGCATGTCTCCGGAAGCACACATCAATCAGATAACTGCTGCAGCATATGGGCGCCTGGCAAACCTGAGAACAGCATTCCGATACCTTAGTAAGGAATCATTCAAGACACTGTACACCGTGTATGTCAGGCCCATACTGGAGTATGCAGCACCTGTTTGGAACCCGCACTTGATAAAGCACGTCAAGAAACTAGAGAAAGTACAAAGGTTTGCAACAAGGTTAGTTCCAGAGCTAAGGGGAATGTCCTATGAAGAAAGATTAAGGGAAATCGGCCTGACGACACTGGAGGACAGGAGGGTCAGGGGAGACATGATAACGACATATAAAATACTGCGTGGAATAGACAAGGTGGACAAGGACAGGATGTTCCAGGGAGGGGACACAGAAACAAGAGGCCACAATTGGAAGTTGAAGACACAAATGAGTCAGAGAGATAGTAGGAAGTATTTCTTCAGTCATAGAGTTGTAAGGCAGTGGAATAGCCTAGAAAATGACGTAGTGGAGGCAGGAACCATACACAGTTTTAAGACGAGGTTTGATAAAGCTCATGGAGCGGGGAGAGAGAGGGCCTAGTAGCAACCGGTGAAGAGGCGGGGCCAGGAGCTAGGACTCGACCCCTGCAACCACAAATAGGTGAGTACAAATAGGTGAGTACACACACACACACACACACACACACACACACACACACACACACACACACAGGATGAGGGAGATGATAGGGTTATTTAGAAGTTAACAGAGGTAGGGAAATGACAGCAGAATGATTTAGTTAGATGAGAGGAGGGTAAGTGAGATGAAAGCAGGGTGAATGAGATGAGAGAAGAGTGAGATGAAGGTAGAGTGAGGGTTATGACATCAGGACGAGGAAGTAGACATGTAACGCAGATTTGGGAACACATTTGTCTTCATCAGTGAAAGTAGCTTTTTGAAAGTTTAGTAAATTATAAAACATTCTTGATGAGTTGCGCAACACCTTCTGATGATGGAACACTACCTTTGATTGGATAAACACTTGAGTGAGAGGGGATGAATTAAAGTGGGACTGGCACACGAGTAAACAGATGTATCAGAGCTTATTTCTTGGGTGGCGTTGAAAATGAGTTCGGAGGCAAATGGGTTGGATTTATGAAGGACCTGCCTTGTATTAGCCATCAGGCCTACTGCAGTGTTCCTCCTCTCTTATGTTATGTAAGGTGTCTCCCCAGTTAGTTAATCTTATTTCTAATCAAAAAGATTAAGAGACTCTGTTGTGTGATGGTGAAGGTTTTCTCTCTGTTGATATTGACAGAAGTAAAGATATGAAAGTAATATATAGGCTGGGGGACTTCTTTAGCTGCTTAATAATTATTTCTGGCTACTCTGTACATTTCATTAGACAAAAAACAACCAGTGTCTTTCACCCATCACTTTCCTACATCTTTACAACTCTCACTATTGTTGTCTTTATCCCGCTGTACGGGTAAGAACACCTTCTGTTTACCATCATTATCATGCTGCTGTAAACGTTCCATACAGGCGAGTAACATTTGTTTACCGCTGTCATGCTGCTGTACAGGTAACACTTGTGTTTACCATCATTATCATGCTGCTGTACAGGTAACACTTGTGTTTACCATCATTATCATGCTGCTGTACAGGTAACACTTGTGTTTACCATCATTATCATGCTGCTGTACAAGTAACACTTGTGTTTACCATCATTATTATGCTGTTGTACAAGTAACACTTGTGTTTACCATCATTATTATGCTGTTGTACAACACTTGTGTTTACCATCATTATTATGCTGTTGTACAACACTTGTGTTTACCATCATTATCATGCTGCTGTACAAATAACACTTGTGTTTACCATCATTATCATGCTGCTGTACAAATAACACTTGTGTTTACCATCATTATCATGCTGCTGTACAAATAACACTTGTGTTTACCATCATTATCATGCTGCTGTACAGGTGAGTAACACTTATTACTTATATAATTATACTCATTAACTGCACTCTCACGCTGCTTCAAAATTAAAAATAAATTATTGCAGAATTGCTTGTGTAAAGATCGGATAGAAATTAACTTGCTTTTTGTGACCTGGTTCAGACCGAGTCGGGAGGGAAGGGGGCGATGGATTTCGGAAACGACGACTTGAGAAGATATGTATATGTATAATTGTTCAATATATTACAAAGACGTTTTCACTGATGAATTAATTCTTTCTCCAAACTGGTATTATATTTTTATTTCACGTCTTACGAATCTGACAGAATTTGCCAGAGATCTGCCACCTTCGGGGTCAGGAGCAGTGACTCGACACCTGCAACAACATTTTCCACATCCGGTCC
>NC_091332.1:21441352-21443852 GCF_038502225.1 Cherax quadricarinatus
TTTGCTAGGCGCCCATATGCTGCAGCAGTTATTTGGTTGATGTGCGCTTCAGGAGATGTGCCTGGTGTTATACTCACCCCAAGATCTTTTTCCTTGAGTGAGGTTTGTAGTCTCTGGCCCCTAGACTGTACTCCGTCTGCGGTCTTCTTTTCCCTTCCTTCCCCAATCTTCATGACTTTGCACTTGGTGGGATTGAACTCCAGGAGCCAATTGCTGGACCAGGTCTGCAGCCTGTCCAGATCCCTTTGTAGTTCTGCCTGGTCTTCGATCGAATGAATTCTTCTCATCAACTTCACGTCATCTGCAAACAGGGACACCTCAGAGTCTATTCCTTCCGTCATGTCGTGTGTGTGTGTGTGTGTGTGTGTGTGTGTGTGTGTGTGTGTGTGTGTGTGTGTGTGTGTGTGTGTGTGTGTGTGTGTGTGTGTGTGTGTGTGTCTCGTTGAGAAAGGGTGGTGGAAAATACTTTTTTCATTGTAAACTTGTCAAGGGTGGAAGTTTGCTGTGGATTCTAAGTACTGATTCGACTATCTTTAATTCGGGAATTCAATTATTTTGCATATGTCAACTTCATTCCAGTTTACCGTGTGGGTGAGAATTTTTAATTGCTGGAAGATAGCTGAAATTTCATGACCGCATCAATAAAAAGTCTTATATTTTTTTAAAGAAATGGACCGATAACCAAGCGGAAGGTCTCGGTCAGACGACCAAAAGCTCCAGTGCCGGGTCATCATATGACTAAGATTTGAGTCAGGAAACACTTGTTCTGTTTCCTGACTGATCCTAAGATAACATTGATGCCATAGTCCAGTTCGGTCCAGACGCTCTGCAGCATATCTGGTGTTATCGTGCGAACTGCTTCAGTGATCGAAATTTTCAGCTCCTCCAGGGTTGCTCGTAGTGCTGGTACGTAAATTGTGCTCTTCACGTATCCCCAAGAAAGAAGTCACAAACAGTTAGGTCCGGTGACCTCTACAAGTAGCCTGCGAGGTCACCGGACCTAACTGTTTGTGAATTCTTTCTTTGGTGGTACGTGAAGAGTCCAGTTTACGTACGTAAGTACACCAGATAAGCTGCAGAGCATCTGGACCGAACTGGACTATCACATCGATGTTTCCCGAGCAACCAGAGGGGCGCACATTGAGTGCCTTTAATGCTACGCTATACCACATGAAACTGAATGAAATCCTGCGTCTGAAGCTGCTAACTGTGAATGATTGTCGTGCCGAATATGTAAAACTGGTCAATTAGCAAGAACTCATTTAAAATTAAGTCCTTTCTAAAATTTTCTCTTATATGCTTAAAGACATATTTTTTTTCATTAATGATAATGTAAAAATGTAAAAATTTATAATTTTGCACCAAAAGTATCTTAGAAAACTTACCTAACCTTATTATAACAAGAAAAAATTACTTTAGCCTAACCCAACTAAATATATTTTAGATACGTTTTCAATAATTTAATACTAAACAAACACAGTGAAATATATTTTTTTCGTTAGGTTCAGAATAATTTTGGCAAAATTATTGCATACACAAATTTTCACTCGTCTTATATGGCAAGATAAGCGTTGCTATTTAAGCCAAAATCGCAAGTTCTGCCTATACGGCACGACATTATATATATATATATATATATATAAATATATATATATATATATATATATATATATATATATATATATATATATATATATATATATAATATATATATATAATGTCGTGCCGAATATGTAAAACTGGTCAATTAGTAAGAACTCATTTAAAATTAAGTCCTTTCTAAAATTTTCTCTTATACGTTTAAAGATATATTTTTTTCATTAATGATGATGTAAAAATTATAATTTTGCACCAAAAGGAACTTAGAAAACTTACCTAACCTTATTATAACAAGCGCAATTTATTTTAGCCTAACCAAACTAAATATATTTTAGATTTGTTTACTTCTAAACTGTTGTATTCTGAGCACCTCTGCAAAAGTAGTGATAATGTGTGAGTGAGGTGAAAGTGTTGAATGATGATGAAAGTATTTTCTTTTTGGGGATTTTCTTTCTTTTTGAGTTACCCTTCCTCAGTGGGAGACGGCCGACTTGAATATATATATATGCAATAAGATCACATAAACAGGTGATACCAGAATATGCAAACCAACCACCGTGAAAGAATAGTGAAATTCCAAGCACTTTCGCGACTTCTCACATTATCAACGAATGTGTGTGTTTGTGTTTGTGTGTGTGTGTGTGTGTGTGTGTGTGTGTGTGTGTGTGTGTGTGTGTGTGTGTGTGTGTGTGTCTGTCTGTCTGTCTGTCTGTCTGTTCAGACTGATATCCGCAAGAAGACACACTTGCCAAACTCGCCGGTTCTGTTTATTCGGCATGAGTTTTCGCTCATCATGAGGCAGGCCAAAGCAGCATGGGTTCGAGTCCTTGGCTAGTCGCAGTGTTGTTATATACATATATATATATATATATATATATATATATATATATAATATATATAT
>NC_091332.1:21446352-21496352 GCF_038502225.1 Cherax quadricarinatus
TATTTTTTATTGCAATCGCTAAATCCACAAATAATAAATAATAAAATAATAATATGCAGGATTTAGAGTTCAGTCCAGTCTTACACTAACAATATAACATAAATTCTTCAACGAAGTTTGGCTGGCTAATTCAGGAGAGTTTTATAACATAGAGTCTTGTGTGTTGACAGAGCAGTGGAGGATGTTTTTCCAGAATGAGAAGGTGGGATGGAAGGTCTCCTTATTATACCACCAAAACCAATAAACTGATCTTAATGAAACTCATACAAGCAGTTGTCCTGGTCCTGGGGACACGCAAAAGTAAACAAAAACAAAGATAATACTTGACTTAGGCTTATTTTTTTAGATTTAAATTAAATGTATCGCAGGATACAAATGATTTTCTTAGAGGCTACAGTGAAATGTATAACATAAAATGTATAACATAAGGTGTTGGTTTAAAGCAATGTAAAAATATTTTTAATTGTTTAGCTTGAAACCCCCTTTTTATATTATTTTATTCACAAAGGGATATAGATACGTGGGACAGTATGCCACCAGCAGCAACAACCTCATTGACCAGGCAAACCCCAGACTTGTCTATCCCATGCCCTGGCTTCCAGAGTAGAAAAACTCTCGAGACTCATCAAAGGTAACTACGTTGTATGACCCTTCTTTTTTATTATTATAATAATAATCATCAAAGGTAAAGTTGGGAACATGTAGGAAGCGCGTCTGTCTCGCGTGCTGCAGACGGAGGATCGAGCCTCCACCACTTCTCGCACTGAATGACCCACATAGGTTTAACACTTAACACGAATTTATAAAAATTAAAAGAGTATGAAGATCCTTTTCAGTTTTAGAAATGTTGTAGTCGTTTGTGATGCCAGCAGTGTACCACCAGTATCTCACAAGCCCAGCCATCTCTACCTTAACATACGCAAAAGGTGTTACATAGAGCAGCGGCAAAAATTGCAGCAATATACCTACCATCAATTCACTGTCATGCAGATATACATCATATATACAAGTGTGTGTCTGATGGGTGGTGTTGTATACATAATCATCTGATTACTACGCTTACGCACACACACACACACACACACACACACACGCACACACACACACACCCACACACACACACACACACACACACACACACACACACACATACATACACACACACACACACACACACACACATAGGGGAGACATGATAACGACATATAAAGTACCGAGAGGAATTGATAAGGTGGACAGAGACAGAATGTTCCAGAGATGGGACACAGCAACAAGGGGACACAGTTGGAAGTTGAAGACTCAGATGAATCACAGGGATGTTAAGAAGTATTTCTTCAATCACAGAGTAGTCAGGAAGTGGAACAGTTTGAGAAGCGATGTAGTGGAGGCAGGATCCATACATAGCTTTAAGAAGAGGTATGATTAAGCTCATGGTGCGTAGATGAATGGTTCAGAGAACCGACATGTTGATAAATTAGACGCATATGCAACTCTTGGGTATCTTTATTGAGGAAACGTTTCGCCACACAGTGGCTTCATCAGTCCATACGTAGGAGAAACTTTAAGAACAGGAGGAGAATGAGGTAATCAGTCCCTCAACCTTGAGTCGATGTGTTCAGTCCATCAATCTTGAATAGAATATGGCATATCAGCGGAGAAGCAGCTTATAAACCGTATGGCAGGAGAGGTGCAGCAGTCATAGGTCGTGTCACATTTGTTCAATGTGCAAGTAGGTCGTGCCCAAGAATTAGGCAAGCGAAGAATTCCTAAGTATTAAGATCCCAAGAAGTTGCAGCGTCTGACAGATTTGTAGATGAATGGTTCAGAGAACCGACATGTTGATAAATTAGACGCATATGCAACTCTTGGGTATCTTTATTGAGGAAACGTTTCGCCACACAGTGGCTTCATCAGTCCATACGTAGGAGAAACTTTAAGAACAGGAGGAGAATGAGGTAATCAGTCCCTCAACCTTGAGTCGATGTGTTCAGTCCATCAATCTTGGGCACGACCTACTTCCACATTGAACAAATGTGACACGACCTATGACTGCTGCACCTCTCCTGCCATACGGTTTATAAGCTGCTTCTCCGCTGATATGCCGTATTCTATTCAAGATTGATGGACTGAACACATCGACTCAAGGTTGAGGGACTGATTACCTCATTCTCCTCCTGTTCTTAAAGTTTCTCCTACGTATGGACTGATGAAGCCATTGTGTGGCGAAACGTTTCCTCAATAAAGATACCCAAGAGTTGCATATGCGTCTAATTTATCAAGCTCATGGTGCATTGAGAGTGACCCAGTAGCGGCCAGTGAAGAGGCGGGGTCAGGAGCTATGTCTCGACCCCTGCAACCGCAACTAGGCGAGTACAACTAGGTGAGTACACACACACACACACACCTATACTAATATGTGCCAAAGTAATTAACCCACTTATCGTAATTACCCCTCTCCTCACCCCCTACCTATCCCTCCTCCACATTCCATCCTTAACCATCCTTCTTCCTTCTCCATATTACCAAACCTCTGGTTAAAGAATGGAATTAAGAAGCGGAATTTCCTTAATGCAGTTAAATATCTATGATGGAGATAATCACCAGAGATATTCACAAGTTATCACATGGAAACAAACAGCCAAGTCTCTTCAGTAGTAATGACAAATCGGCGTCTGAACAGCCCCGCACCATTGCCAACTATCCACTAAGATACACTAGTTTTGAACGCTGAAAACAAATTAGAAGAGCCCATCACAGTTTATCGCACGGAAAAACAGTAAGTAACCCTGACCACCTCAGATACTATTTCTCCTAGATTGAAGTACTGATTACGTCAGTTTTACTTCCCTCCTACACCTGCTACCTCTGTATTACTGAAGAAGCTAAGAGTTGTACACAGGTCATTGGCATGTCAGAGGTGGATGAGAGCATTTAATCATTAATAGTGGTATACAAGTACAAAGTAAAATTGTAAAAATTAATTTGACAAATTTGTGCTAACAGGAGATTCTATGATGAAACCTAGATGAATTTACATGGTATTAATTTTATAGCTGTGCTTAACAAAGAGGTCAGTTCAGTTACTTCCTGGTGTAAGACACTGGATGGGACTGACAGACTCATTTGGAAGACGTTCTGACAGCCCAATAACAATTTAAAACCTTCTCTAAGGTATTCCCAAATTATTGCATGACAATCAATATTTCCTTTCCCATGTTTTTCCAATAAAATTGAAAAAAATGCCACCTACACATTCCAGGATCTAGTCAATCCTTTCTTCAGATCAAATGCAAAAGTCTTAAGGTTAGAAGGCGATCAGAAGGAGAAATAATAATAAAACTCGCAAATTAATATTTACATAATCTGAAACGAAGGTGAAACAGTCTTCGATCACAGCCTCTCAGTGTAGTAAGCTGGAAGCTGATAACAAGAGGCATTTCAGTTATCGCATAGTAATAGTTTTTACTTAAGATACACATTTGTCAGATTTATAATATATATATATATATATATATATATATATATATATATATATATATATATATATATATATATACAAATATATACACATATACATACACATATATATATATATATACACATATATATATACACATATACATATACATATACATATATATATACATATATATATATACATATATATATACATATATATATACAAATATACAAATATATATACAAATATATATACAAATATATATACATATATATATATACAAATATACATATATATATACAAATATACATATATATATACAAATATATATACATATATATATACAAATATATATACATATATATATACAAATATATATATACATATATATATAACTATTATGAAGTTTCCTTTCATAAGCTGAACCTGAAATGAGATCATTCTATACATTACCATTAATGTTTGCAGACCTTCAAATGTGGCATTCTCAAGATATTTCACAGAAATACACCACTTGTAAAATAAATTTAGTGAAGTGGTACATACACACTCCAATAAAAATCCCAACCTTCTGAATAGGACACATCAGCGATGAAAGTTTAAGTCGATCTAAAGACAGTTTCTAAGGTATTGCACCGAAACATAAACCCAGAAGGCCCTTTAATATGCCCACGCTTGTATGATACTCTCCCTAGTTGCACTATACCAGCGTTGAATATCTGAGTCCCCCTCGCATTCTGGGGTTATAAAAGAATACCTTGGAGGGAGAAAATGGCAAACGGTACCTAATTAAAAAAATATAAGCCTAAACAGTTGAGAATCGATGCCAACCTTCCCATTAGGCAAGACAATCAGACTTTGAAAGTTTGAAGCCTGTCAGAGAAAATTTCTATTTATGACAAAGGATTGTTCATATACACCGTGAGGTGAGTGTCTTTCAGTATATATATACGATGATATTTCACTTTGATCCCTATTTTAGGGATCAAAGTATTGTTAACTGGTGGCAGACAAGTGACGCAGCCTTAATAGCCCTCCTCTAGTCAATAGGCTTTAAAAGCCCTCCCTCCTAACCAACCAAATAGCTATTTCACAGAAACCAATATCCCATTTCATAAAATATGCAAATTGGGCTTTACACAGCCCAGAAACAAAGGGAGCCACGCTTACAGCGTTATCTGTTTCAAGCTAATCTGATAAGCCAGTCTGCAGCCAGCAGTTCCAGTTGCAAACTGAAAACCTCAAAATCAGCAAGTGCATTAAATTTTGATTTCGTTCGATGTATCAGCGTTGAAAGTTTTACGTAGTTTAGACAAGGCATTCACAAGCTTTTTCACGAAAAAAAAATCACTCAAAAATATGCAAATAAGCACTCACACTGCAGTAACAACTGCAACTTTCTTCTAAGGAAGATAGTAAAGTGTTCAAAGCCTGAAGACCATCACTGCTTTCATATATAACTTGATGTAGTTGGATAAAGGTAATCTGCATATGTCAGCAACATGTACGTTTTGTTAGTTATGGCACATGAGGTTGTAACACCTGAAGACGATGACGTGAGGAGTTCCCAAGCTGCGGGTTACACAAAAATATACGATGACTAATATATGTCTTCCCTCTCGGGGACCTAATGACAGAGTTTGTGTGTGTGTGTGTGTGTGTGTGTGTGTGTGTGTGTGTGTGTGTGTGTGTGTGTGTGTGTGTGTGTGTGATGTGAGGGAGGGACAAACACACACACGCACGCACACACACACACACACACGCACGCACGCACGCGCACACGCACACACACACACGCACACACACACACACGCACACACACACACACGCACACACACACACACGCACAACTTCCACGCCCTTGACTCAAATTAGAGCAAACATGTGGTGGTAAGAATTCTTTTATTTGTAAACGCAAGAGTTATTTGAATAGGAAACAAACACACAGCTGGAGGTTCTCCGTTCACCTTTTTTTACATCTTTCTCAGCATTTTTCCATCACTTTCTATTTATCTTTCCTCTCTCTCTTTTTTTTTCCTGTATTGCTCTAGGCTAGCACACATAGACAGCTTGTCTCGCGCTTAGTGAATGGTATATCAAGACTTCTCTATTCCTTCTGGTGTATGATACACACGGTATAATATATATATATATATATATATATATATATATATACATACATATATATACATTATATATATATATATATATATATATATATATATATATATATATATATATATATATATATATATATATATATGTCGTGCCGAATAGGCAGAATTTAAGATCTTGGCTTAAATAGCAACGTTCATCTTGCCATATAGGACAAGTGAAAATTTGTGTATGCAATAATTTCGCCAAAATCATTCTGAACCTAACGAAAAAAATATATTTCACTGTGTTTAGTATTAAATTATTGTAAACAAATCTAAAATATATTTACTTGGGTTAGGCTAAAATAAACTGAGCTTGTTATAAGGTTAGGTAAGTTTTCTAAGATTCTTTTGGTGCAAAATTAAAAATTTTTACATTAACATTAATGAAAAAATATATCTCTAAACGTATAAGAGAAAATTTCAGAAAGGACTTAATTTTAAATGAGTTCTTGCTAATTGACCAGTTTTACATATTCTACACGACATACATTATATATATATATATATATATATATATATATATATATATATATATATATATATATATATATATATATATATATATATATATATACGTTGGATGCGAAAAGTGGGTCATAATAAGCGTGTATGCACCTGGAGAAGAGAGGAATGTAGAGGAGAGAGAGAGATTTTTTGAGATGTTAAGTGAATGTATAGGAGCCTTTGAACCAAGTGAGAGAGTAATTGTGGTAGGGGACCTGAATGCTAAAGTGGGAGAAACTTTTAGAGAGGGTGTGGTAGGTAAGTTTGGGGTGCCAGGTGTAAATGATAATGGGAGCCCTTTGATTGAACTTTGTATAGAAAGGGGTTTAGTTACAGGTAATACATATTTTAAGAAAAAGAGGATAAATAAGAATACAAGATATGATGTAGGGCGAAATGACAGTAGTTTGTTGGATTATGTATTGGTAGATAAAAGACTGTTGAATAGACTTCAGGATATACATGTTTATAGAGGGGCCACAGATAAATCAGATCACTTTCTAGTCGTAGCTACACTGGGAGTAAAAGGTAGATGGGATACAAGGAGAATAGAAGCATTAGGGAAGAGAGAGGTGAAGGTTTATAAACTAAAAGAGGAGGCAGTTAGGGTAAGATATAAACAGCTATTGGATGATACATGGGCTAATGAGCGCATAGGCAATGGGGTCGAAGAGGTATGGGGTAGGTTTAAAAATGTAGTGTTGGAGTGTTCAACAGAAGTTTGTGGTTACATGAAGGTGAGTGCGGGAGGGAAGGGAAGGGAAGAGGAGCGATTGGTGGAATGATGATGTGAAGAGAGTAGTAAGGGAGAAAAAGTTAGCATATGAGAAGTTTTTACAAAGTAGAAGTGATGCAAGGAGGGAAGAGTATATGGAGAAAAAGAGAGAGGTTAAGAGAGTGGTGAAGCAATGTAAAAAGAGAGCAAATGAGAGAGTGTGTGAGATGTTATCAACAAATTTTGTTGAAAATAAGAAAAAGTTTTGGAGTAAGATTAACAAGTTAAGGAAGCCTAGAGAACAAATGGATTTGTCAGTTAAAAATAGGAGAGGAGAGTTATTAAATGGAGAGTTAGAGGTATTGGGAAGATGGAGAGAATATTTCGAGGAATTGTTAAATGTTGATGAAGATAGGGAAGCTGTGATTTCGTGTATAGGGCAAGGAGGAATAACATCTTGTAGGAGTGAGGAAGAGCCAGTTGTGAGTGTGGGGGAAGTTCGTGAGGCAGTAGGTAAAATGAAAGGGGGTAAGGCAGCCAGGATTGATGGGATAAAGATAGAAATGTTAAAAGCAAGTGGGGATATAGTTTTGGAGTGGTTGGTGCAATTATTTAATAAATGTATGGAAGAAGGTAAGGTACCTAGGGATTGGCAGAGAGCATGCATAGTTCCTTTGTATAAAGGCAAAGGGGACAAAAGAGAGTGCAAAAATTATAGGGGGATAAGTTTGTTGAGTATAAGTGGTAAAGTGTATGGTAGAGTTATTATTGAAAGAATTAAGAGTAAGACGGAGAATAGGATAGCAGATGAACAAGGAGGCTCTAGGAAAGGTAGGGGGTGTGTGGACCAGGAGTTTACAGTGAAACACATATGTGAACAGTATTTAGATAAGGCTAAAGAGGTCTTTGTGGCATTTATGGATTTGTAAAAGGCGTATGACAGAGTGGATAGGGGGGCAATGTGGCAGATGTTGCAGGTGTATGGTGTAGGAGGTAGGTTACTGAAAGCAGTGAAGAGTTTTTACGAGGATAGTGAGGCTCAAGTTAGAGTATGTAGGAAAGAGGGAGATTATTTCCCAGTAAAAGTAGGCCATTAGACAAGGATGTGTGATGTCACCGTGGTTGTTTAATATATTTATAGATGGGGTTGTAAGAGAAGTAAATGCGAGGGTCTTGGCAAGAGGTGTGGAGTTAAAAGATAAAGAATCACACATAAAGTGGGAGTTCTCACAGTTGCTCTTTGCTGATGACACTGTGCTCTTGGGAGATTCTGAAGAGAAGTTGCAGAGATTGGTGGATGAATTTGGTAGGGTATGCAAAAGAATAAGATTAAAAGTGAATACAGGAAAGAGTAAGGTTATGAGGATAACAAAAAGATTAGGTGATGAAAGATTGGATATCAGATTGGAGGGAGAGAGTATGGAGGAGGTGAATGTATTCAGATATTTGGGAGTGGACATGTCAGCGGATGGCTCTATGAAAGATGAGGTGAATCATAGAATTGATGAGGGGAAAAGGGTGAGTGGTGCACTTAGGAGTCTCTGGAGACAAAGAACTTTGTCCTTGGAGGCAAAGAGGGGAATGTATGAGAGTATAGTTTTACCAACGCTCTTATATGGGTGTGAAGCATGGGCGATGAATGTTGCAGCGAGGAGAAGGCTGGAGGCAGTGGAGATGCCATGTCTGAGGGCAATGTGTGGTGTGAATATAATGCAGAGAATTCGTAGTTTGGAAGTTAGGAGGTGGTGCGGGATTACCAAAACTGTTGTCCAGAGGGCTGAGGAAGGGTTGTTGAGGTGGGACGGACATGTAGAGAGAATGGAGCGAAACAGAATGACTTCAAGAGTGTATCAGTCTGTAGTGGAAGGAAGGCGGGGTAGGGGTCGGCCTAGGAAGGGTTGGAGGGAGGGGGTAAAGGAGGATTTGTGTGCGAGGGGCTTGGACTTCCAGCAGGCATGCGTGAGCGTGTTTGATAGGAGTGAATGGAGACAAATGGTTTTTAATACTTGACGTGCTGTTGGAGTGTGAGCAAAGTAACATTTATGAAGGGGTTCAGGGAAACCGGCAGGCCGGACTTGAGTCCTGGAGATGGGAAGTACAGTGCCTGCACTCTGAAGGAGGGGTGTTAATGTTGCAGTTTAAAAACTGTAGTGTAAAGCACCCTTCTGGCAAGACAGTGATGGAGTGAGTGATGGTGAAAGCTTTTCTTTTTCGGGCCACCCTGCCTTGGCGGGAATCGGCCAGTGTGATAAAAAATAAATATTATATATATATATATATATATATATATATATATATATATATATATATATATATATATATATATATATATATATAGTATACTGTGTGTGTGTATCTTATAAGTCTTGTGTACCATGTTGCGTAATAAAATTCATTTGTTTGTGAAATATAAAAGATGGTGTGGCAGGGAGAGTGAAATATTCAAACGCCTTCAGGGAGAAATACAAATATTTTTCCTTGAAGCCTTTTCATCCGACTCACCGACGTCATGGGTCCCTACAATTTGCACTAGAGGTGGACCCTATCCAGGTATATATGAAAATATATATTTTTTTAATATTCCGGCCGTCTCCCACCGAGGCAGGGTGACCCGGTAAAAAACGAGTCTTTCTTTTTACAGTTAGTAATTTATACAGGAGAAAGGGTTACTAGCCCCTTGCTCCCGGCATTTTAGTCGACACGCATGGCTTATGGAGATGAAAGGAAAACAAATAAAAACGAGAACTATTAAGAAATAGAAGGAACTCAGATGAACGTGTATACATGTAAATGTATATACATTTATTGTGTGACCTAAATGTAAGAAATAACAAAAAAAGGCACAATACCGTGACTGGAACGATACAGAAATAACCCGCACATAGAAGAGAGGAGCTTACGACGACGTATCGGTCCGACATGGGCCATTTACAAAGTCGCATCTCTCCTGTCCTCCAGTATCCTCAGGTCGATTTCCCTTAACTTCTCGTCGTAAGACATGGTCCTTCGCTCCGGGATTAGTCTTGTTGCAAACCTTTGCACTTTCTCTAATTTCCTTACGTTCTTGGTTAGGTGTGGGTTCCAAACTGGTGCTCCATACTCCAATATAGAGCTAACGTACACGGTCCTGAAAGATTCCTTATTGAGGTGTCGGAATGCTATTCTTAGGTTTGCTAGGCGCCCATATGCTGCAGCAGTTATTTGGTGAATGTGCGCCTCAGGAGATGTGCCTGGTGTTATACTCACCCCAAGATCCTTTTCCTTAAGTGATATTCGTAGTCTCTGGCCCCCTAGACTGTACTCCGTCTGCGGGCTTCTTTGCCCTTCCCCAATCTTCATGACTTTGCACTTGGTGGGGTTGAACTTCAGGAGCCAATTGCTGGACCAGGTCTGCAGCCTGTACAGATCCCTTTTAGTTCTGCCTGGTCCCCGTCTGATTGAATTCTTCTCATGAACTTCACATCATCTGTAAACAGACACACCTCTGAGTCTATTCCTTCCGTCGTGTCGTTCACAAATATCAGAAACAGCACCTGTCCTAGGACTGACCCCTGTGGAACCCCGCTCGTCACAGGCGCCCACTTTGACACCTTGCCACGTACCATGACTCGCTGTTGTCTTCCCGACAGGTATTCCCTGATCCATTGCAGTGCCTTCTCTGTTATCCCTACCTGGTCCTCCAGCTTTTGCACTAATCTCTTGTGTGGAACTGTCAAACTCTTTCGTACAGTCCAAAAATGTGCAATCTACCCACCCCTCTCTCTCTTGTCTTACTGCTGTTACCCAGTCATATAACTCCAGTAGGTTTTTGACACAGGATTTTCCCTCCCTGAAACCGTACTGGTTGTCGTTGATAAGCTCATTCCTTTCTAGGTGCTCCACCACTCTTCTCCTGATAATCTTTTCCATGGCTTTGCATACTATACATGCCAGTGACACTTGTCAAAATTGGGACTACGTCTGCTGTTTTCCATACCTCAGGTAGTCGCCCTTCTTCGACAGATGTGTTGAAGATTGTTGTTAGTGGTATACATAGCGCTTCTGCTCCCTCGGAGAGATGTTATCCGGCCCCATCGCCTTTGAGGTATCTAGCTCGCTTAGCAGCCACGGTGGTCTTCTAGAGTAGAGTTTGAATTCATCCACTGTCTGTGACTTTTTGTATCCGCCGACATTTTCGCACTATTATATTTGTGGGGAAGCGGTAAACCCGTAGGGGTCGCACCACATCTGAAAGAGTGGAAGACATTCAGATTCAATCCAAGGAAAGGAAGTCGGATCCAAGTCCTTGGATCATGAGCTCCCCCCTCCTCTCCAACAACCACCATGGCTCTCTGATACACCTAATTCTTTACCCCTAAAAGCTGCCTAGATATGGTGGCTTGCGGATTATGCATAACTGAGGGGAATGAAAGTCAATGAAGACAAATAATGGCTAGAACTGGATCTTGGCCTGCTGCTAGATAAAGCAGCAAAGCGGCTACTGGAATTCAATCCCAGCAAATGTACAATTATGAAAATTGGGGAAGGGCTGATAAATCATTAAGTGACTTCGGGAAATAGAGTCCGGAAGCCTCACTTCAGGAGGAAGACCTAGGGGTGAACATACTCTAGTGTCGAGCTTATTACCAGAGGCACACCACAACTCAATAACTTTTTCAGCTAATATCCGTTTGCCTAATCAAAGACAAACTTTCAGAAATCTAAGAGTCATTCACGATCTACGTAAGACCTACTCTAGAGTATGCAGCACAATCATGGAATCCTTACCTAATAAAGTGTGAGGGGGAAAAGGTCAATATATAGGAGAAGGGATAGTATGAATGTATGGTGATGGTAGTTTGTGGGGCAGTCGGATTGTTTATGTAGGGTGTCTAGCTCCCGCTATTTCTCTACCCCTCCCCCCCCCATCCTCTCCTTCACATCCGGTGAGAGGTGACATATGCGTCCCCAACAACTGGAGGAATCACTTGACTGGCTGCTGCCATCAAACCTTTGTGCGTTCTGCTCCTGTATCATGTAATAAAGTTGGTAGAATTGCCGACATATGTAAAGTAAAAGGACACAAGTGCAACTAATGTGACATTTTATTGTGGCAACGTTTCGCTCTACAGGAGCTTTATCAAGCCATTACAGACAATACATGGACACAGAGGGTATATAGGCTCAGAGTGAGGTGCAATACTAATGGTAGTAGTAGCAGTAGTGACAAAAGTTGTAGTAGTAGTAGTAATACACTATGGTAGAGCAATTAATTCGTACATGAGTAAAAGGATATAAAAGCTATTACTTGGGTAACATAAAAATAGGTTGGACAAATATAGACTGGATAGAGGCAGCCTGTTTCAGTATTCACTCTCTGTAATGTGCTTTGTGTAGTATAACAGGAGAGACTATGTGATGGCAGGGTTTACTGTTTTCAGGAGGATTCTTGCTAAGACTTCAGAGATGGTGAAGCTGCCGTTGTTTTGTTTAATTGTATTCGAAACAGCGATCAGTGCTGATTCGAGGCACTTGCGTCTGCGGAAATTAGTTTCTTTGATCACTAATTGGGCGTCCCTGAATTTCATGAGATGATTGGTGGAATTTCGGTGTTGTACACAGGCGTTGTTTAAGTTGTCGTTCCTACATGCGTAAATGTGTTCATTGAGGCGGGTGTCGAGGGTTCTTGCTGTTTCACCTACGTAAATCTTGTCACAACCTCTACAGGGTATAGTGTAAACTCCTGCATTGACTGGTTCGTGGTGCTTGGATTTTGTCCTGGTTAGATCCTTTATTGAAGTGCTAGAAGCGATGGCGACTCTGGTGTTAGCTTGTAAAAGTACTTTTGAGACGTTCAGTGCAACCTGTCTGTTGGGAAGAATTATAACTTTGTTGGGAGTGGTGCTGGTGCGTGGAGAATTAAGGATCTGAAGAGCTCTCTTCTTGCAGTCTTTGATGAAAAAGGAAGGAAAATGTAACTGCCTCTACCACTCCTCTACGGAGAAGTGGTAGAGGCATGATCCATACATAACTTTAAGAAGAGGTGCGGTGAGGCTCTCGAAGCCAGGCGAGAGTAAGCCAGTAGCGGCTAGCGAAGAGGTGGGGCCAGGAGCTGCAACTCTACCCCTGCAGCTACATATTGGATAGTACATATAGCCGAGTGCACCCGTGTCGTGACAACAAGCAGGAGTACGAGATAACAATAACCACGAATCTGAGTAACGATGAAATAGAATATTTCCAGATTAATAACCCGTGTGATATAAGAATAGCCCAAGAAAGCAAGGTGACTTAATTCCGTTGTCCTTTGGTCCTCTTCCCTAGCAAGGGGACTGAAGGACCGACTAAATATCTATTTAATGCTAAGCATCAGGCGTAAGGAGACTTGCCCATAGATCATATCTCATCCGAGTAGAGAACCTGAGCCCAGTGTTGTACCAGTGAACTAAAAGTCACTAGACCTGAGAAGCCAGATCTGAGACAACACAAGCCTCGAGTCGAAAGCTATTAATAATAACATTTTTATTTAATTTAATTGGGAAACCTTCAATCCGTAAAGAGTCATGCAGCGCCAGGAAACTATCAGTAGAAGAGGAGAAATAGTTCAAATTCCTCGGATCAAGATCCCTACACCAGCATCAAGGCACTCCTGTCTCTTGAAGGGCACGGGAGAGCGCGTCATGATCACTGGCAGTAATCAGTAAACGCTGACTCGACCAACATTTACCAGAGCTCCCGAAAAGATTCTATAAGCAGAAGCGATTTTTCCATGCGAGGCGAAAGCCAGTCTGAGTGAGTGGTCAAAAGTCGGCTGAGGTAAGGCTAACTTTTCTCCTGAATATTTTCCCTCGTCGTGTGACGGGAATTGCTAAGTCTGAAATGTCCGGGGGCTCCTAATATTTGAAATTAAATGAAATTCCTTGATATTTCGATTTGTTTTTTCACGTTTTTTGTAGGTTTCCCAGCTTTATTTTTTTTAGGACCTTTATTTTTTTCCCACTAAAATTATACTACGGACACATGATTCGGAAAGACTGGATATAAGGTCGGTACCAGTTGTATGACTGGTCAGAAAGTGGACCGCAGTTATCAGACGGAGGATCCAACTTCAGCTACGCCTTGCGCTAAATGACTCGCGCGGGTTTAGGACTTTATAAACTACATACATGAACGTGTGGCTCTGAATGGCTGGACACAGATCGGAAAGACTGGACAGGTGTTATTAGATCAAAGATATAAAGCAAAACAACACATGCAACACGAGATATTTCGCTCATTCAGCAAGATGCATTAGTGTAATGCAACTTCGTAAACAAAAAGCACTTAGCAGATGACCCCTTGAAAGAGGCGTATTAATGAAGCATAAGGAAGCAAACATTTACTGGAACCAGTGAAAGATGAGTGTGGTATTTGAAGACATAGTCACATGTGGGCGGGGCCCACATATGACGTAATGGTGTTGTAGATGTAGAGAGATGAAGCAGTTGAAGACATGGTCACAAGTGGTCAGGGTCCATTAGTGGTAGAAGAGAAAATGCTGAACACTTGGCTTTGCAAGACTGGACGCATGGTCCAGAAATACGTAGTAGTTTGCAAAGGCCGGACACTTAGTAGTTTGCAAAGGCCGGACACGTAGTAGTTTGCAAAGGCCGGACACGTAGTTCGAAAAGACTGAACACATGGTAGTCGGCCCAGGATTCAAGTCAAACAAGCAATCGGGAAAATAAAAATTTGTACACTTACAGAACTGGAAGACGAAATTGACTCTTGGGGAGAAGAAATATGTGAAACAGCTAAACAAAAAAATCATAAAGCTCCTGGAAAATGGTAAATAAAACACACTTGGCACACACAGTGAAGCTCGAATTCCTGTGATAAAGAGCGCTTTATCTCTCTGTGCGAGGCTGCAGGAAGCGAGCTCTTACAGGCAAGGAGCGTCTAGCAACACGGTACCTCCCAAGCGCAGGGAGCGCCTCTCAACACTGACAATATGAGAAAAGATTCGCTTTGTGGAAACGTCAAGATGATATTTAGAAGCAATACTATCTTGGGAGAAGCTGCAGTCGTGGGGAAGATCACAGATGAGAAGGGTGATCACAGGTCAAGTTCACAGATGGGAGAAAAATGAAAATTGGGGAGGGAATCACTAGGTGGAAGTAAGATCAGAACGGGAAGGAATATCACTGTTGTTAATGGAGCTCACAGGTGCAGGATTAAGAAACTATGCTTGAGGCTCACTGGTGTGCCCGTGACTAAGAAGAAAGATACCTTGTGACCAGGTTGCCTAGCCTCATGCAGAATCTGTGGCTGAGTGGTTTAAAGCGCCATTTGGGGAGCTATGCCACTTCCCAGACGTGGTTTCGAATCTTGCTGACTGCTATCTTTCTCTGTATAAACGTTCGCTTGTTTCTGCGTGGTGCATTGACATTACACACACACACACATTATATATATATATATATATATATATATATATATATATATATATAGATATATATATATATATATATATATATATATATATATATATAATGTCGTGCCGAAGAGGCAGAACTTGCGATCTTGGCTTAAATAGCAACGCTCATCTTGCCATATAGGACAAGTGAAAATTTGTGTATGCAATAATTTCGCCAAAATCATTCTGAACCTAACGAAAAAAATATGTTTCACTGTGTTTGTTTAGTATTAAATTATTGTAAACAAATCTAAAATAGATTTAGTTGGGTTAGGCTAAAATAAATTGTTCTTGTTATAATAAGGTTAGGTAAGTTTTCTAAGTTCCTTTTGGTGCAAAATTATAAATTTTTACATCAACATTAATGAAAAAATATATCCTTAAACGTATAAGAGAAAATTTTAGAAAGGACTTAATTTTAAATGAGTTCTTGCTAGTTGACCAGTTTTACCTATTCGGCACGACATATATATACATACATAGGTATGAAGCTGTGTATGAGGTTGTATGTGCGTTTGCGCATGCAAAACTTAACCCAGTCATATTATTTATTACAAACTTATGAGATACTTCACACATTTACTATTGCCCACGTCACCACTCCTCTATTTTGATCGGCAGAAGATCAAGGTTTATCGTTTTACAAAGTATCAATAGTCATTTTATCAGAAAAATTAAAATCCACACCATTATTTACGACGACTATCAATACAAGAGCAAAACAATATTGTGTTTCTGCCTTACGATTCTCTACATAACTGACCTTGGTATTAATACTATTATAAGTAAATATATACATGCAGTGCGAGTTTGGAAGGGTAATATTTTCCACTCTGATGACTTATATGAGTTTGATGATGTTTATATGATAATGACGAACGTAAAATGATGATAATGAGTGTTATGTAAATTCCTCAGTGGCTCACTGACGTCATTAGGAGAACGAGTTGGTGAGGGCTGCGACCCAATTATTTCTCCAATGTATAATATCAACCTAATTGCCAGAACTTAATAGCTGGCGTTTGCTGCCCTTCTTTTTTTAGTCTCTCTCTCAACCCCTTCTCTCCTTCCCCCTCCTCTCCTCACCCTCCTCCCCTCCCCCCTTCTCTCCTTCCCCCTTTTCTCCTTCCCCCTCCTCTCCTTCCCCCCTTCTCTCCTTCCCCCTCCTCTCCTCACCCTCCTCCCCTCCCCCCTTCACCCTTTTCTCCTTCCCCTTCCTCTCCTCCCCCTCCTCTCCTCCCCCCTTCTCTCCTTCCCCCTTCTCTCCTTCCCCCTTTTCTCCTTCCCCCTCCTCTCCTCACCCTCCTCTCCTCCCCCCTTCTTTCCTTCCCCCTTTCCTCCTTCCCCCTCCTCTCCTCCCCCTCCTCTCCTTCTCCCTTCTCTCCTTCCCCCTTTTCTCCTTCCCCCTCCTCTCCTCCCCCTCCTCTCCTCCCCCCTCCTCAATCCTCATCTTACCCATCACACTCATTAACATTTATTATAACGCAAATAATGATAGAATAAAGTAATTTTCTCACCGGGAGACACTTCAGTGTGACAGTCAACGGGAGACATGTGTGAACAGTCAACGGGAGACATGTGTGAACAGTCAACGGGAGACATGTGTGAACAGTCAATGGGAGACATGTGTGAACAGTCAACGGGAGACATGTGTGAACAGTCAACGGGAGACATGTGTGAACAGTCAACGGGAGACATGTGTGTGAACAGTCAACGGGAGACATGTGTAAACAGTCAACGGGAGACATGTGTGAACAGTCAACGGGAGACATGTGTGAACAGTCAACGGGAGACATGTGTGAACAGTCAACGGGAGACATGTGTGAACAGTCAACGGGAGACATGTGTGAACAGTCAACGGGAGACATGTGTGAACAGTCAACGGGAGACATGTGTGAACAGTCAACGGGAGACATGTGTGAACAGTCAACGGGAGACGTGTGAACAGTCAACGGGAGACATGTGTGTGAACAGTCAACGGGAGACATGTGTGTGAACAGTCAACGGGAGACATGTGTAAACAGTCAACAAGAGACATATGTGAACAGTCAACGAGAGATAACTGAGTGTGAACAGTCAACGGAAGACAATTAAGTGTGAACAGTCAACAGCAGACCTGTGTGAACGGTCAACGGGAGACAACTGAATGTTAACAGTCAGCAGGAAACAATTGATTGTGGAGTCAACGGGAGACAATTATTTGTGAACAGTCAACAAGAGATAATTAAGGCAAAGTTACTTAGCAAGATGTACGGTAACAGTAATTAACGTAATTATTTAAAGGTAATTAAATATAATTGGTATTATTAAGCTCTTATTTAGCGGGAAAAAATATAACAAAACAATATCTATTACTAAATATTTTCAATTGATCATTTATGTATTAATAATGTTAGTACAATTATTAAATTAGAATTTATTTATAAGGACCAATCAGTGCAATGAGAGACAATCAGGTTTGTTCCAAGGAAGGCGCGGTAATTTTAATCCCTTTAAAAAGAAGCCCTTAACTGGAATGCAGTCTTCCCTTCTCTTCTTTGAAGGGACGATGTGATCTTCAGTGTCCCGCGGCCTGGAACAATGATGTACCCTGGAACAATGATGTACCCTGGAACAATGATGTACCCTGGAACAATGATGTACCCTGCAACAATGATATATCCTGGAACAATGATGTACCCTGGAACAATGATGTACCCTGGAACAATGATGTACCCTGGAACAATGATGTACCCTGGAACAATGATGTACCCTGGAACAATGATGTACCTTGGAACAATGATATATCCTGGAACAATGATGTACCCTGGAACAATGATATATCCTGGAACAATGATGTACCCTGGAACAATGATATATCCTGGAACAATGATGTACCCTGGAACAATGATATATCCTGGAACAATGATGTACCCTGGAACAATATATCCTGGAACAATGATGTACCCTGGAACAATGATGTACCCTGGAACAATGATATATCCTGGAACAATGATGTACCCTGGAACAATGATATATTCTGGAACAATGATGTACCCTGGAACAATGATGTACCCTGGAACAATGATGTACCCTGGAACAATGATATATCCTGGAACAATGATGTACCCTGGAACAATGATATATTCTGGAACAATGATGTACCCTGGAACAATGATATATTCTGGAACAATGATGTGCCCTGGAACAATGACGTGCTCTGGAACAATGACGTGCTCTAGAACAATGATGTACCCTGGAACAATGATATATCCTGGAACAATGATGTACCCTGGAATAATGATGTACCCTGGAACAATATATCCTGGAACAATTATGTACCCTGGAACAATGATGTACCCTGGAACAATGATGTACCCTGGAACAATGATATATCCTGGAACAATGATGTACCCTGGAACAATGATGTATTCTGGAACAATGATGTACCCTGGAACAATAATGTACCCTGAAACAATGATGTGCCCTGGAACAATGACGTGCTCTGGAACAATGACGTGCTCTAGAACAATGATGTACCCTGGAACAATGATATATCCTGGAACAATGATGTACCCTGGAATAATGATGTACCCTGGAACAATGATATATTCTGGAACAATGATGTACCCTGGAACAATGATGTACCCTGAAACAATGATGTGCCCTGGAACAATGACGTGCTCTGGAACAATGACGTGCTCTAGAACAATGATGTACCCTGGAACAATGATATATCCTGGAACAATGATGTACCCTGGAATAATGATGTACCCTGGAACAATGATGTGTCCTGGAGCAATGACGTACTCTGGAACAATGATGCACCCTGGAACAATGATGTACCCTGGAACAATGATGTGCCCTGGAACAATGACGTGCCCTGGAACAATGATGTGCCTTGGAACAATGATGTGCTCTAGAACAATGATGTGCTCTGGAATAATGATGTGCCCTGAAACAATAATCTACGCAGCAACAATGATGTACCCTGGAACAGTAATGTACCCTGCAACAATATACCCTGCAACAATATATCGTGCAATAATATACCCTGCAACAATATTATACCCTGCAACAAGAGTCATAAACTGATCTCTAATTAATGTTTGCAATTTTTCTTAAGCCAGTTGCAATTCAATAATTTCTGTGCGATTTAACAAGCTACGGAAATTCAGCATTTTTTTTGTTTTCATGGTAATGTCTACAGTGAAGACCTTTATTTTAGCAACGTTACAACCAACAATGTCTGGTCAAGTACATATCTGAGGAACAATGTTTGGTCAAGTACATATCTGAGGAACAATGTCTGGTCAAGTACATATCTGAGGAACAATGTTTGGTCAAGTACATATCTGAGGAACAATGTCTGGTCAAGTACATATCTGAGGAACAATGTTTGGTCAAGTACATATCTGAGGAACAATGTCTGGTCAAGTACATATCTGAGGAACAATGTTTGGTCAAGTACATATCTGAGGAACAATGTCTGGTCAAGTACATATCTGAGGAACAATGTCTGGTCAAGTACATATCTGAGGAACAATGTTTGGTCAAGTACATATCTGAGGAACAATGTCTGGTCAAGTACATATCTGAGGAACAATGTTTGGTCAAGTACATATCTGAGGAACAATGTCTGGTCAAGTACATATCTGAGGAACAATGTTTGGTCAAGTACATATCTGAGGAACAATGTTTGGTCAAGTACATATCTGAGGAACAATGTTTGGTCAAGTACATATCTGAGGAACAATGTTTGGTCAAGTACATATCTGAGGAACAATGTTTGGTCAAGTACATATCTGAGGAACAATGTTTGGTCAAGTACATATCTGAGGAACAATGTTTGGTCAAGTACATATCTGAGGAACAATGTCTGGTCAAGTACATATCTGAGGAACAATGTTTGGTCAAGTACATATCTGAGGAACAATGTCTGGTCAAGTACATATCTGAGGAACAATGTTTGGTCAAGTACATATCTGAGGAACAATGTTTGGTCAAGTACATATCTGAGGAACAATGTTTGGTCAAGTACATATCTGAGGAACAATGTCTGGTCAAGTACATATCTGAGGAACAATGTTTGGTCAAGTACATATCTGAGGAACAATGTCTGGTCAAGTACATATCTGAGGAACAATGTTTGGTCAAGTACATATCTGAGGAACAATGTCTGGTCAAGTACATATCTGAGGAACAATGTTTGGTCAAGTACATATCTGAGGAACAATGTTTGGCCAAGTACATATCTGAGGAACAATGGCTAAGTCTACAGGGACTGAGGAGGTCCCTTGTTCAGGTGCCACGTGCTGGGTGTAAGGGGATCTTTATTCTGGAACGTTTCGCCACGCAGTGTCTTCTTCAGTCCACTTCAGAGAAAAGTGAAAGATAAGGAGCTTGAGGTAATCAGTCCCTCAGCCTGGTGTCAGGAATACTGACGGAAGGTGGGAAGGGCACTGCATGAAACCTACTGATTCATATTCACTTTACTATGTTTTAAAACGGTATGAGCTATGGGGGTGACTTTTTAGTTTTAAACTCAAGTTATAATAAACGACTGTCAATAAATAAACAGGAGAATGGATAAGGGGACTCGAGCCCCATGAAAGCCTCTGGGGTTGTGAGGACAGACAGTATAAGGTCACAGTTGGTGTTGCTGGTTCAGCCGAGTCCCCGAAGTGCTATCCGTAGAAAAATGTATCACCAGCTTCGTGGCTCAGTGGTACAGCGTTGTTTCTGCTACTACCCTTATTCCATTGTTTTGCTGGTGTTTGATATTTTAAAAATTACGAAGACTCTTGGCATCATCAAAGTTTGTTGTGTTTCTCGGGTGGTAGTTCAGCCTTGTCCCACGCCAGGAAGTGTGACTGCGAGTAACAATTCCGTTCGTAGGTGTTACTGGTAACGCCTGTTTACAGAATCACAGTGACCGTTGTAAGATTATATCAGTAAGATTAGATTAGGCAAGGTTCGTCGACAAAAGTGTAAGAGTTTCCTGACGCGGGTCTTTGTTATATGATAGCCAGCAGCTGGAGTTTATGGTCATTTGACCGAGGCCTTCCGCTGGCTTACCTGTCTACCCCTTTAAAAGTTATGGTTATGATTATAACCATTAATGTTCTTAAAGATGGACTGGTCACTGTCACCACACTGACATCTACACTTCTGTATCCTGGGCTCCGGTATATGGTGTCGAGGTTATTGTGAAGTATTGTAGATTCTTTGTTAGTGATTGCCCAGACAACGCTAGGAAGCATTGCCTGGGACAGCAAACAAACCACAGAACCGGTGGGTTTAAACCATGGCAAATGGCCTGGAGTTTTAGGACTTATAGATGAATGGTTCAGAGAACCGACATGTTGATAAATTAGACACATGTGCAACTCTTGGGTATCTTTATTGAGGAAACGTTTCGCCACACAGTGGCTTCATCAGTCCATACAAAGGAGAATCTTGAAGAACAGGAGGAGAATGAGGTAATCAGTCCCTCAACCTTGAGTCGATGTGGTCAGTCCATCAATCTTGATGGACTGACCACATCGACTCAAGGTTGAGGAACTGATTACCTCATTCTTCTCCTGTTCTTCAAGATTCTCCTTTGTATGGACTGATGAAGCCACTGTGTGGCGAAACGTTTCCTCAATAAAGATACCCAAGAGTTGCACATGTGTCTAATTTATCAGTTTTAGGACTCACTTGCAATGGAATCAAATCCCACCCGTTCCGTGGTTAGTTTGCAATCGTGGTATTAGGATTTCGTGAATCCTGAGACAGTACCTGCTGGTACTACGTATCTCCGTGTGTTGTTCTTCCAGGTTCCTGGAATGCAGAGTAGAATTACTGTATGTGTGAAGGAAAATTGAGGCTTGTTAAGTAGTTCATAAAATTAAGCGACTCATCCAGGAATTCCTTACTAAAAATTATCAGGAGAGCGCTAAACTGTAGGGATTATGCAGCGTTTGCTGGGAAGGATTGGATGGAAGGCATTCAAGATTAATTCAGGGAATTGACGCAAAGATTCAATTCCTCTAGATCAAGAGCCCCTCACCACCATCAAGGAACCTCCTTGGAAGGGCACTGAAGATGAAACGTCATCAATACTCTCCTCATGGCTTTTATAATATTGTGGGAGAATATGGATGACGCTATCTTTGTTAGTAGGTTGAAGATGTACCTAATATCGTCAGGACAAAGTCTTGTTTAACGAGTGTGAGGTCGACTGCAGGGAGTCTCTCCAAGAATGTGAATGGGTTTCCCTGTCATTTTCCATAGCCGTGGACGGGGTTTCCTCTCTTTTTCCATAGCCCTGGACGGGATTCCCTGTCATTTTCCATAGCCCTGGACGGGATTCCCTGTCATTTTCCATAGCCCTGGACGGGATTCCCTGTCATTTTCCATAGCCCTGGACGGGATTCCCTGTCATTTTCCATAGCCCTGGACAGTATTCCCTGTCATTTTCCATAGCCCTGGACGGGATTCCCTGTCATTTTCCATAGCCCTGGACGGGATTCCCTGTCATTTTCCATAGCCCTGGACAGTATTCCCTGTCATTTTCCATAGCCCTGGACGGGATTCCCTGTCATTTTCCATAGCCCTGGACGGGATTCCCTGTCATTCTCCATAGCCCTGGACGGGATTCCCTGTCATTCTCCATAGCCCTGGACGGGATTCCCTGTCATTTTCCATGGCCCTGGACGGGATTCCCTGTCATTCTCCATAGCCCTGGACGGGTTCCCCTGTCATTTTCAATCGCCATGAACGGATTCCCCTGTCATACTCCATTAACCAGGACGGATTTCCCTATCAAGTTAGACATTTGCGCAACATTTCCCAAATGTTCAACAAATGTCTGTTGAAGTTTTAGTTCTTTAAACCTAATTTACATCACAGGTAGTGTGTCATCTTTTCTTCCCTGTTAAACTATACGGCTGGTTCCACTTGGTTCAGACATTCCTGAAGGCGTGGAAGGTTCTTGAACCGTCTGTTTACACTCACCAGGCAGTGCTGAAAAACTGTATAAAATACCTTAAAGTTGATTAAGACATATGTGCAACATTTAGATATCTTTATTGATTAAACGTTTCACCTGCACAGTAGACTTCTTCAGTCAGATACAGAAGCAGCAGGTGTAGTAGTGAAATGAAAATGATGTAGTCAGAGGGACTGACCACTGATATACTGTTTCATAATCATTTCATTATTACACTTGCTGCTTCTGCTTTTGACTGAAGAAGCCTACTGTGTAGGCGGAACTTTTATAAAATATAGATACCCAGCTATTGCTTATGTGGCTTAAGTGGATGTTTCTGAATATCTGCTCTGTACTAGAAGCCAAAAATTGGCGAAACATCGTACAAATACAGGTATTCACTATTGTCGTGTCTTTATTGTCAACTGTTAGCAGCTTGCCAGTGTCTCCATCTTGGTTTGGCTTCACACACGTTAACTTATATTGATGTAAAAATATGAGAGAGAAACGACATAGAAAAACAATAGCTGTCTTACGTCTGGCAGCCCGAAGCGTGTCGTTGTACCTTAAGTTATTAGGTTCTGTCCAAGGGAAGGACAAATTAATTCCTTGGATCAAGAGCCCTCCCCTCACCGACATCAATGGGTCAAAACCAGAGGATGGGTTGCATGCAATGGGGACTCAGAATAGGGAAGGCGCACGTACGACTGATGGCTCGGTCCTCTAATGAGGTCTGATTTCCAGGAAAGGTGGTCATTGCCCCGCGAGTGAGAACCGTCAAACTGAGGCGCCATTCAGGTGGAATTATAGGGGGTAGAATTATACATTAAGGAGGAAGGGGAGGGTCAGGGAATATTAACTGGCAGTATTAGTATTACGGGAGAGAACCACTCAACAGTTCCTTACCACAGTCATCAGTACAACACATTGTTGAGAAAGGATAACTAGCCTCACCTTTCCTCTCTCCTTCGTTTCTTCCCTCCATCCTGTCCAACCTCCCTCCCTCCCTCTTCCTACTTCCCTCCCTTCCACATCCCCCTACTACCCTCCCTCTCCCACCTTCCATTCCTCCACTCACCATACGTTACATTGGGTCATCAGCCTCTGACCAAATCAATGTCCCACCTTTGCTCCCCCCATTAGCCTGTAGCGTCGTTAATAGGTAGTCAGTGAGCACCACTAAACTAATTATTCAGTGGTTTCATTAATGAGTGGTCAGTGCGCACTTGAAGCACCACTATACCCATAATTCGCACCGCCGTTAAAGTGCAGGTCCTCAGTAAATTACCTACTGTGAGAGTGGAAGAGGAGGAGGAGGAGGAAGAAGAAGAGAAGGGAGGAGGAGGAAGAGAAGGGAGGAGGAAGAGAAGGGAGGAGGAGGAGGAGGAGGGAGGATGGAGAATGAAGCAAGCTTTACACTGTTGATCGTACTGGGCCATTACTCAAGATAGAACCACCTGGTAGGTGGTTGTGGTGGTGGTTGTCGTTGTGGTGGTGGTGGTTGTTGTCGATGTCGTTTTGGTGATGGTGGTGGATGTGGTGATGGTGGTGGATGTCGTGATGGTGATGGATGTCGTTGTGGTGGTGGTGGTGGTGGATGTCATTATGGTGGGTGGTGGTGGTGGATGTCATTATGGTGGTGGTGGTGGTTGTCGTGGTTGGTATCCCTTAACAACACACAAACAACAGTTCACTGGAGTTTTGAACTTCGTTTTCATTTGTTCGTAACTTTAACAATTTAAAGAAATTTTGCTCTGTTCTCAAAAATTATCAACAGGAGCCAGACTGTTGAGAGCAGCAGTTACTGAGAACTGGAGAGCAGACAGAGCACGGGAGAAGAGAGATGTCTGCGAGAGGAGAAAGGGAGTAGGAGGGGAGAAAATGGGTGGTAGAGAAGGGTTGAGGAGGAGGAGTAATATGGGAGAGAGAAGAGGATAGAGAGAGAAGGGGAGAGGAGAGAAGAAAGGTAGTGTAGAAGAGAATAACCAAAAGCAACAATATATTCTTTAGTTAACAGCTATTTTATTATTTGAAGGAATGATGAAAAGGGGAGAGGGAGAGTAAGATGGATGAATAGGGAAGATAATGATAGATAGGGAGGGGTGGACAGAAAAAGAATTGAGAAAAAAAGGGAAAGGGTATATGGAAGGGAGAGAGAGAAAAACGGAAGAGTGGATGTATATACAGGAAAGGGTAAATAGAAAAGGAGGCAGTGACCTAAGATTTGGAGAAGGATGGATAAGCAATGACTTAGAATTGGGGTGTTAGGGACATGGCGAGGTGTGGGGGTGGTGGTGGTGGTGGTGGAGAGGTGTGGGGGTGGGGGTGGTGGTGGTGGTGGTGGTGGTGGTGGTGGTGGTGGTGGAGAGGTGTGGGGGTGGTGGTGGTGGTGGTGATGGTGGAGAGGTGTGGGGGTGGTGGTGGTGGAAAGGTTTTGGGGTGGTGGTGGTGGTGGTGGTAGAGAGGTGTGGTGGTGAACCAGTGGTGGAGAGGTGTGGTGGTGGTGGTGGTGGTGGAGAGGTGTGGGGGTGGTGGTGGTGGTGGTGGTGGAGAGGTGTGGGGGTGGTGGTGGTGGTGGTGGAGAGGTGTGGGGGTGGTGGTGGTGGAAAGGTGTGGGGGTGGTGGTGGTGGTGGTGGTGGTGGTGGATAGGTGTGGGGGTGGTGGTGGTGATGGTGGTGGTGGAGAGGTGTGGTGGTGGTGGTGGTGGTGGTGGAGAGGTGTGGGGGTGGTGGTGGTGGTGGTGGTGGTGGTGGTGGAGTGGTGTTGGGGTGGGGGTGGTGGAGAGGTGTGGGGGTGGTGGTGGAGAGGTGTGGTGGTGGTGGAGAGGTGTAGGAGTGGTGCAGGAGAGGTATGGAGGAGTGGTGCCAGAGAGGCGTGGGAGTGGTGTAGCAAGCAGGCAGGGTTGAGGTGGTAATTTGCGACAGTGTGTGGGACCCACCAATTAGTAGAGGAGTCAACAACTAAGACGGCAGGAGAATCCTAATCCTGATATCTCTCCCAATCTCTCTCTCCCTCACTATTATATATATATATATATATATATATATCTATATATATATATATATATATATATATATATATATATATATATATATATATATATATATAATGTGTGTGTGTGTGTAAATAATGGAAAGCACTAAACCTCTGTATTGCTATAAATCTCTCTATCTCTCTCTCTCCCTCCCTCCCTCTCTCTCTCTCCTTCCACCCACCATGCATCCATCCATCACACCTCTCTCTCTCTCTCCGTTATGCACCAATTATTCCTCTATCGATTCCCTATCAGAGCTAAACCTGGTAACAGCAATTCTGGCCGCCAGTCAGCCGCTGCCTGCGACACCATTACTCTCTCCCATTATCCACCTTTCAGCACTACCGTGGATTTCTGAACAGTTTCAGAGACTTGTGATCGCTCTGCTAAAACCCTCGTAATACAGAATTAGCTGATTCCTTGTTTTTTTCTCCTTAGAGCCGAGATATCCAGTTCAAGTACGCGAGCGAGCGAAGGCTTAACCACAAAGCAGATCATCACATGTCAAAGATCCGCGTCAGGAGAGTGTCTTGTTTCCTGACGGACAAAACACCACCAACTCTGTCAAAAAAATAACTCTTAAGCGAACTTTTCCTTTTATAAATTACGGTGGAAAATATATAGCATCGTTAGGTCGGCAGATGCTTAATTACTCGACTGGATCATCGAATGACAAAGTCAATCATCATGACAGACTTACTGTTTCCTGACGAACAAAACACCACCACAACCGCTTTGCCAGTTCCTCCATGCTAGCTTTACAATGGGAATTACCTCGTAATCTTCTCGCGTTAAAAGCACAAGGCTTTAGTGCCGCAGCTAAAGTTGATATAAAGGCATTTATATTTTGTGTTCGCTTCCACGATTCTACTAGATGTTATAACGAAAGTTCTCATAGCTTTGGGACTTTACTTTTAATAGTATTATAAATTCATGTATTCAAAAGCTGCTATATGGACCAACTAGTGTTTTTTTATTATTAATTTTAACGACCATGTATTTATATTTTTATTGTAATGGGTTGAGCGTAATTTTAGGCAGGACTTATGGGTCTCTTTCAGCCGCTAACAGATGGACTCTGTATATTCTTGTTAATTAACCTGATAGGTTTAAAGCCTATTGACTGCAAGTGGGTCATTAACGTCGCAGTTTACCTATATACTAACACTAACAATACCTTACTCCCTGAAATATGGGGTGAACTTTCGTTGTAAATACATTTCTCAGTGTAAATGCAGCGTCTGTACCATACTGTTCTTACCTAAATAACAAAAAGGCACAATACCGTGACTGGAACGATACACAAATAACCCGCACATAAAAGACAGAAGCTTACGACGACGTTTCGGTCCGACTTGGACCATTGACAAAGTCACACTAACAGAGGAGGAGCAGGACGGCTATATATAGGCAGGAAGAGGTGGAGGTAGTAGTAGTGGTAGTAGTAGTAGTAGTAGTACAAGAATTGTATATAATACCGACAGGATGAAATGACACATGCACAACACCCGGGCATCCCCACCGTAGAAGTTTCGCCATCCAGCCAGCCACTGGATGGCGAAACGTCCACAACAAAGACAACCAGACGCCGCACATGTGTCTAATTTCATCAGTAGATGTAGTAGAAGAAGAAGAGGAGTAGTAGTGGTAGTGGTAGAAGTGGGAAATAAGGAAGACGAGCCAGTCAAATACATAGGAAGGGGAGCACTGCAAGAGAGCTAGAAACCCACAGAGGGAGAGCAAGCGCACCGAGGTGCGTGAAAGGGGAAGTGGTGAAATAAAATAAAGAAGGAACAGAAACACGAGACAGGAGAGAGAAAGACAACCCAGAGGAGAAAAGGAGAGAGGAAAGGGGAAGAGGAAGAAGAAAAAGAAGAAGAAGAAAAAAGAGGATTCAGGTTAAGTCACGGGTGTTCTGAAGTTTGGAGCATTTTACAATGTAGTGGGAGAGGAAGGCATCTACAGAGACGAAGCCAGGGCTAAGGTTCATACAAGGAAAGTTGTGTATAAGAGAGGATTCAACTAAACGGCGACTGTTCGAGTTGGAAGTAGGGAAGACAGTTTTAGCAGAAGACCAGTCAATAGGATGGCTATGATCTCTGACGTGACAGAAAAGAGCATTGTTAGTGTCGGCAAGCCTAACACTATTTTTGTGCTCCCTAAGTCTGTCAGAAAGAGATCGACCAGTTTCTCCAAAGTATTGAAGAGGACAGGAGGAGCAAGAAATAGAGTAGACACCAGGAACATCTGTAGAGGGAGGAGAGGTATGAACGAGATTAGTGCGAAGAGTGTTAGTCTGGCGGAAGGTAAGCTTGATGTCTAAGGGACGGAGAGAATTGTTGAGATTAGAAAGACCGGAAATGTAGGGAAGGCAGAGGATAGAAGAGTTCCCATGAGTAGAGAGTTTGGGAGAGAAGAAATTGCGTTTAGCACGTGAGAGGGCAGAGTCTATGAAATGGGAAGGGTAGCCAAGACGGGAGAACGAATTATAAAGAGTGGAAATTTCTGCTGGAAGGAACCGAGGATCACAGATGCGGAGGGCACGGAGAAAGAGGGAGATAAGAACACTTTTCTTGACAGGGGAAGCATGATAGGAAAAGTAGTGAATGTACATGCCACTGTGCATAGGTTTACGGTAAACGGAAAAGGAAAAACCTGTATCTGAGCGGTGGACATGGACATCAAGGAAAGGAAGTAAGGAATTAGATTCCCATTCAGCTTTAAACTTAATGGAAGGGGCAAGATTGTTAAGAGCTTCAAGAAAAGGTTGGAAGAGACTGGAGTCATGAGGCCACAGAGCAAAGATGTCATCCACATAGCGGAGCCAGAGTGAAGGTTGCACATCGAGGGTAGGAAGAAGAACAGTCTCGAAGTATTCCATGTAAAGATTAGCAAGGACAGGAGAGAGAGGAGAGCCCATAGCGACACCGAAGGTTTGGGAATAATATTTCCCTTGGAAGGAAAAGGAGTTAGAGTCCACACAGAGGCGGATCAGATCAAGAAAGACATCAGTGGGGATAGGGAGATGAAGAAACCCTTCATGGGCCTTCTCTCTAAGGAAATCAAGGACATCATCAAGAGGGACATTGGTGAAGAGGGACTCAACGTCAAGACTAAGCATCTTACAGGTTGGGAGAGAGCGAACCCGTTCAATGAAGTCTTGAGAGTGACGGAGGTGGGCAGGAGAAAAAGTACCAAGAAAGGGAGTGAGGGTTTTGGCCAGCCAAGAAGCAAGAGAATAAGAGACAGAACCTCTAGAGGATATGATAGGACGAAGAGGAATATCAGGTTTATGAGTTTTGGGAAGGCCATAGAAATAGGGAAGAGAGGGACAGATGACACGAAACTGCTCTTGTTAGTCTGTTTTCCAAGAATCACCACCTTCCACGCCGTTACCAACTTGCCCTTTCTTCTCTTAAATCTAACACTAACATTGTCATACTATCTTCTGACAAAGGTAATTCGGTAGTTATCCTTGATCGCGAGGATTACCTCCGTAAAGCTGATGTCTTGCTCTCTGACTCACGCACCTACACTCCTCTCGTTTCCAACCCTCTTGATCGCATCAAGAGAACTTTCAACAAAAAACTAAGGACTCTCTCCGACCTCTGTCCTCCTGACTTTCACCTTGTTCAACGGTTTCGTGTCATCTCTCCCTCTCTTCCCTATTTCTATGGCCTTCCCAAAACTCATAAACCTGATATTCCTCTTCGTCCTATCATATCCTCTAGAGGTTCTGTCTCTTATTCTCTTGCTTCTTGGCTGGCCAAAACCCTCACTCCCTTTCTTGGTACTTTTTCTCCTGCCCACCTCCGTCACTCTCAAGACTTCATTGAACGGGTTCGCTCTCTCCCAACCTGTAAGATGCTTAGTCTTGACGTTGAGTCCCTCTTCACCAATGTCCCTCTTGATGATGTCCTTGATTTCCTTAGAGAGAAGGCCCATGAAGGGTTTCTTCATCTCCCTATCCCCACTGATGTCTTTCTTGATCTGATCCGCCTCTGTGTGGACTCTAACTCCTTTTCCTTCCAAGGGAAATATTATTCCCAAACCTTCGGTGTCGCTATGGGCTCTCCTCTCTCTCCTGTCCTTGCTAATCTTTACATGGAATACTTCGAGACTGTTCTTCTTCCTACCCTCGATGTGCAACCTTCACTCTGGCTCCGCTATGTGGATGACATCTTTGCTCTGTGGCCTCATGACTCCAGTCTCTTCCAACCTTTTCTTGAAGCTCTTAACAATCTTGCCCCTTCCATTAAGTTTAAAGCTGAATGGGAATCTAATTCCTTACTTCCTTTCCTTGATGTCCATGTCCACCGCTCAGATACAGGTTTTTCCTTTTCCGTTTACCGTAAACCTATGCACAGTGGCATGTACATTCACTACTTTTCCTATCATGCTTCCCCTGTCAAGAAAAGTGTTCTTATCTCCCTCTTTCTCCGTGCCCTCCGCATCTGTGATCCTCAGTTCCTTCCAGCAGAAATTTCCACTCTTTATAATTCGTTCTCCCGTCTTGGCTACCCTTCCCATTTCATAGACTCTGCCCTCTCACGTGCTAAACGCAATTTCTTCTCTCCCAAACTCTCTACTCATGGGAACTCTTCTATCCTCTGCCTTCCCTACATTTCCGGTCTTTCTAATCTCAACAATTCTCTCCGTCCCTTAGACATCAAGCTTACCTTCCGCCAGACTAACACTCTTCGCACTAATCTCGTTCATACCTCTCCTCCCTCTACAGATGTTCCTGGTGTCTACTCTATTTCTTGCTCCTCCTGTCCTCTTCAATACTTTGGAGAAACTGGTCGATCTCTTTCTGACAGACTTAGGGAGCACAAAAATAGTGTTAGGCTTGCCGACACTAACAATGCTCTTTTCTGTCACGTCAGAGATCATAGCCATCCTATTGACTGGTCTTCTGCTAAAACTGTCTTCCCTACTTCCAACTCGAACAGTCGCCGTTTAGTTGAATCCTCTCTTATACACAACTTTCCTTGTATGAACCTTAGCCCTGGCTTCGTCTCTGTAGATGCCTTCCTCTCCCACTACATTGTAAAATGCTCCAAACTTCAGAACACCCGTGACTTAACCTGAATCCTCTTTTTTCTTCTTCTTCTTTTTCTTCTTCCTCTTCCCCTTTCCTCTCTCCTTTTCTCCTCTGGGTTGTCTTTCTCTCTCCTGTCTCGTGTTTCTGTTCCTTCTTTATTTTATTTCACCACTTCCCCTTTCACGCACCTCGGTGCGCTTGCTCTCCCTCTGTGGGTTTCTAGCTCTCTTGCAGTGCTCCCCTTCCTATGTATTTGACTGGCTCGTCTTCCTTATTTCCCACTTCTACCACTACCACTACTACTACCTCTTCTTCTTCTACTACATCTACTGATGAAATTAGACACATGTGCGGCGTCTGGTTGTCTTTGTTGTGGACGTTTCGCCATCCAGTAGCTGGCTGGATGGCGAAACGTCTACGGTGGGGATGCCCGGGTGTTGTGCATGTGTCATTTCATCCTGTCGGTATTATATACAATTCTTGTACTACTACTACTACTACTACTACTACCACTACTACTACCTCCACCTCTTCCTGCCTATATATAGCCGTCCTGCTCCTCCTCTGTTAGTGTGACTTTGTCAATGGTCCAAGTCGGACCGAAACGTCGTCGTAAGCTTCTGTCTTTTATGTGCGGGTTATTTGTGTACTGTTCTTACCTAGCTGTACTTGCCAAGAATATTAAGAAACGTGACACACTTGGATACCTTTGTTGTGGTGAGGGTTAGACAACCAATGGCTTTATTAATTCAATATATATCATACAGGAGAATGAAGACAAAGATTTAGGCTGGGTGGACAAATCACCTTAAAAAGAAGGTGTAGTCCAACAGTCTTGATGGATGAGGATTGATTGACGGAACATCAACTGAGAGACTGATCATCTCAGTCTTCAGTAAGTTCAATTAGGCTGAGGGACTGATCATCTCAAAGTACTGTTTTGTGTTGCACCGTCTTCAGTGTTATTCACTGTACTGGACTGATAACGTCACTGACTGGCGAAACGTCACTAAAGTCATTATATTCAAGTGTTACACGTGTGTCCTATTATGTACTTGCCAGTTCTGTATACCATTAATATACGTACTTTGTACTTGTTAACACGAGTAGAAATTGGTGCTACTCTCCACTTTCCTGGATCAGATTTTGTTTACTTCCTATTCCCCAGACACTGATTGAACCCGTATTCGTTTAGCGCTTCCCTGTGATAAAAATCACCCACCACGTCTTTGTGTAGAAGACTTGTAGACGCCTTAACTCGATCCTAAGTTGATGTCTCAGGTAACAAATGAGGTTCAACCTGCTCCAGTCCAGTCCAAAGATTAGTGAACCAGTGTTCTAACCACTGGTCTACACACTTAATAGGATTCTTCCAAGTGTATTTCTTGACAGCAGGAATAAAACATGTGCAGCAGACGTACTGAATGAGACGTTTCACAAGAGATGTCTGTTCTTTCATTAGGATTGATGGAGCCACCAGTGGCGTAACGTCTCCTTAAATGTCTTGTCTGTGTATGTCTCTTAATTCTAAATTCTTTTAGTATTAACATACCTGTACTTGTATATATTTCTACACGGACTATAGAGTATAGAAATATATCTATATGAATGCAACTGGGGAGGTTGTACACCTGTGGTTGTTATGAGTTAATCCAAGGGAAGAGAAACTCCTATTTCTTGGATCAAGAAACCTATTTACGCTTTTTAACCTTATTTATCTTAATTTTAGTGAAAAATGTAATTTTCAGTACCCCGAAAAAAATGAAAAATATCGATATATTAATAATAATTTTCATGTAATTGTCATTATTATTTTCATTAAAAAATGCGTTAAACCCATATGAGTTTTATAGCTCTTCACGGAAAGCAACTCTTTAAAAAAATGTAAATCAATTCTTTATTTAAAAGCCTAAAAACTGTACATATACCGAGAATTATATTATCTCACAGTAACTGTGTATACAGAGTTGAATATCTGCGCATCTGCACTGAGAGTTATATATCTGTGTATATACACTATAAAATATTCATCTCTCCGTGTACATACTGTACACACCTAGAGTTGTATAGTGTTGTGTTTAAGCCGCAGAGGTTTTCAAACGGAGACGCAGAGAATCCTAGGCCTCTGCTGAAGCTTGAGAGTTTTCCTCTCGATTCGTCATGAAGGACAGAACAGTAGAGAGGTATGATAAAAAAAAGTATATCAATTGGCCGTAGAGACTACGTTGGCCTGCGTGCGGTTAGTACCAACAGCCTGGCTGATAAGGCTATCCACCTTGAGGCTTGGTCTGGGACCGGGTCATGTGCGCGATGATCCCAGGACATGTTTTCAGGCAATGTTCAAGTTCAGACAATCATCTTCAAGGTCAGACAACCATCGTCAAGTTCAGACAATCATCAAGTTCAGACAACTGGCGACCTCTAAGGCCGCAGTGGGGAATAGGAACTCACACTGAGGGAAATGACCCCCGGGATGCACTCTTAGGACGCCTTCGTTGAAGACGTCTCTGTACTTAGACATTGATCACTTCCCTATCCACTTCCCTCAGGTTGTAAGCAGCTATCTGCCTGCAGCTCACTATGTAAACAAACAATAGTCTGATTGATTTGGATAAAAGTACCAACGTTGCAAGATTAGCAACACAACTTGCACTTGTGTGCTATATACATGAATTTTCCGTTGATGAAGATATGCTTATTGCAAACTTCTCCGTAACAAAACCTAGAGTGAAGGTATATCCCGTTTGAACATTTCATTCATGAAGAAATACGAGATATCCTGCCATGTATATTCCAGTATATGCAATGATGGAGCAGCAACTTTGGCAGGAAAAATGTCAAGTGGTGTAACATGCAATTGCATTGTCATGCACTTGCAATTAAACGAATGACTCAAGGATAAAAAGATGTGCTTAATTAGACAAATTTGGCCATTTAATTAAGTAAGAGTAATCAATTCCAGAATATTTAGTGCACTTTTTGAAGAAGTGAAAAGTTTGCTTGAAACGCCACTGCTTCTCTCCCTTATTAGTTAACATTGATTAATCAGAACATGTATTTTTTATCCCAGGAAAAGTGATCACATCCTAATAATTAAACAGTGAAATGTATCCCATCAATATCTGCAAGATTACTCTTAAATGTTTGGCACTGAAAATTTTAATTCTGCAATTAACATTTTTTATACTTATTTGCTCTATACAAAGGTAAAAAAAATAAATAGTTTTGTTAATTTCTAAGCTAGTATTATTTTCGTGAAGTTCACATGTATGTTTATATACACATTTCGTGTATTACATACAGTAGTATAAATTGCGTATGATTGCCGCTTGCCTTGTGTCTGTAATTTTTTTCTTTTTTGGGGTCAAGTTTCATGTAATATTTTAAATATAAATGCTCAGCGAGTTCAAAACAAGTTCGCAGAAACCATGGTTCTCAGGGACCGTCCGGGTTTTGAGTCAAGACTCATACTTGCCCCCGCCGTATGTACTTCGACTTCAAGAAGTCATTAGCACCGGTCTTTTTACATCAGGCAAGTACACTATGTCCCCCTACATCAGGCAAGTATACTATGTTCCCCCCAACATCAGGCAAGTGTGCCATGCTTCCCCCTACATTAGGCAAGTGTACCATGTCTCCCATTCATCAGGCAAGAATACTATGTCCCCCTTACATCAGGCAAGTATACTATGTCCCCCCTATATCAGGCAAGTATACCATGTCCCCCTACATCAGGCAAGTATACCATGTCCCCCTACACCAGGCAAGCATACCATATCCCCCTACACCAGGCAAGCATACCATGTCCCCCTACATCAGACACGTATGCCATGTCTCCTCTACACCAGGCAAGCATACCATGGCTCCTCTACACCAGGCAAGCATACCATGGCTCCTCTACACCAGGCAAGCATACCATGTCTCCTCTACACCAGGCAAGCATACCATGTCCCCCTACATTAGGGACTAAGGTTTACCGAGCAAGTCACCTCATGACAAAAAATTAAACCCAGCTTCAGGTGAGGTCTCCCTCCTGACTACACCAACAACATACCCATTAACTTTGTTGTTAATGGGAGCTCCACTGTGTTATTAAGATGGTTTACACACACCTCGTCATTAGTATCTCCCCGTTAGCCCCTCCTATTAACGAGGAGCGCTGAATAACCATCAACGGTTTACCACTTGCATGAGAATAATAATATTCATCATTAGTAAACATTTTGGTGCCTCATTATTGCCGACTTATGAATATCGGTGGAATATTTTAGCAAAACACATCAGGTGATTATTTTTTACCAACTATTTAATTGCTCGATTTGTTAAAAGCTTATACCTGGCTTGCTATATGTTGGTCTGTTGCTGACGTAATTCATTGTCTTAGCTTTTAGTGTGCAAAATTTCCCTTCCAACTACTATACCCGTCTACTATTCTTTTAATATATATATATATATATATATATATATATATATATATATATATATATATATATATATATCAAACCATACCCCGGCCGGGATTGAACCCGCGGTCAGAGTCTCAAAACTCCAGCCCGTCGCGTTAGCCACTAGACCAGCTAGCCACAGTAAGATTCGTCCAACTAGGTATATTTCTACACCATATACCTAGTTGGATGAATCTTATTGTGGCTAGCTGGTCTAGTGGCTAACGCGACGGGCTGGAGTTTTGAGACTCTGACCGCGGGTTCAATCCCGGCCGGGGATTGCAATCGTGTCATTACGATTTCGTGAGTCATATTATATATATATATATATATATATATATATATATATATATATATATATATATATATATATATATATATATATAGTGCCAAATAGGTAAAACTGATCAATTAGCATAACTCATTTAAAATTAAGTCTTTCTAAAATTTCCTCTTATACGTTTAAAGATATATTTTTTTCATTTATGTTAATGTAAAAATTAATAATTTTGTACAAAAAGAACCTTAGAAAACTTATCTAGACTTTTTATAACAAGTGCAATTTAATTCAGCCTATTCCAGCTAAATATATTTTAGATAAGTTTACAACAATATAATAATAAACACAGTGAAACATATTTTTTTCGTTAGGTTCAGAATGATTTTTGTGAAAATATTGCATACATAAATTTTCGCTTGCCTTATTCGGCAAGAAGAGCGTTGCTATTTAAGCCAAAATCGCAAGTTTGATCTATTCGGTACGACATATTTATATTACTTCAGAACAATATCTAAAAAAGTATAAGTGTGATATTTTACCAAGCCAAAAAAAAAAATATGCAAGAGTAATGTTTCTTGATTAAAGTTCTTTGCTTAACTAATACCCAGTGTAAGAGTGGTGTTTATAGCTAGTCAACAGACCCGGAGAGTGAAATCACTCTGCTTCACCATCATCATGGGCACTAAAACATGAACCTCATTTCACCTCACGTGCCAGTGCCTCGTAACAAGGCATCTCTTATCCACAGTGGTGCCTTAATAAAAGTTGTCCCCAGGTTCCCTGAAGTTGAATGGTACTGTTGAGTATTTACTGCATAACTAATGTGTGTGTCGTGGCACCTTCTGGGACTCACTACACGGGAATGTACTGGTATTATATACAATGTTGCCAGTACAATACACTCCAGATAATTGAAGGAGTTATGGGAAGGGTATTTTTGTCATTCGCAATACGTTATTGATTTATCTTTTTCTTTGTTTATGATTATTTCTTCGAAGTCAGTTCACTTTTCTTCCCGTTATGTGTTCGGATGATACTAGCTGGGTTCTGGAGGTGTCCCAATCTGGCATGCTGATCCTTGCATAACAATGATTAGAGTCAACGACGTATTTTGACACCACTGTGTTGGGAATCAATGAAGAAGTCATGTTTGCAGTCAAGTGGAACAGTCAAATTAATAGTGTTCCACTGTTAACTTCCTCCTGACACCGTAGTACCTCTACCATGATCCAGCCTCTACCATGACCCAGCCTCTACCTTGACCCAGCCTCTACCTTGACCCAGCCTCTCTCAGGAACCAGCCAGTAGTGTCCAACTAATATCATGAGCCCCACACCTCATGCTACTACTAAAACGGAAATCAGGGAATAACTGCGGTGCAGCCTATCCTCCTAGAGAGGCGAGAATGGGAGAAGTCACTGCTCTAAACTCGAGTTCCTCTCTCTCTCTCTCTCTCTCTCTCTCTCTCTCTCTCTCTCTCTCTCTCTCTCTCTCTCTCTCTCTCTCTCTCTCTCTCTCAAACGCCACGAAATCCTCTTTCTAACATTACTCACCAGTGGCATGTCAACTGTTTGGACAGAAATGGGATGTCTTCATGGCAGCACGGTCACCCAGACCTCAATTCCGAATAGGACGTGCGTTTTCACGCGCATTACAGTTTATTTTTCCGATATAAGCAACTACAGCAATTCTACTTTTCATTGTAGGTTAAATCAGGTCAACTTAAATTAACCTATCTTCACGTACAGTTAATCGTCAGTAACAAAAGCAGCCCCAACGAGTCTTTATTGAAGACGTTTTGGTTTAGGGACCACGAACGTGCATGGGAATACCTGCGTTGCGGTCCAGCCTCCTCCTCAAATGGTCGAGCATGGGGATAAAATCGCTAAGTAACTAGGTCTATTTCGGTCACTCTGCGATCCGATAAAGATATTCCCGTTCGGGTGGAGCGTTTTCGCACTTTTTTCGATTTCCCTTTTCTTTTAGTGTGGAAACGTGGCAAACTAGCATTCAAAACACTTGCGTAAAATCTTGAAGTTCAGCGATAACATGTTTTGCCGCCGCCGTCGCATTGAAATCACAAAAAAAAAAAATCATTAAAGGTGGATTTTTTTTTAAATTTTAAAGCTAAACACTACATTAGAATTAGTTGTAATAGCAAGGAATAGCATCCTAAAGTTGGATCTTAGACTAAGTTTCAATCCTAGACACCTGTGATATATATTTTGCCGCCACAAGCGGCTAGTTGAAATCTAATAAAAAAATGTCAAATTTCTCATTTAAAAAACAAAAATGTAGCTTTCATCAGAGTTCATTTTAATAACGAGCAATAACATTTAGTGATGTATTTTAAGCAGGTTAAGTTCCTAGACACACACACACACATTTGTAAAACGATGGTTGGTATAAACCTTGGTAATAAATACCGACAAGTTCGTTTAGAAAGACACGTAAGCAAACACTATAACATATTTATTAGAAAACGTTTCGGTCCTGGGACCTTGATCACTTCTCAAGGTCCCAGGACCGAAACGTTTTCTAATAAATATGTTATAGTGTTTGCTTACGTGTCTTTCTAAACCAAAACGATGGTTCTCCCAAATGAATTCTTACACTTATAAGAATCCGTGCACAGATTGTTAGAAATTTCATATTCGAAACACGAGTGATTTTGAAGTCGTCACATTCTCACTGTGAACCTAATGTGTTGAGACGAAGTTTTCATAGCCTCCACATTTCCGTTTCTCCATGTGACTAGACTATCCCAGTCTGTTTCTTTATGGTTGATGTCTCCCATAAATTACCCATGTGGGCTCTTTCTAGCTACTTCTGCTGTTGTGGCCAACACTGTCCTGTTGTTGTCCCCATATCCTGTCTTAGCTTCCTGATGTTGAGTTCTGGGTTGTACATCAGTACTATTATCATCTTGTGGTCCTCCTACATATGAGTATCCTTCTTATGTAGTCATTCAACCTCTATTTCTCTCATCTTCTCAACAATCCATTGGTTTCTGATTAGCTTTGCTAGTCCTCCACATGCTGTTTCATCTGATTTCTCATCGTTTGATATCCTTCTGCACAAACCACATCTGTAATCAAGTCCATGTGTTTATTCTCTGTTATTGCTACAGTGTCTGAGGAGGCTTCCACTACTAGCTCTACCTATTCATCAATTTCCTTTCTGTTGCTGAGTGCATATTTTTATTCTCATGGTACTTGTGCATGTGTCGGGGGAAAGGGGGAATCAGTATTGGAGTGGGGTTGAGGCGAGTGTAAGGAATGCTTGTGAGGGGTTGATATTGCACTGGACGGGGGTGGGACTGTGGGTGTGGGGTGAGGGTTAATGGGGAACAAAGGGAAGGGGTGTTGGTGAATGTAACAGGGGAGTTTTAAGAAAGGATTCTGCGCTGGCTGGGGGTTCATAGTTGAGGTGTAGGTGGGGAGGACAAGGGTAGGGTAGGGTTTGTTCTGAGTTATTCTGCTTCTGTGTAATGTGATGGTTGAAGTTTGACGGAATATTTGTGACGGAATTTTGAGTGTGAATGTGTGATTTTGTGAGCGCGAGCGTACAGATGTTGAAGTGCGAAAATTATGTCACGAAACAATAATATACAACGAAACATTTAGTAATAAAATATAACACTGCTTTAAAATGTGTTCGAATACTGCAATAAAATACAATATAATAATAACTTAAAGGACAATACACAAATAACCCGCACATACCAGAGAGGAGCTCACGATGACGCTTCGGTTCGACGTGGACATTTACAACGTGTAAGACACATATGCAACAGTTAGGTATCTTTATTTCGAAACGTTTCGCCTACACAGTAGGCTTCTTCAGTCGAGTACAGAAAAGTTGATAGAAGCAGAAGATACTTGAAGACGATGTAATCAGTCCATCACCCTTAAAGTTTTGAGGTGGTCAGTCCCTCAGTCTGGAGAAGAGCATTGTTCCGTTGCCTGAAACAATATTGTTTCATACAACGGAACAATGCTCTTCTCCAGACTGAGGGACTGACCACCTCAAAACTTTAAGGGTGATGGACTGATTACATCGTCTTCAAGTATCTTCTGCTTCTATCAACTTTTCTGTACTCGACTGAAGAAGCCTACTGTGTAGGCGAAACGTTTCGAAATAAAGATACCTAACTGTTGCATATGTGTCTTACCTAACAATCTGTCGGTATTTTATACCATTTTAATGTTCATTTACAACGTGACTTTGTAAACAGACCATGTCGGACCGAAATGTCGTCGTAAGCTCCTCTCTCTCTCCTATGTGCGGGTTGTGTGTGTATAATACTGCGTTAGAAAACAAGGTAACACTGAATGTGGTTGTAAGACACTTAAAATAATATCACTGTTCTGGAAAACAAATGAATTATATGGAAATTCAGGAAAAACACAGTAGTCACTAATTCATGATAAAACTATTGTTTGTTAAACATTTGTTCCGACTATAAAAAACAGTTTATTCGTATTGACAAAACCAGGAACAACAAAATTATATATCAAAATAATGTATTAAAATAAATATGGGACGGAGTATTGTTGCAAGAGAGAATGAACAGAGAGAGAAATCCCAATGGGTGTTGGAGTTGTGTTATACATTGAGAATTTATGAAGACAGTCACAGTGTTTCATGGATGAGAAGGGGTCGTAGCCCTTTCCTTGACAAGGAGGGGTCGTAGCCCCCTCCTTGACAAGAAGGGGACGCAGACCCCTCTGTCTTGGAATATGATTCACTTGGGTTACTGTCCATTGAATTGCCTCCTCCCCCCTTCCCCACAAGCTGGTCTACCAAACACACAATCTGCGTTCCCCACTGTCATTGTGTCAGTATCCCTTCCCTTCCCCACAAGCTGGTCTACCAAACACACAGTGTTCCCCGCTGTCACTGTCTCAGTATCCCTTCCCTACATCACTATTCCTTCCTTTAACAGAAACCCAACCAATACTCTCTCTCCTCCAATCCTCTTTAAACTTCCATCTCACCTTTATCCATCCCTACCTTACATCTCTCCCCAATTTTACCTACCTTCCCATTTCTCCCCATCAACTCTATTCTTCTCCATCCCAACCCTACCATCTCACCTCCAGCATCCCAACCCTACCATCTCACCTCCAGCATCCCAACCCTACCATCTCACCTCCAGCATCCCAACTCTACCATCTCACCTCCAGCATCCCAACCCTACCATCTCGCCTCCAGCATCCCAACCCTACCATCTCACCTCCAGCATCCCAACCCTACCATCTCACCACCAGCATCCCAACCCTACCATCTCGCCTCCAGCATCCCAACCCTACCACCTCGCCTCCAGCATCCCAACCCTACCATCTCACCACCAGCATCCCAACCCTACCATCTCACCTCCAGCATCCCAACCCTACCACCTCACCAGCAGCATCCCAACCCAACCATCTCGCAACCAGCATCCCCTCCTATGTGTCTTCACACATCCCCATGAACAACTAATACCATCAAATATTAAAACAGATTCCGGTGGCATCCTCGACGTATGATCAGATACCCTTTAATGAATCTAAAATTCCGGGAAAGCATTGAAAATGCATCTATAATTTCTAAACTTCATCAGCAGAGAGGTGATGACATTTTCATTTAATGCCGCATTTACTAATATTTTCTCTGATGTGGTTGTCGAATTTTATTACATCAGAAATCGACGTATTTAATCAAGAGGCGACGTTTCCATACAGCTGGGAAAGTTTGCACACTAGACAACGTTACCACACACTAGACAACGTTACCACACACTAGACAACGTCACCACACACTAGACAACGTTACCACACACTAGACAACGTTACCACACACTAGACAACATTACCACACGCTAGACAACGTTACCACACACTAGACAACGTTACCATACACTAGACAACATTACCACACACTACACAACATTACCACACACTACACAACATTACCACACGCTACACAACATTACCACACGCTAGACAAAGTTACCACACTCACTAGACAACGTTACCACACTCGCTAGACAACGTTACCACACTCACTGGACAACGTTACCACACTCACTAGACAGCGTTACCACACTCATTAGACAACGTTACCACACACGAGAAAATACTTCCAAATATTTATGATAGTGTTAATATGACAGATATAATATGTATCGTAGACTGCTAATTCTGCATTTGTGTTTAAGCCAACAGAACTTGTTCCACATACTCAATATTTTGTCAATTTTTTAACTGTCTAATCTTTTATTTTTTCTAATATATAATAGAAGCCAATCGTTCTTCACGAGTTAGAGCAGAAATGATAGTGACTGGTAAATTCCTAGGAAGTTCTTGGTTCGGTAAAGCTTCTTACAGACTAACATCCCAAACACATTAACAGAATACATGTGATAGCTTATGATGGCTGTAATTCCATTCCCAGTCCACTTTCCTGGACTAGCAAAGAGCGTGGTGAAGGCCATTTATGCTAGCGATATTTTTTCCCCTTCCAGCTGCTCATGTAGAACTGACAGACTGCGTGATAGCGGTCACTTCTGATAGTAATATTTTGTTCTGCTTCCTCGCCTCTCTTTGACCGATACGATAGCAATATTTTTTTCCCTTCCCTCCTCGCCTCTCCCCTTCCTGTTAAACTCACAGTCAGAAATTGTGATAGCCACATAATAATAATAATAATGATAATAATATATTTCTACACGTACATGATACAGCTTATACGAAAGTAATATTTTCTCCACCCCTCATATTTGAACATCTAGGCGAGTACAAATAGGAAGTGCGTCTGTCTGGCGCTCACCAGACGGAGGATCGAGCCTCCAACACGTCTTTCGCTAAATGACTCACTTGGGTTTAGCGCTTAACATGGATTAATTTAATTTTAATTTCCACCCCTCATATTGTGCCATTCTAAACTGACAGACAGCGTGGTGGTGTCACATATGATAGCAATATTCTCCCTGTCACTTCACCCTCCAGGACAGATAGCGTGGTAGTGGTCTCCTACATAAATAACTCTCTCCCTCCCTCCTCACCCTCCTGGACAAGCCACAATCTTATCGTCGTTCGAGTTTACATGCAAATTTTCCCCCGGACCAACCGAGTCTGGATATAGGAACACATCACAATAAAGTCCCTTTGTAGTTCCAACATGTGTAACTACAAAAATATTCTGCCATTGCGTAAACATGTACTATGTAATAAGATAATTTTCCACTAAACCGTACAAAAAAGCTGCAATTATTTTTTTCAATATTATTCATTTACCTATACAATGGTCCTCACTATTCTCAGATCGCTCTATAAAGATTACTCTTGGGAAGGATTTAGATTGATCTTGGGAAGGTTATATACTAAAGGTCTCTTGCGGAACAGTTATGTACACTTCAGGACGTTTATTAGAGGAAACGTCTTGCCAGGAGTGGGTTCTGCAGTAAGGACTGATGAACCACACCTGGCGATACGTTTCCTTTAATAAATATTCTGACCTGTACATCGGTGTCTTTCACCATATCTTGTCGGTATCACAGTATCATTTTTCAATTCTGAAGAACTCTAGGGAACTGGAGCTAAACTTTCTTTTCTTAGAACGATCCTGATTACCTGCCAGTCCCCAGGCGCTCTATGACTCCCATGAATTTAGCGCTTTCCATGAAATGTAATTATAATAATATTAATATAATCTTTTATGTTGTGAATCTTGAATAATTGTAACCTTAATTATGCCACAGTTGGTGGAGAAACTATCTAGATTATTACATTCCTGGGGAAGCGTTAAACCTTTAGGGGTCACGCAGCTCCCGAAAACGGAGAGGCACTTCGGTATATCCGCAGGGTAGTTATGGTTGCCTGGAACAAGAGGCTCTCACTGGCACTATGGTGCCCGCCTAAAAAGACATATTACAGAGTGGTCTCCCTGCCATCCTTCTCTACCCCGCGAGATTCGTGTCTCCCAGAAGCTGCGATTGTACTCTTCCCCACGGGACTAGTTCTCCATAAAGCTGATATCGATCTCTTCCCCATGGGATTCTAGACGCTACTCACGAAAAAGCTGGAGTATTTCTTCTTATCAAATAGGTGATAAGTTTACAACAATTTAATAATAAACAAACACAATGAAATATATTTTTTCGCTAGGTTCAGAATGATTTTTGCGAAATTATTGCATACACCAATTTTCGTTTGCCTTATTCGGCAAAAAGAGCGTTGCTATTTAAGCAAAAAATCGCAAGTTTTATCTATTCCGCACAACACACACACACACACACATTATATATATATATATATATATATATATATATATATATATATATATATATATATATATATATTATATATATATGAGAGAGAGAGAGAGAGAGAGAGAGAGAGAGAGAGCGCCGAGACAGCGGGTCCTAGCTTCCCTCACGTTGCAATGAATGAGTTGACAAAATCTTAGGGAAAAAATGAAAATAACCTCCTGGGCAACCACGCAGCTGCCTATTAAGACGTGATTGCCAATATTTCTTGTGTCATAGGGCATAATGTCTCTCATTAGCAGTAATAATATCATAACTCTCCTCCCCTCTCCCACCGCCACCGTCACACAGCACACACTTTATACTTTAGCCTTCATTACTCGCTAATTATAACAAGCCGTAAATTAGATGCCGACAAAAAGTATGGAAAAAAAATTCGCTAGGATAAGTTTCTTTTGTAAAGAACAGTTCGGTGCTAAACATTTCGTTAGGTAACGTTTCACTCTTAAACGTTTCATTAGAAAACGTTTCACTGCTAAACGTTTTATCAGGGAACGCTTCACTGCTGTTTCATTAGGGAACGTTTCACTGCTAGATGTTTCATTAGGTAAAGTTTCACTGCTAAATGTTTCATTAGCTAAAGTTTCACTGCTAAATGTTTCATTAGGTAAAGTTTCACTGCTAAATGTTTCATTAGCTAAAGTTTCACTGCTAAATGTTTCATTAGGTAAAGTTTCACTGCTAAATATTTTGTTTGGAAAACTTCACTAGTGTTTCGGCACAGCAAAACATTCTTCACCTTCACAAACTGAAAAATATCACCTTACCACAGTTAGGCGAGGTAGGTGAGTACACACGAAACGAAAGAGAGAAAATAGTTGAGGAGCGAGCAAAATAGTGACAAAAAACACAGGAAGGAGAAACAGTGGGAGGCGATAAAAGAAGAAACTAGGTCGTAAGACACTCCATAACCCTTATCCTCTCCTAACTATTCATAAAAAGTAAAATATTCTCCCGTAACCCCATGATCAGTCTCCACTCTTTTCCCCTGACACACGAACAAGGTACAGGGAACCAGTACACGACATACCAGAATACAGAAAAAAGGAAAAAAATAAACTCAAAATATAGATCATGAAACCAAGGAAAATATCTAACAAGAGTGATAAATGAAATGAACGAATCACAGAGGTTATTTCAGACAACATAGCTCTCACGGAGACGAAACTGACGTAATTGATCGAATAATTTAAACAAGATATTAGATACCAAGGAACGAAGGAAGCAACAAAGGAGTAGGATTGACACTGCCAATGAGAAACTGGAGTATCGAGAAACTGAAATGTATACTGTGTCGACTGTCAGCATTCCTAGTAGATGGCACAATCAAGACAGGTGGACCTGAGAGAGTAGACTGAGTAATCAAAAACCCACCACCAAGCAGGAGGCCAAGACGGAAGTACGATAGTAGCAGGAAGAAGAGTACAAATTACGAAAAATTGAAGCTGGACCTTCGTCATGAGAGACGTGAGAGTTATTTATTTACGAGTTGGTAGCGCCATCTGGAAGACGTATTTAGGCTACTTTTCTTCGTTGGTAAATGGGGTTTTAAAAGCCTTTCGACTACACGAGGGTCATTACGGCTCTATGTAACCTGTTCATCAACAGTCAAAAATACTTTAATCCATACAACAGGGATTAAATAAATTCTCGGCATATACACAAAATATTGTAATATAAAGAACCAATAAAAATGTAATGAACATTTGTCAATGCTCAACAATAACTCACATTAAGACAGAAACTAGGAAGATAAATTTCTCGGTACATTTCGACCCCCTACTGGGGCCTTCTTCAGTAAACACAATAATGAAAGAACATGAATATATATAGGAATGTCTCGCCCCCAGCAGTGCAAGTGAGCATAAAGTGTCAGCTCAGCGAGTTCTGGACTCCATATAGATTATTTTTGAGCATATTACAATATGTTCATAGTTTATATATGAAATTAAAATATACATTTGTCTGTATAACGTATTTATATACGTTTATATGCTTGACAATTCGCAAAAGTGCGAACATTTAACAAACATTCTCTCTCATTTCACAGCAGCAATCGAATCTGCACACTGCATCGAAGTTCACGATAATTTCGCCAATCAGCCAGATCCCAGATCTGGCTAAGTAGCAAAAGTACTGTGTACTTTGATACAGAGAGTGCAAGTTCGAATCCTGCTGCGGAATGAGAGAAAATGTGTTTATATATATATATATATATATATATATATATAAATATATATATATATATATATAATATATATATATATATAATATATATATATATATAATATATATATATATATATATATATATATATATATATATATATATATATATATATATATATATATATCAATAACAACACTACGACTAGCCAAGGACTCGAACCCATGTTGTTTTGGCCCTCCTAGTGGTAAGCGAAAATCACACATGACGCTCTAACCGTACAGGACCGCCAAATCCTACGAGAATCAAACTCCCAGCAGAGCTAGGTGTGTTACCTTGATTCGAGGACATACGGTGGTGTGGGTGCCTCTGAGCTAATTTCATTCTATTCCCCGTTTGGTATACTTGCCTCAACAAGCAGTATTTTATATTGTAACCACGAACGAGTAGTATTGATCAATAACAATACTGCGACTAGCCAAGGACTCGAATCCATGTTGTTTTGGCCAGCCTCATGGCGAGCGAAAACCAAATGACGCTCTAGCCACAGGACCACGAAATCCTACAAGAATCAAGCACCCAGCAGAGCTAGGTGTGTTACCTAGATCCGAGGACATACGATGGCGTGGGTGCCCCGTTCGTGTTTACAATAATAGAAAAATACTGCTTGATGAGGCTAGTACACCATACGGGGAGTAGAATGAAATTAGCTCAGAGGCACCCACAACACCGTATGTCCTCGGATCAAGGTAAGACACGGAAGTAAGACAAGAAAGAAAGTGGTGGGTAAATTGCATTTTCATGGACTGCAAGAAGGCCGTCGACATATTTCCTCACAAGAGATTAGCGCAAAAGCTAGAGGATCAGGCAAGTATAACAGGAATTGCACTGCAATGGATCAGAGAATAACTGACAGGGAGGCAACAACGTGTCAAGGTACGTGACGAGGTATTACAGTGGGCGCATGTGACAAGCGGGGTTCCACAGGGGTCAGTTCTAGGACCAGTGCTATTTTTGGTATATGAATGACATGACGGAAGGGATAGACTCAGAAGTGTCCCTTTTAGCAGATGTAAGGTTAATGAGGAGAATTCAATCAGATGAGGACCAGGCAGGATTACAAAGAGACCTGGACAGGCTGGAAGCTTGGTCCAATAACTGGCTCCTTGAATTTAACCCCGCCAAATACAAAGTCATGAAGATGGGGAAAGGGCAAAGAGGACCGCAGACTATAGGATACGTGGCCAAAGACTGCAAACCTCACTCAAGGAAAATGATCTTGGGGAGAATATAATACTGAGTACATCTCCTGAAGCGAACATCAACCATCTAACTGCTGAAGCATATGGGCACCTGGTAAATCTGAGAATAGCGTTTCGATACTTCTGTAAGGAATCGGTCAAGACTCTATACACCGTGTACGTCAGGCCCATACTGGAGTATGCAGCACCGATTTGGAACCACACAAGGTCAAGCACGTCAAGAAATTAGAGAAAGTGCAAAGGTTTGCAACATGGTTAGTTCCAGAGATCAGGAGAATGTCCTACGAAGAAAGGTTAAGGGAAATCGGCCTGATGACACTGGAGGATAGGAGGGTTATGGGAGACATGATAACGACATACAAAATACTACGAGGAATTGACAAGGTGGACAGAGACAAGCTGTTCCAGAGATGGGACATAAAAACAACGGGTCGCAATTGAAAGTTGAAGATTCAGACGAGTCAAAGAGTTATCAGGAAGTGTAATAGTTTGGCAAGTGATTTAGTGGAGGCAAGAATCATATGCAGTTTTAAGACGAGGTTTGATAGGTTTCATGGAGCAGGGAGAGAGAGAGGACCTAGTAGCAACCAGTGAAGAGGTGGGGCCAGAAGCTGTCTCTCGACCCTTGCAACCACAAGTAGATGAGTACACACACATACACACACAATAACACACACACACACACACATACTACACACACACACACACACACACACACATACTACACACACACACACACACACACGACACATACACACGACACATACACACGACACATACACACGACACACACACACACGACACACGACACACACGACACACGACACACACGACACACACACACACGACACACACACACACGACACACACGTATATAAATATATATATATATATATATATATATATATATATATATATATATATATATATATATACATACATATATATTAGTTCGCCAGTTTAGGAGAGCTACTGGGCCTGATTGCATTGCCAGTGATTGCTGCAATTTGCTTTAATAACCCGGATAGAGTAAATATTTCGAGAAAAATTGTTTGGTAATTTTGTTAATGTTAATGTTAGCAGGAATTACTAACATTAATGTTAGTAGGGATTATAAACATGAATGTTAATAGGGATTATTAATATTAATAACGATTCCTGTCACTGTGTTGCAGTGATTCTTCTGGATTAATTTTACTGATGTTGACAGATGTCGATGTTGGCAAATGTCGATGTTGGCAAATGTCGATGTTGGCAAATGTCGATGTTGGCAAATGTCGATGTTGGCAAATGTCGATGTTGGCAAATGTCGATGTTGGCAAATGTCGATGTTGGCAAATGTCGATGTTGGCAAATGTCGATGTTGGCAAATGTCGATGTTGACTAATGTCGATGTTGGCAAATGTCAATGTTGAAGACAAAAAAAAAGTGAAAAGAAATGATGAGAAACCCCTAAGAGTAAAGAGAAAAGACGACAGGTGAGGAAACCTAGAAATTAAGAGAATAACCTTGGCTAGACTGCACCACCTACGACACTTCCCCAGAGAAAGAACTGAAGAACTACACTAGCAGCTAATAACAGTCACGCCAGACATACATTCTCGACCTTTTTTCATTTAAACTGACGAATGTTGGCTCTGATTTTGACAACGACCACTGCTAAAGGAGACGATGCGTCTAGAAGAGCCGTAGCTGCTGCTAGAAGACTATCAAAAGTCTTGCAGAGGGAGGCGGATAGTGGTAGCAGATGACAGACCTGCTAAGCGAAGCTCGCTTTAACACGGGCTCTTGAAGGAGTTGAGAACTCGGGGTTTCTTGACGCTGGTGAAAGGTTGTTGGCACTGGATGTAAGAGCTGCCTTCTTCTTTGGGTCGAACTTATTTACCTCCCATTCACCAGATGATTTATAAACTTCCCACTGATTATAATAATAGCTTATCCCCGAGGAACACAGTATCCACATCGTTCCATTAATAAAGAAGGGCTAAACCCGCAAGGAGGTTACATAGCTCCTGGGAATCGAATGTCATCCGTGTCGTTAGAGCTTCAATTTCCTACACCGTCTCACCATAGCCACAGTCTCCTCATATAAACGCTTCAGAACTTTCAACAACTTGACAGCTATCACATTGAAATGACAATACCAGCAGTCACCTGCCTATACTAAATCAACGTTACAAATATCTCTATTTCTTTTTACGAGGTTCACAACTTACCCACAATGTGGAGTT
>NC_091332.1:21501352-21508852 GCF_038502225.1 Cherax quadricarinatus
TGAGAATAGTTAAAATTTTCATTAAATTTAAAATAGGCAGAAATACACGAAGGACATTTTGTATGAAATTGATTGTAGTAACTGAGGACAGGCTGCATGCACACACAATTGGGCGAAACGTGAAGGTAGATTTATTACTCAGCTTCAAGACTAGGTAGAAAAGGGATAGGACTGAGTGGTGATATTAGTCAAGGTTCGACCCTGTCAACCAAAACTAGGCTAATACAAACTGATGAGACTGTCAGACAAGTTGTTGCTGGAAATCAACTTTAACAGGCGCAAAGTTATGAAAATCTAGAAGTGAGAAAGAAGACCGGTAAGAGAGTACAGAACGAGAGTATTGCACCTGAAAAGACCTAGATTTATGTGTAACACCGTACTCACTACTGAACCTCACAGTTATTTTCTAGATAAATTGTTTAAGTAATTTCTAATGAAAGGATGTTTGGTAGAATTATTGAGAATACGTTGCTAAACAACTTTTCGTCGCCATCTTGAAATATTAGGAGTCAGGTGCAGTTTTTCGAGTTTTACTTAATAACCTTTGTCCTGAGGAAGATGACGATTTATGACGAAATTTATGAGCTCAAAATTCTGTAGACGATGATATATATTAATTTGTGGTAAGTCTAATACTCTCCGAGAGAACAAAGATTTTACTTCGCAACATCAAGGCTTCCTCCCCATATTTCGAGCCATTCTCTTAACACCTGTAATAAGGCTGTAAAACTACCACTGAGAAAATAGTGAACTGCCAAGTGCTTTCGTGATTTCTCATTATCAAGGACCTGTGAGAAATAACGAAAGAGCTTGGAAATTCACTATTTTTTCACAGTGGTTGTTTTGCATCTTGTGTTATCAGGTGTTTACGGTGATTTTATTGCACCCATAAGCATCTATGAGAACATCTCACACATCGTTTGTAGCACATTTCAGTTAGATTAGTTTGTCCTCTAATCATACAAAATAATCAACCAATTATAACATATAACCACAGAAAAAATATAAACGCAAGATAAAAGCATTAAAAACTTTCTTCCTCACGAACAGAAAATGGTTAACCACCGAACATACATGGAGAGGAGAGTTCCAGGGGTCAACGCCCCCGCGGCCAGGTCTGTAACCAAGCCAGCATGGTAGATAAAACAGTCAGATTTTTACTGTTTAAGATGCTTACATCAGTCTCCCATTTGACTATCCTTACAAGGGTGAAAAGATGTCTGTGCTTAAGCGGACGAACTGTATATTCTCCACACTGCTTAATGTTCCAGTGACAAAATACAGAAATGTGATCTAGTTTTGTCTCCGGTTTTAGAGTGAGATTGATCTTAATTCAGTAAGAAACACAGGAAATTATGGATGACGAGAAATATGTAACAAAGAGAAATGTAATGAAAATTGTCCTTTTGCCTCTGTCAAGATGAGTATTCCTATAGTGACTAGAACTGTGAAATACTTGATGGGAAATGTACTCAGTGGGAAGACAAGCGATCAATGTAATGAAAAAAAAATTATCTTTTCTGAAAGATCATTATCTCTGTCATTCATGGATCACACATTTCTTTGACCCCCCCCATTCATGGATCACACATTTCTTTGACCCCATCATTCATGGATCACACATTTCTCTGACCCCCACTGTTCAAGGAGAATACCTGGAGAGGGTTTTGGGGGTCAACGCCCTCGCGGCCCGGTCTGTGACCAGGCTCGGGACTATGAAATTGAAGTTGCTAGGGATTCGAAAACTAACCCAAAAAGTTTTTTCCAGGTTTATAGAACAAAAGTTAGAGATAAGATAGGCCCCCTTAAAAATAACTCTGGGCATCTCACTGACAAGGAGAATGAAATGTGCTCTATTCTTAATAATTATTTTCTCTCGGTTTTCACTCAGTAAGACACTGACAATATCCCAGTAATTAATTTTTATAGTGGGCTTGAAGATAATAAATTATGCAGTATCGCAATCACTAGCGAAATGGTTATCAAACAGATAGACCGGTTAAAGCAAAATAAATCCCCGGGCCCTGATGAACTTTTTTCAAGGGTTCTTAAAGACTGTAAAATGGAACTCTGTGAACCTTTAACTAATATTTTTAATTCATCTCTTCAAACAGGTGTAGTGCCTAATATGTGGAAGATGGCTAATGTAATTCCTATTTTTAAAGCAGGGGACAAGTCGTTACCGTCAAATTACCGCCCAATAAGCCTAACCTCAATTGTAGGCAAATTACTAGAGTCAATTATAGCTGATAATATAAGAAGCCATCTCGATAGAACATAAGAACATAAGAAAGGAGGAACACTGCAGCAGGCCTGTTGGCCCATACTAGGCAGGTCCTTTACAATTCATCCCACTAACAAACATTTGACCTACCCAATTTTCAATGCTACCCAAGAAATAAGCTCTGATGTGCAAGTCCCACTCAAATCCAACCCATCCCACTCATGTATTTATCCAACCTAAATTTGAAACTACCCAAAGTCCTAGCCTCAATAACCCAACTAGGTAGACTGTTCCACTCATCTACTACCCTATTTCCAAACCAATACTTTCCTATGTCCTTTCTAAATCTAAACTTATCTAATTTAAATCCATTACTGCGGGTTCTCTCTTGGAGAGATATTCTCAAGACCTTGTTAATATCCCCTTTATTAATACCTATCTTCCACTTATACACTTCGATCAGGTCTCCCCTCATTCTTCGTCTAACAAGTGAATGTAACTTAAGAGTCTTCAATCTTTCTTCATAAGGAAGATTTCTAATGCTATGTATTAATTTAGTCATCCTACGCTGAATGTTTTCTAACGAATTTATGTCCATTCTGTAATATGGAGACCAGAATTGAACTGCATAATCTAGGTGAGGCCTTACTAATGATGTATAAAGCTGCAGTATGACCTCTGGACTTCTGTTGCTTACACTTCTTGATATAAATCCCAGTAATCTATTTGCCTTATTACGTACGCTTAGGCATTGCTGTCTTGGTTTAAGGTTGCTGCTTACCATAACCCCCAAGTCCTTTTCGCAATCTGTATGGTTAAGTTCTACATTATTTAACTTATAAGTGCTAGGGTTATGGACACTCCCGAGCTTCAGAACCTTGCATTTATCTACATTGAACTGCATCTGCCACTTTTCTGACCAAGAGTAGAGTTTGTCTAAATCCTCCTGAAGTTCCCTAACATCTACGTTTGAATCAATTATCCTACCTATCTTCGTGTCATCGGCGAATTTGCTCATATCACTAGTAATTCCTTCATCAAGATCATTGATATATATTATAAACAACAACGGGCCCAAGACTGATCCCTGTGGAACGCCACTTGTTACTGATCCCCACTCGGATTTAACCCCATTTATGGACACTCTTTGCTTCCTGTCTGTGAGCCATGATTCGATCCACGAGAGCACCCTTCCCCCAATGCCATGAGCTGCTACTTTCTTCAACAGTCTTTGGTGCGGAACTCTATCAAATGCCTTACTAAAATCTAAGTAAATAATATCAAATTCTTTATCGTGGTCAACAGCCTCAAAAGCTTTACTGAAGAAAGTTAATAAATTAGTTAGACAAGACCGGCCTCTTGTGAATCCATGCTGAGTATCATTAATCAAGCTATGCTTATCGAGATGGCTTCTTATAATCTCAGCTATAATTGACTCTAGTAATTTGCCTACAATTGAGGTCAGGCTTATTGGGCGGTAATTTGACGGTAACGACTTGTCCCCTGTTTTAAAAATAGGAATTACATTAGCCATCTTCCACATATCAGACACTGCACCTGTTTGAAGAGATAAATTAAAAATATTAGTTAATGGTTCACAGACTTCCATTTTGCATTCCTTTAGAACCCTTGAAAAAACCTCATCAGGACCCGGTGACTTATTTTGCTTCAGTCTGTCTATCTGCTTCACAACCATTTCACTAGTGACTGTGATGTTACATAATTTATCTTCTTCTGATCCACTATAAAAATTAATTACCGGAATATTATTAGTGTCTTCCTGTGTAAAAACCGAGAGAAAATAATTATTTAAAATCGAGCACATTTCATTCTCTTTGTCAGTAAGATGCCCATAGTTATTTTTAAGGGGACCTATCTTATCTCTGACTTTTGTTCTATAGACCTGGAAAAAACTTTTTGGGTTAGTTTTAGAATCCCTAGCAACTTTAATTTCATAGTCCCTTTTAGCTTTTCTTATCCCCTTTTTAATGTCCCTCTTAATGTCAATATACTGATTCATAAGATGACCCTCGCCTCTTTTGATACGCCTATAAATTCCTTTCTTATGCCCTAGTAGATATTTCAGCCTATTATTCATCCATTTTGGGTCATTTCTATTTGATCTAATTTCCTTATAAGGGATAAACGTTCTTTGAGCAGCATGTATTGTGTTCAGAAAACTGTCATATTGATAGCTCTCTTCGTTACCCCAGTCAACAGATGATAAGTGTTCTCTAAGCCCATCGTAATCTGCTAGGCGAAAATCTGGGACTGTTACTGAGTTATCCCTACTATCATACTTCCATTCAATTCTACATGTAATTGATTTGTGGTCGCTGGCACCCAGTTCCTCTGAAACTTCTAAATTATTAACAAGGGATTCATTGTTTGCCAGAACTAAGTCAAGCAGGTTATTACCCCTTGTAGGTTCTGTCACAAACTGCTTCAAAAAACAATCCTGAACTACTTCTAAGAAATCGTATGATTCTAAATTCCCAGTTAAGAAATTCCAATCAATATGACTAAAGTTAAAGTCTCCTAGAATTACTACATTATCGTGCCTTGTGGCCCTAACAATTTCCTCCCATAGTAGTCTCCCCTGGTCCCTATCTAAATTTGGGGGACGGTATATCACACCTAAAATTAATTTTTCATGCCCCTCTGAAAATTCTATCCAAACAGACTCTGTATGTGTTACTTCAGACTTAATACCTGTTTTTATGCAACAGTTCAAGCGATCTCGGACATACAATGCCACCCCACCCCCCTTCCCGATACTTCTATCTACTTGGAACAATTTAAAACCCTGAATGTGACATTCTGCAGGCATGTCCCGACTTTTTGAATTAAACCACGTCTCAGTAATGGCAAATACATCTATGTTACCTGCACTAGCAACTAGTCTCAACTCGTCCATCTTATTCCTAGCACTGCGACTATTTGTGTAATAAATATTTAATGACCCTCCTATCTCTTTACCCTTCCTGCTCCTTTCTGTTATTCCACTAAACCTATTACTGTCATTGTCAATTAGTGCCACTGGCTTTCCAATATCCTCCTCATTTTGCCTATTACTAGTTCTCCTAGTACTCATGTTACTACCCTGCGACTTCACAGTTTTCCCGCCAAAACCCATACCACTAACTATTCCTAGTTTAAAGACCTAACAGCTCCCTCCACTGCGTTGGCCAGTGCTCCCACCCCACACCTAGACAAGTGAACCCCATCCCTGGCATACATGTCATTTCTGCCATAGAAGAGGTCCCAGTTGTCAATGAATGTTACCGCATTTTCCTTACAAATGCTGTCATGGATCGAGTCATGGCTCACTAATAGGAAGCAGAGAGTGTGCATAAATGGGGTTAAATCTGAGTGGGAATCTGTAACATAAGAACATAAGAAAGGAGGAACACTGCAGAAGGCCTGTTGGCCCATACTAGGCAGGTCCTTTACAATTCATCCCACTAACAAACATTTTAGTGGGATGAATTGTAAAGGACCTGCCTAGTATGGGCCAACAGGCCTTCTGCAGTGGCATTCCACAGGGATCAGTTTTAGGCCCATTGTTGTTTATTATATATATAAACGACCTTGACGAGGGAATTACTAGTGACGTAAGCAAATTTGCTGATGACACAAAGATAGGTAGGATAATCGGATTCAGATGTTGATGTCTCACAACTTCAGGAGGATTTAGAAAAACTCAATTCGTTGCCAGAAAAGTGACAGATGCAGCTCGGAAATGTCCATAACCCTAGCACCTACCAGCTTAGCAATGTTGAATTTAGCCGTATAGAATGCGAGAAGGATTTGGGGGTTATGGTAAGCAGCAACCTTAAACCAAGACAGCAGTGCCTAAGCTTGCGTAATAAGGCAAATAGATTGCTGGGATATATATCAAGAAGTGTAAGCAACAGAAGGCCAGCGGTTATACTTCAGCTTTATACATCTTTAGTAAGGCCTCACCTAGATTATGCAGCTCAGTTCTGGTCTCCATATTACAGAATGGACATAAATTCGTTAGAAAACATTCAGCGTAGGATGACTAAATTAATACATAGCATTAAAAATCTTCGTTATGAAGAAAGATTGAAGATCCTTAAATTACATTCACTTGTTAGACGAAGAATGAGGGGAGACATGATCGAAGTGTATAAGTGGAAGATGGGTATTAATAAAGGGGATATTAGCAAGGTCTTGAGGATCTCTCTCCAGGAGAGAACCCGCAGCAATGGATTCAAATTGGGTAAGTTTAGATTTAGAAGGGATGTAGGAAAGTATTGGTTTGGAAATAGGGTAGTTGATGAGTGGAACAGTCTACCTAGTTGGGTTATTGAGGCTAAAACCTTGGGTAGTTTCAAATATAGGTTGGATAAATACACGAGTGAGAGGGGTTGAATTTGAGTGGGAGTTGCATATGAGAGTGGATAGAGTTATCAGAGCTTATTTCTTGTTAGGTAAGACACATATGCAACAGTTAGACAACTTTATTCCGAAACGTTTCGCCTACACAGTAGGCTTCTTCAGTCGAATACAGAAAGTAGGCAGGAACAGTAGAGATGTGAAGACGATGTAATCAGTCCATCACGTCTTCACATCTCTACTGTTCCTGCCTACTTTCTGTATTCGACTGAAGAAGCCTACTGTGTAGGCGAAACGTTTCGGAATAAAGTTGTCTAACTGTTGCATATGTGTCTTACCTAACAACCTGTCGGTATTGTATACCATTTTGATGTTCAACTTATTTCTTGGGTGGCATTGAAAATTGGGTTGGGCAAATGTTTTGTTAGTGGGATGGATTGTAATGGACCTGCCAAGTATGGGCCAACAGGCCTGTTGCAGTGTTCCTCCTTTCTTATGTTCTTATGATATCTCAGTTCTTAATGAATGTCACGTTAACAATGATCCTGGTCACAAAGGTATTGGAATTGATTAAACAATTTCATATACAATTTTCATAACAAGATTTTCATAGAAATACTTAGTAGAAAAAGCATATAGGGGGTCAAATGGAAACTCATTTTCTCGCGAAGTATCTAACAGTTGTATCAAAAATTCAAATATGTTAAAATGTGAAGAATTTAGATCTCATATTTTTGTCTGTTGCTCAAAATCAATGGTTAACTTTTAAATCGTGAGAGAAAAAAAATCAGTGGCGGCCATTTTCCTAGGAGAGCAGCGAAAGCTGACCTGGCATCAGTCAGGATGTTTTCCATCTATTGGAGATCATTCCCAGTAATTAAATCAAATTTCATTACAAGTTCAGAAATTTTCCA
>NC_091332.1:21513852-21541352 GCF_038502225.1 Cherax quadricarinatus
CGGAAATTCTATAGTGGCTTCCACTACTGGGATGTGTACCAAGCATCAGTGTCGCAAATATCACTCGGAGACAACGTGTGTGACATTATATATATATATATATATATATATATATATATATATAGGGTGTGTAGAAGAGAGGGAGAATACTTCCCGGTAAAAGTAGGTCTTAGACAGGGATGTGTAATGTCACCATGGTTGAATATATTTATAGATGGGGTTGTAAAAGAAGTAAATGCTAGGGTGTTCGGGAGAGGGGTAGGATTAAATTATGGGGAATCAAATTCAATATGGGAATTGACACAGTTACTTTTTGCTGATGATACTGTGCTTATGGGAGATTCTAAAGAAAAATTGCAAAGGTTAGTGGATGAGTTTGAGAATGTGTGTAAAGGTAGAAAGTTGAAAGTGAACATAGAAAAGAGTAAGGTGATGAGGGTATCAAATGATTTAGATAAAGAAAAATTGGATATCAAATTGGGGAGGAGGAGTATGGAAGAAGTGAATGTTTTCAGATACTTGGGAGTTGACGTGTCGGCGGATGGATTTATGAAGGATGAGGTTAATCATAGAATTGATGAGGGAAAAAAGGTGAGTGGTGCGTTGAGGTATATGTGGAGTCAAAAAACGTTATCTATGGAGGCAAAGAAGGGAATGTATGAAAGTATAGTAGTACCAACACTCTTATATGGATGTGAAGCTTGGGTGGTAAATGCAGCAGCGAGGAGACGGTTGGAGGCAGTGGAGATGTCCTGTCTAAGGGCAATGTGTGGTGTAAATATTATGCAGAAAATTCGGAGTGTGGAAATTAGGAGAAGGTGTGGAGTTAATAAAAGCATTAGTCAGAGGGCAGAAGAGGGGTTGTTGAGGTGGTTTGGTCATTTAGAGAGAATGGATCAAAGTAGAATGACATGGAAAGCATATAAATCTATAGGGGAAGGAAAGAGGGGTAGGGGTCGTCCTCGAAAGGGTTGGAAAGAGGGGGGTAAAGGAGGTTTTGTGGGCGAGGGGCTTGGACTTCCAGCAAGCGTGCATGAGCATGTTAGATAGGAGTGAATGGAGACGAATGATACTTGGGACCTGACGATCTGTTGGAGTGTGAGCAGGGTAATATTTAGTGAAGGGATTCAGGGAAACCGGTTATTTTCATACAGTCGGACTTGAGTCCTGGAAATGGGAAGTACAATGCCTGCACTTTAAAGGAGTGGTTTGGGATATTGGCAGTTTGGAGGGATATGTTGTGTATCTTTATACGTATATGCTTCTAAACTGTTGTATTCTGGGCACCTCTGCAAAAGCAGTGATAATGTGTGAGTGTGGTGAAAGTGTTGAATGATGAAAGTATTTTCTTTTTGGTGATTTTCTTTCTTTTTTGGGTCACCCTACCTCATATATATATATATATATATATATATATATATATATATATATATATATATATATATATATATATATATATATATTATAATCGTACCGAACAGATAAAACTTGTTATTTTGGCTTAAATAGCAACGCTCTTCTTGTCGAATAAGGCAAGCGAAAATTTGTGAATGCAATAATTTTGCAAAAATCATTCTGAACCTAGTGAAAAAAATAAATTTTATTGTGTTTGTTTATTAAATTATTGTAAACTTATCTAAAATGCATTTAGTTGGATTAGGCGATATTAAATTGCCCTTGTTATAATAAGGTTAGGTAAGTTTTCTATGGTTGTTTTGATATAAAATTATTAATTTTTACGTTAACATAAATGAAAAAATGTATCTTTTAAAGTATAAGAGGACATTTTAGAAAGGACTTAATTTTAAACGAGTTCTTGCTAACTGACCAATTTTTACCTATTCGGCACGATATATATATATATATATATATATATATATATATATATATATATATATATATATATATATATATATATATATATGCAATAAGATCACAGTAAACAGGTGATTTCAGAATATGCAAAACAACCACTCTGAAAGAATAGAGAAATTCCAAGCGCTTTCGTGACTACTCACATTATCAATGTGAGTAGTCTTGGATATTCTTTCAGAGTGGTTGTTTTGCATATATATATATATATATATATATATAATATATATATATATATATATATATATATATATATATAAAACTCTCATAGACACATTCCACTATATTTAGGAATGTATTTTAACAAGTCAAATTAATGATATTCAGTAAACAAATATCACCGAGAACCGGCGGTCATGACGAGATGTACGCCAGCTGACGGCCTGAGAGAGTCCTACGTTACCTGGCACAACTACTACAAATGACCTAACAGAGCCAGCCTCCAAACTTCCAACTGATGATTCAGCGCCACTGTCAGAAGACGACCTAGAGTTGAATGCCATCACTAAACGGCTCTAGTTACCTTTGTTTACAAATGGCAAAGATGGCTACAGAACATTATATTTTTTTTTGTGCTCCGAATAAATTTATAACATACTGTGAGCACGCAATAATTCTCCCAGGAAAAAACCTACATTTAATTTTTTCGTAAAGTCAGTAGGCGTAAAGAAACGTTATACATAATATGCTTTTATCTGAAACCACTTTTCGCTCACGACTGAGATTGATCAAGACTTCATAAAGCTAAACAATTACCAAAACGTCGTGTAAACTAGAAGCTTGCTATGTTTTACGTGTTAATGTACCGTGTCTCCTTGTTAGCTCCAGACCCCAGAAATATTAGAGAGTGTCAACCAAACAGTGGATTCAGACACAGAACATTTTTACACTGTTGGAAATGTTAAGAAACATTTTTTCATTTTTACAAAAGAGACATTTTTCGTTCACGCAGTTTTCTTTATTATTAAACTTTTAAATCCAATCGTGTCATTCAGTACTGCTAGAACAAAAAGAAGTCGATAATAAAGAACATTGTTCTACTCAAAGTACCTATCTAGTAAATATGGTACCTGATGCTGATAACCAGTTTGTAAAAAGGACAAAAAAATGAAACCATAAGGACATTTTATTAAAAAAAGGTCCAATTAAATAACCTAATGTTTGTATTTTATATTCCTTTTACGAAGTATCTTCCTACCAAAATTGTTGGGATACTTCTCTTTCTAACATGTAGTAGTAACCTAAAGCACTGAAAAGTAGGATGGCTGACCTAGAAATACATTATAAACGACATCTTTCTAGTAGTCCATCGTCTTGGCAGTACCGTGCACTACCAGATCTTCCTCCTGCAGTACCCTGCACTACCAGATCTTCCTCCTGCAGTACCCCGCACTACCAGATCTTCCTCCTGCAGTACCCTGCACTACCAGATCTTCCTCCTGCAGTACCCTGCACTACCAGATCTTCCTCCTGCAGTACCCTGCACTACCAGATCTTCCTCCTGCAGTACCCTGCACTACCAGATCTTCCTCCTGCAGTACCCTGCACTACCAGATCTTCCTCCTGCAGTACCCTGCACTACCAGATCTTCCTTCTGCAGTACCCTGCACTACCAGATCTTCCTCCTGCAGTACCCTGCACTACCAGATCTTCCTCCTGCAGTACCCTGCACTACCAGATCTTCCTCCTGCAGTACCGTGCACTGCCAGATCTTCCTCCTGCAGTACCCTGCACTGCCAGATCTTCCTCCTGCAGTACCGTGCACTGCCAGATCATCTTCCTGCAGTACCCTGCACTGCCAGATCTTCCTCCTGCAGTACCGTGCACTGCCAGATCTTCCTCCTGCAGTACCCTGCACTGCCAGATCTTCCTCCAGCAGTACCCTGCACTGCCAGATCTTCCTCCTGCAGTACCGTGCACTGCCAGATCTTCCTCCTGCAGTACCGTGCACTGCCAGATCTTCCTCCTGCAGTACCCTGCACTGCCAGATCTTCCTCCTGCAGTACCCTGCACTGCCAGATCTTCCTCCTGCAGTACCGTGCACTGCCAGATCTTCCTCCTGCAGTACCCTGCACTGCCAGATCTTCCTCCTGCAGTACCCTGCACTGCCAGATTTTCCTCCTGCAGTACCGTGCACTGCCAGATCTTCCTCCTGCAGTACCGTGCACTGCCAGAACTTCCTCCTGCAGTACCCTGCACTGCCAGATCTTCCTCCTGCTTGCCTTAACATCCACAACTTTCTAAAACTTTGTTTATACTTCCACAATTTCTAACTAAATATTTATAGGTAAGACTTGCAGCAATAACGTCCTGGATGAGAATCTTTTCCAAAAAAGGACAATAGAACCAGGCTTTGAAAGAGATTGTTGAGAAGATCAAGGCTGGAGTATAATACTTGAGATGGCGTCGGTAAATGTATTTTAAAAGGCAGTAAATGGTCGTTATAAGTGATATTATGGAAGGAAATATTACAATTTGGTGCCGGGGGGGGGGGGGGGAGGAAGGAAGAAGGGGATTCGAAGAAGGGGTAGGGGGTTACGAGGAATTTGTGACGAAGTGGACTGGGAGGGAAGGATTTGGATTGGACGGGGTTGGAAGAGATGGAGAGACGACATATGGGGAGGGAGTTGGAAGGAATGAAGGGAAGAGGGATAGGGTTGGAAAGGCTGGAAAGAGGAAGGATAGGGAACGGCAAGCATCGCTCAGGCTAGTTAGGAAAAAGAGGAAAGACAACAAAATTCTATCCCGTGGCAATATTAACCCAGGTAACAATTTGAATCGGGGTGGACAATATGGTGTTGACGCCAGAGAAAAACTGCAATAAAAAGTATATAGTAGTAGTTAAAGATGGCTACTAGAGTTAATAAGAGCTACACGAGACGTGGATAACACAAAGAAGCAAGGAAGCGATGACTGAGGGAATCTTAACGAAAGAAATAAGAAACTCATTGTAGTTCATCCGGTTCAGGAATCATCGACGGGATATATACTTTTCAGAGTGTATGTACTGAAAAATACATACCTTTTGGTGTATACGCATAGATATGCACACCTCTATATATAAATACGCTGATATATCTACCGGCGTATATACCCACAGATGTACAATTCTCCACGTATATACCATGTACCTCGATGTGTATATCTTGTGAAGTTCCCTAACTAAATGGGTTCCCTCAACACGTTAATGTTTCTTAGAATTCTAAACACTCGCTGCACTATACATAATTAACAATACAAAACAGCTCCATCTGCATATCCCATACACGTTTCACCTCACAAATTCACAGCACTGCACAGCAGTGGCCTCACCTATGCTGCATAAGCAATATTGCTTTATTCTACAGGACAACTATAAGCAGTTTAGTCTTCCAAAACGTGTTGCTTCATCAACACAAAACCCAGAGTGCATTTAACCAACACATTATACAGAAATGTTCATTATATATGATTGCTAAACACAATGCTGTTCAAAACACAATATTGCTCAGTAGAAATTGTTTACTAAAAATATCTTGTAAAGCTTTTTTTTTTTAATATTTTTTTAGACTTCGCATTAGTAAGCTAAGGATATTGTCTGTTAACATTCTTTAAATGTTTTAGAGTACTTAAATATGTTTTGTTTTTAATGAGGATAAGAAAACTAAGAACCTAAGACTTTTAGACCTATAAAACATTGGTGATTATAAATATAAACCACAGAATGAGATTTAAAGCCTATTCAATGAGATTTAAAGCAAATTCAAGGACACTTGGGTGTAGCAGTAAGCAGGCGGGGAGAGAGGTAGTTCTTCTTCACCAGTTTATTCCTTCGTCACTATGTACAGTATTTACAAAGTTAAATCAGCAGTATAAGGATAAGAGAGAGAAAAGAGCTACTCAGAACAGAGGGTCACACTTCAGAATACAAGAGAGGATGAATGGATGGGACCAGCTTAATTGAGTGACCCGCAGCCGGATGGACAATCACAACACCTTGGACAGCTCTCACGCTGTTGGTTGGTTGAACTGGACAATTAAAACAGCAGTGGGGCCCCAGAACTGCTGTTTTTGGAACTGCCATTTCGCTGATCAAGAGAGCGTGCGATGAACGTTGAATAAATTGTAACATACTTGACGTATGCCACGAAGTCAGCCAGCTACAGTAGGATCATTAATGTTGCACGCAAACTTTTCACCACCTGACAAGAGTACTGTACTTTAATTCTTAAAACTGGAATTAGAGTAAACTCTCAACAAACTCGGTAAACTCCCAGGAAATGCACTGGGCAAGTCACTCCTGACGCGAGCACATTTGTGGCTGTGTTTATCTACAGACTGGTATGCCAAACGGGAGTAGAATGAAACTAGTTCCAGTAAGTATCCACAGTCACACATGTACTCGCGTCATGAGTGGCATGCCCAATATACTTACTGGACACCTGACGTTTGCAGCATGGTGAGGTAGTGGACAAAGGCGTCGAGAAATTGACCTAGCGTCCCGAGTTGCTGGTTAAATATCTCTGGTTCGATCCCCGGTTAGTCGTAGTATTGTTATTGCTTTAAAACCACTTGTTTCATGGATTTAATATATATATATATATATATATATATATATATATATATATATATATATATATATATATATATGTCGTGCCGATAGGCAGAATTTGCGATCTTGGCTTAAATATATATATATATTATAACCTATGTCGTGCCCGAATAGGTAAAACTTGCGATTTTGGCTTTCATAGCAACGCTCGTCTTGCCGAATAAGGCAAGAGAAGATTTGTGTATGCAGTAATTTCGCAAAAAATCATTCTGAACCTAACGAAAAATAAATATTTCATTGTGTTTCTTTATTATTAAATTATTATAAACTCATCTAAAATATATTTAGTTGGATTACGCTAAATTAAATTGCGCGCGTTGTAATAAGGTTAGGTAAGTTTTCTAAGGTTCTTTTGGTGCAATATTATTAATTTTTACATTAACATAAATGAAAAGGTATATATCTTTTAACGTATAAGAGAAAATTTTAGAAAGGACAATTTCAAATGAGTTCTTGCTAATTGACCAATTTTACCTATTCAGCACGACATATTGTATATATATATAATATATATATATATATATATATATATATATATATATATATATATATATATATATATATATATATATATATATATATATATATATAGACAGATAGTGCTTGTGAGGAAGGGAGGGAGGGAGAGGGAGAAGAGGAGAGAGAGAGGGAGAGAGAGAGAGAGAGAGAGAGAGAAACCTGGTTATTCTTACACACATCTTTGTGTACAACTTTACCCCTGAAGATACATGTTATATTCTCTCGTTTATCGCTTTTCTAAGCTGTTCTCATGAATGATCTTCTATGTTATTTCATTAATGTATCAGTGTAACTGAATATTCTGAAGCTGTTGTCTATAAGTATGAGAAACATTTCTAATACCTGTGATGTCACAGCCAAGGGTGAAGTACATCTTTTATATGGAGTTCCTTTACGATGATTGTTTAATTAAACTGTGGAAGAAAGGGTTGTCAGCCGCATCTCAGTCACCTTACTCTCTTCTCTCCTCAAATTTGGATAACATGTAAGACTGTTTTTCATCTTTCTTTTCTATTTATTTTTTAATCTTTTCCTCCTATCTCTTAATCTCTTTTGCTTTGCTTTCTTGTCCTCCCACTTCTCTTTTCAACCCTGTGAATTCTTTTTACCTCTCTCCTTTCTTTCTTTATTCTTGCCTCCTCCGATTCCCATAATGCTTTTTCTTCTTCTCTTCCCTTCTTTATCTCCTCTTATCATCCTATTTTTTGCGAGATACTTTCATTCACTATCTCTTATTTCTCCAAAATTCTACAGAAAAGTACCTGTAGAACTTCATTATAAAAATACATTCAATGGGGTATATCCTTTACTACAGAGTAAAAAAAAATGTTCATTTCTATGTGGAAGGTTCCGGGAGCTGGAGCTCAGCTGGAGCTTTCATCTGCTTCATAGGAAACCCCCTCCCCTTTTCCCTTCCCCTCCTGAGAGGAAGGGGGTTTTCCCTCCAACAACTCGTCCCTTCCTCTTCCAAATTCTTTCCCCACACTTCCCTCTGGATGCGTGACAGGCAGGTGGGGCGACTGAATTCAGGAAAATGAGAGTGGCGAGTACTTGGATGGGTGATTGTGCGAGGGGTGGGGCAGGCAGTTGGATGAGTGACTGTACGAGGGATCAAACAATTAGTTGGATGGGTGACTCTGTGAGGGATGGAAGAAGCAGATTGGTCTGTACATGTGAGCACGATGAGGTCAATACTAACATTCCACGTTAAACTACCTATAGGAAATCCTACAAGCAAGGTGCTACAAGGAAGCTCATACAAAGGAGATGCCACGAAAAGGCCAAACAGCCATATTTTCCCTCTACTTACACTCGTGCATGCATACCCACACAAAAACCCAAACCCACCCACCCACCCACACACACACACACACACACAGGAAGCATTGCACTACTTTCCAGTTTTACTGACAGTAACCAAGATGGGTTCAGGGATGGTAAATTATGCTCTACCAACCTGTTGGACTTCTACGAGAAAGTAACGAAAGTGAGACATGACAGACGGCTTTCTTAGACTTAAGAAGACATTTAATACAATACCCCCACATGAGACATAAAAACTTGACGTTGAGGCAGGAAAAACAGCAAATGTACTCCATTCTCAGAGGAAGGAGGTAAAGAGTGATTCCTCGGGGACGTCAGAACGGAAAGGGAGAATGTAACAGACGGGTTGCCAAAAGGATGGTATTAGGGTCAGTACTGTTTCTGGTTTATGTAAATGATTTTCAGATGCTACTGAGCCAGACGTATCCCTGTTAGCTGATGTAAAACTTTTAAGAATGAAAACAGACGAGGATATAGGAAGGCTTCAAACAGACCTGGACAGAATGCTAGATTTGTCCAATAAGTAGTTGCTTGAATTGAACCTCAGCAAATGGACGGTCATGAAGATCGGGGAAGGGAACAGAAGACCGAACACTGTGTACAGTCTCGGGTAACAGAGGCTGCAGACATCAGAAAGACCTGGGGGTGAGCATAGTTCCTGACTTGCTGCCGGAGCTTCACATCAATACGAAACCTTTGCAACCAATGATCGCTCGACAAATTTAAGAATGGCCTCTAGGAATCTCAACAGTCTATCCGGGCACTTTATACAACATACATAAAGCCCATCTTGGAATACCCAACACCAGTATGGAACAGACACCTAAGGAAGCATGTTAAGAAATTGGAGAAATTGCAAAAGTACACAAGAAAGCTTGTTCCTGAGGTAAGGACATGAGATATAAGGAGAGGTTAGTGGAATTTAATCCAACGACATGAGAGGATAGAAGAACCAGGGGAGATATAAAACAAAATACTCAGAAGAATTTATAGGGCTATTACAAACACGGGTAACAATGGCCTGTTGACCTGGCTTAATGGGCAGGAGCAAAACAAACTCAGCAGAATATTTAACTTATATTTTCCTTCACCAAATGTTTATATGCAGATATGTACACTTATATTCCACTCCTGTACATAGTGTACATAAATGTACCACACGTGATAAAGGCAAAGACAGAAGCCTGGGAGCAACGTGCTTCAATCATCTAGAGGCAAGTCTGGCAAATGCTGACTAGGAGTGAACCACGTCACCTCAGCATTTAGCAGACTTTATGATTGGTCATTGAACCATTGAACCCTTAGCACCCGGTTCGCTGGTTGGGAGGCAGCCTATAAGGGAGTGTGTACACACGCCGAATAAAGTGTAACGTACTCTTTGCATGCCAAAGAGTAGACAATGGCACGATGTTTGAGAGCCGAGAAACTGGACTCTGAGGACAGCTGGACGTTAAAGACTTAGATGAGCCACAGGGATGTCAGGAAGTATTTGGAACGATCTAGGCGAAGAAGTGGCGGAGGCAGCCTCCATAAGAGCAGGCACGATAGAGCCCACGAGATTAGGAGGTAGTGAATCTGGCTAACAGCAAGTTGAGAATAGGGGCCAGGAGCTAAGACTAGACCCCTGCGGACACACACACACACACGCACACACACATTCTCCTTGTCTTGCCTCCGTCACGCTGGACACGCAAGGCTAGCTAAGGTTTATTGGTAAGAAGGAGAAAGAATTAGCAAAGGGAAAGGGGGTGTTCTTGCAGGGGAAGGGGGAGTGTTGGGAGGGGCAGGGGAGTTGAGGCAGGGAGAGGATGGCGTTATGAAGAATGACATCACCTGTCATAAGCTGTCATAAATGCCACACATGGCAAAAACAACTCCATAATCCCCAAAATAACTGTACTTACACAAGAACGTGCGAATTCAGTAAATTATATTTTTTTGTGGTGAGGTGTTGGGTCAGCGATGATAACAGGCTTGTGAGGTGACAGTCACAGAGTTACAACAGTATATGTCTTCGTGTAGAGGGCGAAATGTTGCCGGTCACGGAGCTCAGGAACCTGGAGCGGGAAGTGCTGTTGCCTGTTACCTGACTGTATATTACAACTTATTCTTGAATCCTCGGTGCTGCCATAAGTGTGTCAAGGATTGTCATGTTAATGGTGTGCAATGTTAACTGTGTGTGTGTGTGTGTGTGTGTGTGTGTGTCAAGGATTGTGTCATGTTAACTGTGTCAGGGATTGTGTCATGTTAATGGTGTGAAATGTTAACTGTGTGTATGTGTCAAGGATTGTGTCATGTTAATGGTGTGCAATGCTAACTGCTTGTCAGGTTAATGGTCTGTCATGTTAATGGTGTGCAATGTTAAATGTGTGTCACGTTAATGGTCTGTCATGTCCATTGCGTGTCATGTTGAAAGTACACGTTGAGGGTGTGTCATATTAAGAGTATCATTTTTGATGTTAACAGGGTGTCATACCAAGTATGTCATGTTAAGTGTCGTGCCAAATGCCTGTCATGTCAACGGTGTGTCAAATCTGAATGTCATGTTAAGTTCATGTCGAGTCAAATGGAATGTAATGTCAGTTGTCGTTGATAACAAGTTTTCTCTTCATTCTTCCCCGTTTTTTCATTCATCCATCTCCCCCTCCTCCTTTCCTCTTTATCTGTCTACCTGTCCCGTTGCTTTCCACCCACTCCGTTCTCTGATTCCACCTTCCCTTCTTAATCTTCCCTTCCCTCCCCTGTTTCTCATTCCCTATCCATCCTTCAGTTCTTGTCAACGTTTCTCTATCCACCATTCTAACCCCTATTCAGAAATCCTAGCCAGCCTAGTCCCTGTCCGCGCTCTCTCAAACAAGAGATTTTAACTAACGAATATAGCGCTCGTCGCCTCTTGTATGCTTTCTGCTGCACCATCTCTCCTCTCTCTTCTTTCCCTCTCTCACATTTCTCTCCTCTCTTACTCTCCTAGGCACGCTACTCTAGTTCAACTCTTTGTCCATAACATTTTCTTCTCTCCCATCCCTTTCTCACCTTCATTCTCTCTCTCTCTCTCTCTCTCTCTCTCTCTCTATCATTTTTTTTGCTACCCCTATCTCTGCTCCCTATCCCATAGACTACTCTCCTATTTCCTCATCCCCTTATTTCACCCCTCTCCTCCCCCTATCCTCACTCCCAACCCACCACTTTTTCTCCTCCCCGCCCGCTTTCTTTCCTTTCTCACCCCCTCTTCTCTTTCCTCCCATTACCCTCTCTCCTCCCCACCTCTTCTAACCTCTCCCATCCTCTCTCCCTTCCCACCCTTACATTATCCTTCTATTTTCTCCCACCCATTTTGATTCACCTAGTCTCCTATTTTTTACTCATCACTATTTTCTTTAATAATCCTGAGGTTAGCAACACAACGATTCATATCCTATCGATAATTTTTAAACACAGAGCAAAAATTTACTTCAAAAAATGCAGATGTTAAACCCAACTCAGACTGCAAAACTCCAGCTGTTTCGCCCAGCTGGTGAGTTGATGGTCGAAACGTCTTCACGATAAAATGTCGTAAATAGCAGTGTTCAGTATACTCTCTGATTATATACTGTAGCCGTGTATTGTATTGTCACTGTATTAGCTTATTACCATTGTACTATATTATTGTATTACCATATATTATTTTACTACCATTGTATCACATAACTGCGTTACCATTCTACTGTATTATTGTATTAGCATTGTATTTTCATTGTGTTACTGTATTACAACTATATTATATATTGTATTACCATTGTAGTGTCATTGTATTATATTACCATTGTATTGACATTGTATTACCATCGAATTGTGATATTTCATTACCACTGTATTGTATTACTGTATTTACAATACAATGGTAATAAAATATTGTTACCATTGTATTGTATTATATGGCAGACTGCACATGTATGCCTTCTGCCAAACACACATGGCAGATGGCACACATGTGCCAGACATACCTCTGACTGGTTCAGAGAGCGCTAAACTCCTAAGGGGTATACAGCTTCTAAGGAAGGGATATAGACAGGTTTAATTCAATATATCAGCTCCGATTTGTTTAATAAAGATCCATCCAGCAGCAGGAATGGATCCCCTTTCTTATCCACCCTTTTAAAGGGTGGATAAGAAAGGGCGAAAGGTGGGTAAGAACTGAGGGATGGATAAAATGGACTGAAGATTGGATAAGGAAAAACAGAACAAATTTAGTCAGTAATATGTGACGCATCTTTTTGTTTTGTTAATTATGAAGACAGAAGCGTTCTGTTCCAGAACTGGGACAATGTTTGACTATAGTGAGCATCACCAACACTATACTTTCAATGGCCCTGCTAGATCTTTCATTTATCTTTTCTTTACCAATTCCCTTAATTATTCCCAATATTTTATTTGTGGTTCAAAGTGCAATGGTTGTGTGTGTGTGTGTGTGTGTGTGTGTGTGTGTGTGTGTGTGTGTGTGTGTGTGTGTGTGTGTGTGTGTGTTTTAAAAGCAATCACTATTAAAAAAAGACTTTGACCCAGTACCATCACACACATCACAGGGACTCGTCGGCTGGAATGAACAGATTTTTTGACACAACACACAAAAAAAATGTTTTTCCCTTGTATATCAATGAAGTTACTAGTTAATAGTTTGTGTTGTTAGCATCAGCCAGAGATAAAGACAGAATCTGTATGCTTATTTGTATGTAAATCTTTCTGTACTGATGGACTTTATATATTAGTGTATGTCTGTCGTACCTAATAAGCTGAATTTGCCGAATTCTCTGAAAAACTGGACTTTTCCAAAAAAACATTTACAGATTCATTGATATATTTTGTTCAGTGGCAATACTATAAAAAATGTATATATTATTAAGTTATGTTCGGATTGATTTTCGCAGATTTAGGGCAAACAAATTTTTACTCTTCTTGGTTTTTAGGTCTAACTCGCCGGTTTGACTTATTCTTCACGACACATACATACCTTATATAATAAACATTACACACACACACTAATATTTCCTACTCTTCATATCCCACCCATATTTTAGTCCATATAATTCTTTAATTAATACACTTATATTTCCTTTCATTTCTCGTAAATGATCATATAATATTACTGCTACTCCTTCCTTAGCTCCGATTCGCAGAGATACGCCTCCCCACTGAAATTCTCCTACCCTCCATTAAATTCGTTTCATTGAGAGCTAGGATATCCACCTTCTTTTCATTCATAACATTCACCATCACTTATTCTTCACATCCATAGTACACCCAAGCATACAACCCACCTTTAAAGTTTTCTTTGTCCTTTCAGTAATTTATACAGGAGAAGGGAGGTTACCAGCGCTTTGCTCCCGGCATTTTAGTCGCCTTTTAAGACACACATTGAATACAGAAGAAGAATTCTTACTCACTTGCCCACTGAGATGAAAAAAAACACTACAACAACAAGATCTGTTAAGAGATTAGAAAAAGCAACTCTGACGAGAATGTAGACACCTACATGTAAATGCACAACTGCAAGTTTAGTAAGACCTTGATGTAAGTAAAAACAGTCAACTGTACCTGTCACCTTAAGTGTTTATTAACTACAAAGGACACCATCAATCCTGCTATTGTGTTAAACAATTACAGGTTTCTGTTTGACTCATTTGGTAGGACGGTAGTACCTCCCTAAGTAGTTGTCTTCCACCATCTTTTAGAGTATGTTCCCCACACACTGCACATACTGTATAAATTATTTATTCATTCTAACTTGTATATACTCTATTTTATATATTTGTGAAGAGAGAGAGAATAAGGCTTTGCTCACAAGTTACTGTTTAATTTTTAATGTATTTAGGTACATATATCGTTAGTGTAATACACCCTTTTTAAGCAAGGTGTTTATCTTTTAGGTATCACCTTCAAAATATTTTAAAAGTTTAAGTTCTCAGGCTCGCCCTTGCTGGTAATACATTGCGGGAATTTTTTTCTTACGGCCAGAAGAGAGGTCTACCACTGTGCTTCGGGTCATATAATCCATTTCAGTGGCACAGGTATAAATACGTGATAATGTACTTCAGCGTGTTAGTGTATGAAACACAGATACAGACACAGTGTGTTATGTACACAGTGTGTTGTGTGCACAGCGTGTTGTGTGCACAGCGTGTTGTGTGCACGTGTTGTGTGTACAGTGTGTTACTGTATCAAAGTTTTCCATGTAAGGCTGGGTTAAGTTCCGCTTCTAGACCCTTTAAAGAGTGTTGATCTGCGGCATCTCTCGGTCATTTTAAAATGTTAAGATGCGGGTGTTAGACATCTTAAGTGTGCTGAGCTAAAGTTCTTCTGCCTCTTCAAGGTTTCGGACCTCTCGGGAGGATGGAGCTGTAGCTTTCACGTCTCATACAGAAGCTTAACAGCAGTTGAAGGTTCAAGTGTTTCATGCACTGAGGTTCAGGAGACCTGGGTTATGTTTCATGCACTGAGGTTCAGGAGACCTGGGTTATGTTTCATGCACTGAGGTTCAGGAGACCTGGGTTATGTTTCATGCACTGAGGTTCAGGAGACCTGGGTTATGTTTCATGCACTGAGGTTCAGGAGACCTGGGTTATGGAGATCGGCGACAACTTTCTCGGATGGCGCAGCAACCAAAACTCTTTAAATTATAATAATAATAATAGTGTTAGGCAAATTGACACAGATGCAACTCGTAATATTTTGTGACAACATTTCGCTCTTCAGGAGCTTGGTCAAGCCAAACAGTTTGACAAAGCTCCTGGAGAGCGAAACGTTGCCACAATAAAGTGTCATACTAGTTACATCTGTGTCCATTTACTTAACATTTTGTCGGTTATCCTACCATTATTCCTATAATAATCGCCATATATGTCTCCTGGTGAATTTTATTACTGTGTGTACTCACCTAATTGTGGTTGCAGGGGCCGAGACTCAGCTCCTGGCCCCGCCTCTTCACTGATCGATACTAGGTCCTCTCCCTCTCTGCTTCCTGAGCTTTGTCATACCTCTTCTTAAAACTATGTATGGTTCCTGCCTCCACTACTTCACTTGCTAGGTTATTCCACCCCTCCTCCCCCTCTGCCCCTTTTATCTTTCCTCATGATCTGGTATCCTGGTGGGAAGATTGCATCTGTTATTGTCTCCGTGAGTTTTGTTTCTGTAACTGCTATGATGTCTGGGGACTTCTCTTTGATTCTTTCTTGCCATTCCTAATGTTTATTCGTTAATCCATCCGCATTTGTGTACCAAACCTTCAACTTCTGTTCTAATGCTGTAACTGTTGTCCTGGGGGAATACTGGGGTTGGGAGAGTAGGAGCCCTGGTGGGGGGCTGTGGGGGGTTGCAGTGGAGGTGGAGGAAGAGTTCCCATAGTGGATTGCTGTAGGGGTAGGGTTCGTGGTGCGGGCGGTGGGAACAGAGGGATCGGTGTGTGATGGTTGATTTGGATTGTTCAGTTGCCTTGGGGGTGTCGTGGCTGGAGTCCTTCTGCAGGTGTTTCTGGGGGGGTGTGCTTGTCCTTCCACCTGTTCCTGGGTTATTGTGTGTGTGTGTGTGTGTGTGTGTGTGTGTGTGTGTGTGTGTGTGTGTGTGTGTGTGTGTGTGTGTGTGTGTGTGTGTGTGTGTGTGTGTGTGTGTGTGTGTGTGTGTGTGTGTGTGTGTGTGTGTGTGTGTGTGTGTGTGTGTGTGTGTGTGTGTGTGTGTGTGTGTGTGTGTGTGTGTGTGTGTGTGTGTAGGTTGAATTCAACAGTGGACCCATCAACGTTATACAAATCCATTCACTGGACAAGTAATTAGATACCCCAATTTTACAGCAATTAGAGATATGCAATTAGAGAACATAACGTCACACTTGAAGTAACGTAGTGTTCAACAAGTTCACAAACTGAACATCATGAGTTCATCATGATGTTTACTCGTCTTTAAGATTCAATGCTATAGCACTTTATTTTCAGGTCAATCTGCTTCAATGCTTCTGGATTCACTCTCCATCGTGACTGATAGCAAAGAATATTCCACCGTAAACCATATTAGACACATCTTACCCCACTTCCAACATAATGAATTTACTGCTTCGCGAAAACGTTTTGTAAAGAGACATTGAATCGTATTACCAGTTGGTGCAAAATTCCGTCTTTTCGAAGGCAGGGAGGAATTTGTGAGGATATTATGAGGAGAGTATGAGCGGTATTGGGGTCATTTCCTGCATGATGGATCCTTCTCGTGTCGCTCCCCTGCACACTCCTTGGTGTGTGTGTGTGTGTGTGTGTGTGTGTGTGTGTGTGTGTGCGCACTCACCTAATTGTGGTTGCAGGGGTCGATACTCAGCTCCTGGCCCCTCTCTTCACTGAGTGCTACTAGGTCCTCTCTCTCCCTGCTCCATGAGCTTTATCATACCTCATCTTAAAGCTATGTATGGTTCCTTCCTCCACTACCTCACTTGCTAGGCTATTCCACTTCCTGACTACTCTACAACTGAAGAAATACTTCCTAACATCTCTTTGACTCATCTGGGTCTTCAACTTCTAATTGTGACCCCTTGTTTCTGTGTCCCATCTCTGGAACATCCTGTCTCTGTCAACCTTGTCTATTTCACGCAGTATTTTGTATGTTGTTATCATGTCTCCCCTAACCCTACTGTCCTCCAGTGTCGTCAGGCCGATTTCCTTTAACCTTTCTTCGTAGGACATTCCCCTTAACTCTGGAACTAACCTTGTCGCAAACCTTTTCACTTTTTCTAATTTCTTGACGTGCTTGATCAAGTGCGGGTTATAAACAGGTGCTGCATACTCCAGTATGGGCCTGACGTACACGGTGTACAGTGTCTTGAACGATTCCTTACTAAGGTATCAGAACGCTATTCTCAGGTTTGCCAGGCGCCCATATGCTGCAGCAATTGTGTGTGTGTGTGTGTGTGTGTGTGTGTGTGTGTGTGTGTGTGTGTGTGTGTGTGTGTGTGTGTGTGTCTGTGTCTGTCTGGGTCTGTCTGTCTCTCTCCCTCCCTGCTCTGCCTTCATGCTGTACATGATTCCGATTCTTATTTCAGCCATTTTCCTCTCCCTCATCCTCTACTCTGTCCAATTTCTCTATTCATCCCTTTGGGGAATGGCAAGTTAAATGGTAACGCGTGAGAGAGAGATTCAGTGTAAGACTTAATGCAGAGGGCAGCTGCCTCCTGCAGTGCACTACCTTACCTCTCCAATATATAGAAAGTTCACAAGCTACAATTGGGATATGACATTTTGAAAAACGTTTCATTTTTACCATTTCCAAAAGGAGATACAAGGAGTAATATAATAATATATATATATATATATATATATATATATATATATATATATATATATATATATATATATATTGTGTGTGTGTGTGTGTGTGTGTGTGTGTGTGGTGTATATGTAAAACTTGTGCATGCAGCAATTTCGCAAAAATTATTCTGAACCGTCCTTGTGGTTGCTTATTAAATTATTGTAAACTTATATAAATATATTTAATTGAAATTATGCTAAATTAAATTGCGTTTGTTATAATAAAGTTAGGTAAGTTTTCTAAGGTTCCTTTGGTATAAAATTATTAATTTTTACATTAACAAATTAAAAAATATATATTTAAACGTATAAGAGAAAATATTAGAAAAGTCTTAGTTTTAAATGAGTTCTTGCTAATTGACCAATTTTACCTATTCGGTACGACATATATATGTATAGACCACCCGATTCTATTTAAAATATTAATATTAAATATGTATTTAAAAAATCAACATTAACAATCTACCTCACGAGTGTGAGGGTTACACACACATACACACACACACACACACACACACACATACACACACAAGCTGTTGAATCTTTGCAAAAAATCCGCCCTAAGCCAGTATCAAAGACAGTTACTTTAGATCAGTACTAATCGAAGTTCAGGCTTTAAGGCACAGGCATTGTCATCAGCAAAACTCACACATCTACGAGGCTGCATTTACCAAATTCTTCTTTAACAACATCAACTGAGATCAAAGAAATCACGTCCTTAATGAAATATGCTGGGAAGATATTTTAAATAATAAGGATCCGAACCTGCGTCTTAAAAATATCTCTTTGACAAGTGAAGTATCCTAGAGACATATTTCATTAAGGAAAAAGAAGACGTAAATTGGAATGAGAGAGATGCTCCCTTTACAGGCAAAGGCAAAGAAACACCGAGCTTCTTAAGCGGGCTAGATTATCCGAAATATGGAGGGAAGCGCTGACTACGGGAGTAAAAAATATTGAACTTAGGTTAAATGATCCATACAGGATCTAGGAGAGACAGGAGCTAAAAGCAATTAGTGAAATTGAAATCCAAAATATTTTGCTTCATTTGCCAAAAACACAGCAAAAATCATACCAAGTATCGGGGCCTTGTTCAACCAGGATGGGTCTTACATACACGACAGCAAAGAATTGAGTGAGATACTAAAGTCTCAGTATGAATGTGTGTTTAGTGAACCATTAATCAGACTGAAGATCATCAAATCGAACGAGTTTTTCATGAACGAGCCTCAAAACCTTGTCAATGTTTGCCAAATTTCTGAAAAAGCCATTGACAAAATGCCCAAGCACTCAGCCCCAGGCCCAAACCCGGGGATCTCCGTGTTCATCAAGAATTGCAAAAAAATCCTTTTCGTGTGCCATACGTATGATATGGAGAGGGAGTATGGACACTGGTATCATACCACTGTCGCTAACTACGGATAATGCCCTACTCAAAGGTGGCAGCAAAGCAATAGCTATAAAGTCCCACATTATAAACATCTTTGTAAGAGTTCAAAGAAGTATTATCGCCAACCACTTGGAAACCCATCAGTGGCACAACCCAGGGCAACATGGGTTTAGAGCAGGTCGCTCCTGCCTCTAGCAACTACTGGATCACTTTGTCATGGTCTTGGATACTTTGGAGGTCAAACAGAATGAAGTTGTAATATACAAAGACTGCAAAAGTCTTCAACAAATAAGACCATACGTGGTAAACGAATAACTGGAAATGTAGGCAGATGGATCTTTAACTTTCTATATAATAAGACAAAATGAGTAAAGGTAAACATAACTAAGACGGAGGCTGCCACATTCAAAAGCTGTTTCCACAAGGTACAGTACTCGCCTTCATCCTGTTCTTAATCCTCATATCTGACAGAGATGTAAACCACAGCACCCTGTCTTCTTTTGCAGACAATACTAGAATCCGCGCGAGTGTCATCCATTGAGGACACAGTAAATCTCCAAGCGGATATGAACAATGTTTTCCAATGGGCCATGAAAAAAATTTGATGTTCACCTAGGAAAATTTCAGTTACTCCGTAATGGAAAACTTGAATAAAAGCTAGAAAGGAGTATACAACAAATTATTGCCACACAACAGAGCGAAAAATTAATGTGAACGACATGAGAGTGCTAATGTCAGGGCTTCTCGCCTTCAAGGCTCACAGCAGTGTCCCTATTACATCTGTCACTATTACATCTGTGTCACTATTACATCTGTGTCACTATTACATATGGTGGATAATAAGAACTTTCTAAACAATAGATATTTTGCCAGTGATGATTGCCTGCAATTCACTTGTTCTCTCTAGGCTGGTAAATACTGCTGTACACTAACAGCCCCATTCAAGGCAGGTGGAACTGCACATGTGGAAAATGTAGAGAGAATCTTCGCTGTACATGTTAGTTCGGCCAAGCCCCTAAATTGCTGCGTACCTTTCAAGTCCCATGGCCTATACTTCCTGGAGTTCAGGCGAGAAAGATACATCATTATCTACACCTGGAAAATCCTAGATGAACCGATTCCAGTTCTGAACACACAAATGACTCCTTACGAAATCAGAAGACTAGGCAAACGGCACAACATCCCCAGTGAAGAAAAGGGATGCAACGAGTATACGAACTGAAAACACAATAAGTGTCCAGGGCCCAGAACTGTTCAACAGCTTCCCATCATACATAAGGGGAATTACTAACAGACCACTGGCTGTCTTCAAGAGGGAACTTGACAAATGCCAAAAGTCAGTGCCTGATCAGCCGAGCTGTGCTTCGTACGCTGGATTGCGAGCGGCCAGCAATAACAGCCTGGATGGTGAGGGCCTGATCCACCGGGAGGTCTGGTCGAGGTCCGGGCCGCGAGGACGTTAACTACCTGAAAAACCTCCAGGAAGACTTAAGGTATGTCAGCAGACCTCCAATGACCTGACTACTTTATGTCACATGAGGTGTCACCGGATCTTCCACGAACAGTCTGACATTCAGTATTTTAGATACCGTTTCTATCTCATTTACTTTATCAGTTGAAATTTGCACGATTGAAATGCATCTTACCTATCGGATTAATTTTCATGTTGTCACTGGATCCTTCAAGGCAGGTACCTGGAGCTCCTGGATCCTTCAAGGCAGGTACCTAGAGCTCCTTAATCCTTCATGATAAGTACATGGAGCTCCTGGATCTTTCAAGACAGGTCCTGGAACTCCTGGATCCTTCAACATAGGTACCTTGAGCCCCTGGATCTTCCAAGACAGGTACCTCGATGCACTGCTCAATGGCTTCCAATTAACGGGAAGCTAACCTCCCAGTCCTCGGATCAAAACGTATTTATGACCCTTATAGTTTATTGCTTCTCAGTGAATATTACTCAGCTAGGTCTGTCAGAGACATTATCTACCTACCTGGAGTCTACCTGGAGGGTGTTCAGGATGTCAACGCCCACGCGGCCCCACCCTTGACAAGGCCTCCCTGTGGATCAGGGCCTGATGAGCCAAGTGGAAGATGAGCATGAAAAGGGAAATATATATCAGGTTCTGAGAATATCCCTTCAGGAAAGATCTCGGAATAAAAGATTCAAATTGGATTAATTTAGATTTAGAAAGGATATAGGAAATTACTGGCTTGGAAAGAGATGGGTCGATGAGTGGAGCAGTCTAGCAAGAAGAGTCACTGAAGGTAGCTAAAAGCTTGGGTAGCTACAAATACAGGCTACCACTGGTCTACAGCCAAAATGCTTCCGAGATCAAAGTATCTATTTCCAACTAATTTTAGGTCACTGATAATGAATATCATGGTTAAAATTTGGGAGTTATGATAAGCAGCTACCTTAAACCAAGACAGCAATGCCTAAGAGTACGTAATAAGGCAAACAAATTACTGGGATTTATATCAAGAAGTGTAAGCAACAGAAGTTCAAAGGTTATATTACATTAGTAAGGCCTCACCTAGATTACGCAACTCAGTTCTGGTCTCCATATTAAAGAATGGACATAAATTCGCTTGAAAACATTCCAGGTAGAATGACTAAATTAATACATAGCATTAGAAATCTTCCGCATAAAGAAAGATTGAAGACCCTTAAATTACATTCACTTGTTAGACGAAGAATGAGGGGAGACATGATCGAAGTGTATAAGTGGAAGATGGGTATCAATGAAGAGGATATAAATAAGGTCTTGAGGGTATCCCTCCGAGAGAGAACCCGCAGTAATGGATTCAAATTAGACAAGTTTAGATTTAGAAAGGATGCAGGAAAGCATTGGTTTGGAAACAGGGTAGTTGACGAGTGGAACAGTCTGCCTAGTAGGGTTATCGAGGCTAAAACCTTGGGTAGTTTCAAATTTAGGTTGGATATATACATGAGTGAGAGGGGTTGGATTTGAGTGGGACTTGTACATGGGTAAATAGAATTATCAAAGTTTATTTCTTGGGTAGCATTGAAAATTGGGTTGGGCAAAAATTTTGTTAGTGGGATGGATCGTGAAGGACCTGCCTAGTATGGGCCAACAGGCCTGCTGCAGTGTTCCTCCTTTCTTATGTTCTTATAAACATGCTACACACACACACACACACACACACACACACACACACACACACACGTACGTAAGAAACACAGGATGAGAAACAAGAGACAAATCTACTTCAAAAGAGGAGACCGTGATAGCATGAGGCATTCCCTCAATGGAAAGCTGTTGAAAATGGGACTAGAAAGACAACAAATGAAATGGAGCAAGTAGCTAGAAAGACCCTTGAGGCAGAGGAGACATTCTCGCTCAGAAGCAGATGCACAAGAGAGAAGAGAGCGAAACCATGGTTCACCCAGGGGTGCAGACAGATAAAAGCTGAAAGTGCAAGATTGCCGAGGAAGAATAAAAAACAAAGAACGCAGGAGAATGTAGAAGCGAGGAGAAGAGCAGGAAACGAATACGCAAATTAAAAAAGAAAAGTGTACTCGCATCGTAAGGCCAATCTGAACGTGGGGAGCTCATTAGAAACGAGCAGGAAGTTTGCAAGGAGCCGAACGAAAGATTTAAAGTAGCATTTACAGCCAAAAAAATGAGCAACCAGAGAATCTAGAAAGCAGAGAGTGCCAGGGAGATCTGGACACAAGACACACACAGAGAGAAAAGCGGTAGAAATTTCTGAGTAAGCTTCAAAAATATTTGGAAATAGGATAATACAACAACTTATCGTCAGTTCTGAAAGAGGGAGCGAAGAACCGTATGAACCACTAGCTGCATTCTAAAGCAAGTCACTTGAAACAAGGCAGCTAACACAGGCATGGAAAACAGCGAATGTGGATAGACAGGTAGCATTCAACTACAGGCCAGCGACACTGGCATTCACGGTTATGGAGATTAACCGGAGAAGAGTAGTGGAGCACATGGAAAGGAGCGGGTTTATAAGCATCAGCCAGCAAGGCTTCAGAGATGGTAAATTCTGCCTCAAGTTTGCTGGGGTTCTATAACAAGGTAATGAAAGTTAGGCAGACGCTGAATGGGAGGACTGGACATTTTGAGGATTGTAAGATGACATTTAATAAGGTACCTCAAAAGAGACTGAGACAATAGTTGTAAGAGCAGGCAGGAATAACAGGAAAGCATTACAGTGAATCACGGAACACTTCAGAGGAAGAAAACAAGTAATTTTCCGGGAGGTGTCGGAAGGGGCAAGTGTAAAATGTTTGGGTTCAAATGATTCAGTACCTGGTTCAGTACAGTTTCCTGTAAACGTAAACATGATAAAAGAATTGAAGTTAGAGGTATCCTTGTTTGCAGATGTGAAGATAATGAGAATACAAACAGAACACCAGGAAACATTACAAGCAGCAATATCGGTCGTAGCAAATACAAAATTATTAAAATCGGAAATGGCAAAGACGACAGAAAACAGAGTACAGGCTAAGGAAACAGAGGCTGCGAACCTCCCTGAAAGAAAATGGCCACAGTTTTGAGCATTACGCCTGAGGCACACATCAACCTAATAACATTCACAGCAAAATAATTGACTGAATAACGGGAGGGTAGCTTTCAGAAATTTACAAGGAGTCATTTTCACACTATACATGACATAGTCAGACCCGTCTTGGAGTGTGTAGCACCGTAATACAATCTACTCGTGAAACATGAAAAGAAGCTGAAAAAAAATGTAGAGGTTAACAGCGAGGAGTATGAGCTATGAGGAGTAGACAGAGGAGATAAATCTGATGTCATTAGAGTATAGGAGCAGGAATGACGTTACTATGACGTGCAAAATACTGAAATTAAGAGAGTGGACAGGGCGAGTATGTTAGAGACGCAGGGAGTATAAAACACATGAGTCACGCAGATGTTAGGAAATATTACTTTAAACTTAGAGTTGCTAGGAAGTGGAAAGACCTCGACAGCGAAGTGATAAAGGATGGATTGATGCATAGTTACATGAATAGGCATGATAGGGCTAAAGCACATAGAGTTAGTTTAATATGTTTATTATGCACCCCATACCCATCCTGTGGGCGGTAGTCAAAAGATTACAGAGGTACATAATTGGTCCAGGGACTGGACTCCAAAGTTTTGATAGCTGAGCAAGTTACAAAGGTAATGAACTAGATCTGGTCATAATCATGACCAAGTTACAAAGGTAATGAACTAGATCTGGTCATAATCATGACCAAGTTACAAAGGTAATGAGCTCCAGGTTGAGCTGGTCACACTCATGAACAATTGCAAAGGTAATGAATCATAAACACATTAATCATGAGAATTTACAAAGGTAATGAGCTCCAGGTAGAGCTGGTCACAATCATGACAAGTTTCAAAGGTAATGAATGATAAACACGTTATGACATGATTACAATCATAGACAAATTACAGAGTAATGAGCAGTTAACAAACATAGTAGGGAATTCATCCATTGCCCCAACAGATGTTGCTAGATGCCTGTCTCTCCTCGGCAGACAGCCATTGCAAACAGCAGCAAGTTGCCCCGGGATCTGCTGCTTGCACGAGCACCATCGACCCTCCCCAAGAGGTCCAAGAAGCCAGTGACTCCGTTAGCAGCCCGATGGAGAGCTGTCCTAGGGACATGTCAGCGTCCTGGTGGACGCCAAGTTGACTGAAGATCCCAGGCCCTCGTGTGCACGGATGTTGAAGCTTGAGGAACTGAGTACACACTGCCTGTGGCACACCTGACAGCTACCTCGCGGTCGAACTCCACGATGCTGTCCCTGTAGTGGAAGTTCCTGTGAGCTCGGCACTCCCTGCAGTGCCATCACTGACATCGTGGCTTAGGGGAGAAGTACCCTCTACAGATGGGGTGGCGCTGGGAGTTGGGTGGGTGAGGCGGGGGAGACGCGCAGGAGTGTGGAGTTATGAGAGGGTCACTGTTTACTACACACGCCCTCCCCCTCCCCCCCAGCGGAGAGGGGGGGAGGCGCTGACTGGTCCTGACTCAACAACACCAAACCATCTAAAACTTCACAGGAGACGCGAGGCCAGAAACCTAGATTTGACCCTTGCAACAACAAATAGGTGAGCACGCGCGCGCACACGCGCGCGCACACACACACACACACACACACACACACACACACACACACACACACAAACACACACACACACACACACACACACGCACACGCACACACAACAGGTTAAGCGCTATGTCAGGCAACTTCAGCCAGCATTGCATCCCCAACTACACCGGATATTGCTTCAGCCGCTTCATAAAGTAATTTCCGATCGCGTTACAGCACAAAAGGATAGAAACTCATGAATATGATGTCTTTCTTCAATTGCTCGCGCTCACACTGCAATCTTATTACGAATCTTTCTTCTGAAAACTTTCAACAGTGGTGCATATAAAATCTACGACTAAAAATAATCCTAAATATACAAGAAACCTTTTTGCTTTCTAATTATGTTGGTAATGATTTTCAGTCATTTTCCCTCATTCGTCGTTTGATCGAGAGTTAAATTGACGGAGTGACAGAGAAAAAGATGTTTATTAATAATGAAAATGAGGAGTTACGCTGAGCCACAGCAAGGTCCACAAGGTAAAGGATTCAATTTAGTCTTCAGTTAAACTCTACGGTAAACTCCCGCCACAGTTAACTATCACGCAGTCACATCCTGCAATGCGGGAAAGTTTGATAATGAAATATGGTTCAATTTTAACAGAGTTATATTCCGTGTTTCATTATTGTTGTAATTAATAATAACAATAACAATAATAATAATAATAATAATAATAATAATAATGATAATAAATTATATGGAAACGAAGAAATTCATATTCATAATTATAGATTTTTATTGATGATAATAATAACGATAATAAATAAAAACGTACATATAAGCTTTACCTTACGATACTGTTTCATTCTCTCACTTAAGCATCGCTGTTTCCTCCTCTCATTCCCTCCCAGGGTATTGTTCCTGCCCAGCAACCATTACTCCCAAAGCTCAAGGTTATAATCGCTGTTTACGCCAGCTGGGATTACCAAATGAATTCACAATGCATAAATCATAATTCATAATTCATAATTTAGCCACTGAAAAATGGGAAAACACGAAAACAATTTGTATTGGGTTTTTTCATTAATTCGTGAAGCTCAATCAAATTTCAAATCCGGACACTAATTACAGTCGCAATGAATAGCTATCGTGACACTGAAATATTCCTCTCATGTTACCTGGTGTTATAAACATCTGAAATTATGGATATGAAGACTGAAATAATTGTAAGAACTGGGAGAATGGCAATGAAGATGGGATCAATTGATGAATACGACATATGTACAACACTTGTGTATCTTTCAGGCCGAGAACTATCGCCTGCACAATAGGCTTCTACAGTCAAAATCAGAAGAATACAACACTGGATGAAGCCGCAGCACCATTCTTCTTTTCCCGTTTTCGACCGAAGAATTACATTCATAGGTACTAAACGTCGACTGAAGAAGCCTATTAAGCTGGCGAAACGTTTCGACAATAGAAACCCCCAGGTGTTGCACGTTTCATGTTCATCAACTTGTCAGCATCGTACATCAACAATTACTTACGTAAAAAAGTTACTGAATTTTTAGAACCAACTGAATAACTGCGAGAAAGAGTTAAGAAAAGACACAAGCTACTTAATAAGGTTTATAGGGATAACAGCACTACATAGAGTCATCAAACTATATGTTGATAATAGTTGAGCCCAGGTTATAACTTGATATAGGTAAACATTTGTCATGCACATTTATGTCAGTGTAGAAGTTTATCCGTTGATAACTGTATCAGTGTAGAACTTACCAAGTCATACATTGACCAGGTAGAACTTGAAGCCATTTATGTATCAGAGAATACCTGATAGGAAGGCAACAATGAGCCATGGTACGTGATGAGGTGTCAGAGTGGGCACCTTTGACGAGTGGGGTTCCACAAGGGTCAGTCTAAGGACCGGTGCTGTTTCTGGTATATGTGATTGACATGACGGAAGCGATAGACTCAGAAGTGTCCCTGTTGGCAGACGATGTGAAGCTAATGAGAAGAATTCAATTGGATGAGGATCAGGCAGGACTACAAAGGATCAAAACAGGCTGCAAGCCTGGTCCAGCAACTGGCTCCTAGAGTTTAAACCCACCAAAAGCAAAGTCATCAAGATTGGAGAAGGTCAAAGAAGACCGCAGACAGAGTAGAGGCTAAGGGGCCAAAAACTGCAAACCTCACTCAAGGAAAATGATCTTAGGGTGAGTATAATACCGAGCCTATCTCCTGAGCCGCACATCAACCAAATAACTGATGCAGCATATGGACACCTGGCAGATCTAAGAATAGCGCTCCAACACCTCGGTTAGGAATCGTTCAAGACTGTACACCGTGTACGTCAGGCCCATATAGGATTAAGCAGCACCAGTTTGGAGCCCACACCGGTT
>NC_091332.1:21548852-21568852 GCF_038502225.1 Cherax quadricarinatus
TGAATGCAAAATCATATTAATATATATATATATATATATATATATATATATATATATATATATATATATATATAAAGTGTTTTTACTGAAACATATTTCGTTTTTAAATATACAAAAATAACAATAACAGTTGTATCACAGGTTATTACATTTTATTTAAAAATCGTGTATAGGAAAACCCAAATGACAAGTTATTAGAGGGGTTAAAAAACATTAACCAACACGTCCTTTATAAATAGCATCGACAGTTTCAAATGTTGGTAGTAGTGACGTCCCTGGTTGGTGTCAGGGAGCGGAAAAATGGTTGAGGGGAGTGTGCTGGGCAGAGAGCTGTGGGGAGAGTATTGTGGGGAGAACTGTAAAGTGCGGTGGGGAGAGAAAATGTTTGTGAAGACAGGTTTGGGAAGAGAAAGGGGAGGGAAGGAAGAGAGGGAGAACAGAGGTGCGGTGAAAGAAAGTGGGGGAAAGAGGGGTGTTGGGAGGGAGAGAGTAAGAAACAGTGGGTCATGGAAAAGTTATGGGGACAGACTAATATCATTGTGTAAAGAGAGAGAGAGAGAGAGAGAGACTGCAATCCACTGTGTAAATAGAGAGAGAAAAAGCTCTTCTGTACCACTAATCCTTTCAGTCAAGGCAGGTTGAGACAAGATCAAGATATTACACAAGGTTTCCTTCTCGCCCTCCACTTCCTTCAGTCACTGTCGCCACAACAAAAACTTTTGTATTACTACGAAGCCGTACTGAAAAATACAGTTAACTAGGGCTTACATACTAGGACTTCATACTATTTGACTAATGTTACTAATACTACTACTACCACCAGTACCACCTAGGCAACATTACTAGTATTATTACTGTCTAGGGCAGTGATCAATGTTACTCTGATCCTCAGAATTGTACTGAGGATCAGGCTAACATGTAATGCTGCATGCACGGCACACATGCAGCATTACATACAGTAGTACTGCATGTGTGTGCCATACATGCAACTTATGGGTATTTAAAGCCATTACTCGCCTAGCAGACTAAATTACTATGTTCTTCAAATCAAGGAATGGGTGGGGTTCGAACCATGACAGGTGCGCCCCACCTGTTCCGTGATTTGTTTGAAATCGTGATCTGTTTGAAACAGCGAGTTCCTCTCTCTTTTAGTGGAAAAATACCCAAAGTTCCTCGCTGTTTTGGTGTTTTTTTTAGCTCTGAGGTTTATTTGGCTGCATGTCTTTGGCACGTCTGTTCTCTGGCTGGGAGGTCAGATTAGCCCTGTATGTTCCAACAGACGTCAAGAGTGATACAAGCCTTGGGGCGGAAAAGGTATTATTATTAGCAAGAGATACGTCATTTTCTCTTTATTATTGTCACGCTGTACGATGTCTGACACTTTCTAGTTAACCTAATTGTGGGTTAGTTGTGAAGTTTTTCAGCTACGGCACTTTGTATTTTAGTACTAGCTATTTCATGGCATTTCCACTTGTATTTTTATGTCATAATACACGTTGTTATATAACATTTACTCTTGTATTAGTATCTTCTAGTTTCTAAATGTTTTAGAGGCTTGTTTATGTCGGTAGCGAGGATAACTATAGACCGCCGGCTTTATCCACACACCTGCCAAAGAGAAGGTAGTAAGCCTGGATTACTGAGCATGTCGAGACTCGACCAGTGCGTGAGGGAAATGTTTTCGTGTGGGAGGCGCGCTGTACACATCAAAGGCAGCAGCATATTCAAGCAAGGACGCCTCCGACGAATTAGGTAAATAACCTGGTGCGGTGGTGGGTTCTCTCTTGTATACGAGAGAGCTGCAAATAATGCTAAAACAAGACCATGGCTTTCAAAATGAGGAAAAGGGATAGTATGAGGGTGAGACTGAAGTGGAATGATAAACTGATATGCAAATACACAGATGAAGAGGAAAAGAAGGAATATGCTGACAGCCAACCGATGCACTGTCAGTGAAAGATAAGAATGCTGAGAGTCTGTACAGCAGTCAAGTACATACTACCAAGTGCATATTCGTACTTATAAAAGTCAGGCAAGAAAATGAAAAAAAATGAGAAAGCTTGAGCGAGAGAAAGCGAAAACGAGAGTGAGATAAAGCGAGAGAAACGGAGAGCAGGAGAGAGCAAAAGAATGAGAGAGAGAGAGAGAAAGCAAGGGCAAAAAAAAATCTGCAATCTTAGTTCAAAAACTAAGTTTACACCAAGATTTCGGCATTATAAATGCAGCATTTAAAACTAAACAAGAGTCTAATGCTCTGTTTATTCATTTGAGAGATTTTAACCACCCCATTAATTTTCGAAAAACTGAGAACCCTGCAACAAGCAAATCAATAGTTGAAGGAAATGCAACAGAGTCAAGCTGCACTTAATGCAATTTAAATATAAGTCCAAGATTGTATGAACTAAATTTATTCATAATACACTGCTTTTTTCGTTAACGTAGTTTGTAAAAGCAAACTTAAATTCACCAGATTAAAAAAAATCGGAACAGTTTAAATGTATTTTCGTCGGGCAGTGAGTGATATAACACACAACCCACTAAGTGTACACGAGAGGTCACATTTAGTCGCATTGGTAGACAGACTGCAGGATCATCTTCACCACGAAGACCCACAGTCGTACGTGATGGATTTAGATTAAATTGCTAATCATAAACGCACCTAATTGTCTCCTCACTGATAATTTTAATGCTTACCGGGCAGTTTTCTGGGTTCGAAAGATCTGTAGACAAACGAAAATTCACGTTCGTCAGGGAGTAAGTGAAATGAACTGGATTCAGCAGATATACATATATTAGTGGTAAGAGGCACTGCAACACTCGCCTTCACCCTTGTAGATAATCTCTGTCGTTGCCATGCTTACTCACTCAGCACGCATAATCGTCACAATCAATACACAGCTAAATGTAATTCTCCCTTAAACAGGGTGTCTTGATAATGGCGAACGACTCTTTATACTAAGAATCAGAGGTGTTCTTTCCATCCTTGGATGAATCATGATTATCTTCCATTCTAGTGACTCTGTATGATGCTTACGAGTTTAACCTTTACACTTGACTAAAATAATTGTAATTGTGTGAAGAATAACTGACACGAGTTATACTTCATAAGTAACCTACACTTACTAAAAGAAATACTGGAGACTTTTTGGTCCAGTCTTCGTTCATTATCAAATCAACTTTATGATGCTCCACGAAGGACCGAAACGTCATCTACGATTCCTCTTTAAGTGTATGTTAAATGTGAAATGTTGGAGCCGTGTTACTGTGACTTTTGTTCTAAGAAGAGGATGATAATTGTGTGTATCCACCAAAGTAAACGATTTACCATACTAACACTAAAATTAACTAAACACACTAAAATTATCTTCGATTTTCTATCCTTAATACGTGTTCTAAATATCTTTTGATTTAAATGAAGATAACATTTTCTGACACCAGTCACGGACATGAACGAATTATTGAGGGATTAATGTTAAAAGTTTTCAGAATTGTCTCAACTAGAATTGAATGTAAAAAATGTTAATATAATTTTGGATGGGCAGAGAAAAAATATCTTTTTAAATGATAAAAGTAAAAATTGCCAGAGTAAAGAGAGGAATTACATTATCCATTGTCCATCATGAGCAAATACGTAGAGAGAAATTTTTGTGTGGTGAAAGGAACAAGATGTCATCACCGCTGTACCTGGAGAAGACTATGGGTACCTTTGGAAGTTTTACATGTTCGTAGATCTCAGTTATATATAACAGAAGGTGTGGACAAAGACAGAGCCACAGAGTTGAACACACTATCCTAGAGCGACCAAAAAGCCAGGTCATTACGGTCAAACCCAAACAACTTCAAAAGGAGATGGAAAATTTCATCGTAGTCAATGTGATAAGATATCTGAAGTCCTGAGACTGTATCCACACTATATCAAGACACATGCTACATTGTGACATCTTAACGTTTGAAAGTATGCAAAGCCTTAACAGACAGTAATTTACCCAAGTGAGTTCGAGTCACAAAAAAAAAGTGGTCTGTGTTACCTTTATGAAAGGTTGAGCATACTTACTCAGTATACTGATGAGGCTACACTGTACCCGCTTCCTAACGATTCCTTAAAAATTTCATCACTGTATAACATCTCCATTGTTACTCCCTAACTACTCCCTCACTGCATCGCCCCCCACTCCCTCACTACTTCCTCACTGTTCAACCATTAGTCACTATTTCCTATTTCCTAAGTATTAAATCACTGCTCTTTCACTGCCGCACTACTACCACAATGCTCCATCACTACCATGGTGCTCCCTCACTACACCATCACCAATATGGTGCTCCCTCACTACACCATCACCAATATGGTGCTCCCTCACTACACCTACACCAGTCGGCAGTACCCTGTGTGACGTCAGCACACCCAATGTAGGGGGCTGCTCAGTTGGCCTCAGTCAGAGTGTATTTACCACAATGTGTATTCACCACCGCTTGAGAGTCCAGTTCACCTGACGGCCTCAGGCAGAGACATTCACAAGTGTGTGTTCTTTACGCACACCAGCTGGACTTGGTTTGACACGCACCGGCAGGACTTGGTTTCCTGCTGGCTATCCAACGACGTTGTGAAGACACAGTCAAGGTAGTGTCGTATGAAGACACAGTCAAGGTAGTGTCGTGTGAAGACACAGGCAAGGTAGTGCCCTGTGAAGACACAGGCAAGGTAGTGCCCTGTGAAGACACAGGCAAGGTAGTGTTAACGGTGTCTTGTGTGAGACGGTTTGTGTTGGTAAGAACACAGGTGAAGGGTGTAACACAAATCATATGCCATTAACAAGGTGTCATGTAACCCTGTACAAAAGGTAGTGTCTTGTGACACAAAGGAGTATCATGACACAGAGAACAGGGTGTCATGTGACACGGAGAGAAGGCTTTTCTTGTGACACGGAGAGAAGGAGCGTCGTAACACAGAGGCAAAGGTGTCTTGTGACACGGAGTAGTAGGTGTGCCATGGCACTTACGGAAAGGTAGTGTCAAGTGACACAAAGGTAGGTAGGGTCATGACTACATTGTTATTGTAATATGTGATAATAATGCCAAAGAATATACTCTTATTTTATGATGTTTCTTTACAAATTAAAGAAAATACTCTTATGCTAAAAATCATATTGCTAGTAAAGATTAAAAGTACTGTATGTGTTTTTATACTCCCGGACTATATTCATATTGCAGTTTTGGTAATGGGCGAATTTATTAATTATACTACAGGCCGATTGGTTTATATTCACCTAGAAAGCTTGATTACCAAAATTGTAATATTGAAATAATCACTATGGTAACAAAAAAAAAAAGGCACAATACCGTGACTGGAACAATACAAAGATAACCCGCACATAGAAGAGAGGAGCTTACGACAACGTTTCGGTCCGATTTGGACCATTTACAAAGTCACACTAACGAAAAAGAGAGAGGGAAGGGTATTTATAGGCAGGAGGTAGTAGTAGTAGTAGAGGTAGAAGGTAGTAGTAGTAGTGAGGGAGGTAGTAAGGAGGAGGAGCCAGTCAAATACTAAGAAAGAGGAGGACTGCAAGGGAACTAGGTGCCCACAAGGGAACTAGGTGCCCACAGAGGGTAAGAGGAAGAAAACAGAGGGGGGAAAATAAATAACTAAATAAATAAATAAATAAAGAAGGAACAAATGCACAAGGCAGAAGATAGACAACCCAAAGGAGAAAACGGAAAAAGGAAAGGGGAAGAGGGAGAAGAAAAAGGAGGAATCGGGTTAAGTCACGGGTGTTCTGAAGTTTGCGGGATATATGTGAATAATAACCATGGTGCTCCCTCACTATACTATCACAACCATGGTGCTCCCTCACTGTACCATTACAACCATGGTGCTCCCTCACTATACTATCCCCACCATGGTGCTTCCTCACTATACTATCCCCACCATGGTGCTTCCTCACTATACTATCCCCACCATGGTGCTCCCTCACAATATTATCACAACCATGGTGCTCCCTCACTATACTATCACAACCATGGTGCTCCCTCACTGTACCATCACAACCATGGTGCTCCCTCACTATACTATCCCCACCATGGTGCTTCCTCACTATACTAGCCCCACCATGGTGCTCCCTCACTATACTATCCCCACCATGGTGCTCCCTCAACATCATAAGCATGGTGCTCCCTCAATACATCATAACCATGGTGCTCCCTCATTACATCACAACCTTGGTGCTCCCTCACTATACTATCCCAACCATGGTGCTCCCTCGCTATACTATCCCAACCATGGTGCTCCCTCACTATACTATCACAACCATGATGCTCCCTCACTGTACCATCACAACCATGGTGCTCCCTCACTGTACCATCACAACCATGGTGTTCCCTCACTGTACCATCACAACCATGGTGCTCCCTCACTATACTATCCCCACCATGGTGGTTCCTCACTATACTATTCCCACCATGGTGCTCCTTCACTATACTATCCCCACCATGGTGCTCCCTCACTATACTATCACAACCATGGTGCTCCCTCACTATACTATCACAACCATGGTGCTCCCTCACTGTACCATCACAATCATGGTGTTCCCTCACTATACTATCCCAACCATGGTGGTTCCTCACTATACTATTCCCACCATGGTGCTCCTTCACTATACTATCCCCACCATGGTGCTCCCTCAACATCATAAGCATGGTGCTCCCTCACTACATCATAACCATGGTGCTCCCTCACATCACAACCATGGTGCTCCCTCACTATACTATCCCAACCATGGTGCTTCCTCACTATACTATCCCCACCATGGTGCTCCCTCACAATATTATCACAACCATGGTGCTCCCTCACTATACTATCACAACCATGGTGCTCCCTCACTGTACCATCACAACCATGGTGCTCCCTCACTATACTATCCCCACCATGGTGCTTCCTCACTATACTAGCCCCACCATGGTGCTCCCTCACTATACTATCCCCACCATGGTGCTCCCTCAACATCATAAGCATGGTGCTCCCTCAATACATCATAACCATGGTGCTTCCTCATTACATCACAACCTTGGTGCTCCCTCACTATACTATCCCAACCATGGTGCTCCCTCGCTATACTATCCCAACCATGGTGCTCCCTCACTATACTATCACAACCATGATGCTCCCTCACTGTACCATCACAACCATGGTGCTCCCTCACTGTACCATCACAACCATGGTGTTCCCTCACTGTACCATCACAACCATGGTGCTCCCTCACTATACTATCCCCACCATGGTGTTTCCTCACTATACTATCCCCACCATGGTGCTCCCTCACTATACTATCCCCACCATGGTGCTCCCTCACTATATTATCACAACCATGGTGCTCCCTCACTATACTATCACAACCATGGTGCTCCCTCACTGTACCATCACAATCATGGTGTTCCCTCACTATACTATCCCAACCATGGTGGTTCCTCACTATACTATTCCCACCATGGTGCTCCTTCACTATACTATCCCCACCATGGTGCTCCCTCAACATCATAAGCATGGTGCTCCCTCACTACATCATAACCATGGTGCTCCCTCACATCACAACCATGGTGCTCCCTCACTATACTATCCCAACCATGGTGCTTCCTTACTATACTATCCCCACAATGGTGCTCCCTCACTACATCATAACAATGGTGCTCCCTCACTTACACCCTCATAACTATGGTGCTCCCTCACACCATCACAACCATGGTGCTCCCTCACTATACTATCCCCACCATGGTGCTCCCTCACTACATCATAACCATGGTGCTCCCTCACTACATCATAACCATGGTGCTCCCTCACTACATCATAACCATGGTGCTCCCTCACTACATCATAACCATGGTGCTCCCTCACTACATCATAACCATGGTGCTCCCTCACTACATCATAACCATGGTGCTCCCTCACTACATCATAACCATGGTGCTCCCTCACTACATCATAACCATGGTGCTCCCTCACTACATCATAACCATGGTGCTCCCTCACTACATCATAACCATGGTGCTCCCTCACTACATCATAACCATGGTGCTCCCTCACTACATCATAACCATGGTGCTCCCTCACTACATCATAACCATGGTGCTCCCTCACTACATCATAACCATGGTGCTCCCTCACTACATCATAACCATGGTGCTCCCTCACAACCATGATGCTCCCTCACTACATCATAACCATGGTGCTCCTTCACTACATCAAAACCATGGTGCTCCCTCACTATACTATCCCAACCATGGTGCTCCCTCACTACATCACAACCATGGTGCTACCTCACTACATCACATCCATGGTGCTACCTCACTACATTATCCCCACCATGGTGCTCCCTCACTACACCATCACAGCCATGGTGCTCCCTCACTACGCCATCACAACTATAGTGCTCCCTCACTACACTATCCCCACCATGGTGCTCCCTCACTACGCATCACAACCACGGTGCTCCCTCACTGCACTATCCCCACCATGGTGCTCCCTCACTACACCATCATGGTGCTCTCTCAATACTTCATGGTGCTCCCTCACCACTTCATGGTGCTCCTTCACTACATCCTGGTGCTCCTTCACTACATCATGGTGCTCCCTCACTACACCATCATGGTGCTCCCTCACTACTTCATGGTGCTCCCTCACATCATGGTGCTCCCTCACTACATTATGGTGCTCCCTCGCACCATCATGGTGCTCCCTCACTAAATCCTGGTGCTCCCTCACTAAGCCATCCTGGTGTTCCCTCACTACACCATCATGGTGCTCCCTCACTACACTATCATGGTGCTCCCTCACTACACTATCATGGTGCTCCCTCACTACACCATCATGGTGCTCTCTCACTACATCCTGGTGCTCCCTCACTACGCCATCCTGGTGCTCCCTCACTACACCATCATGGTGCTCCCTCACTACATCCTGGTGCTACCTCACTACACCATCCTGGACCTCCCTCACTACACCATCATGGTGCTCCCTCACTACACCATCATGGTGCTCCCTCACTACACCATCCTGGTGCTCCCTCATTACGCCATCATGGTGCTCCCTCACTACACCCTCATGGTGCTCCCTCACTACGCCATCATGGTGCTCCATCACTACACCCTCATGGTGCTTCCTCACTACGCCATCATGGTGCTCCCTCACTACGCCATCATTGTGCTCCCTCACTACACCATCATGGTGCTCCCACACTACGCCATCATGGTGCTCCCTTACTACATCATGGTGCTCCCTCACTACGCCATCATGGTGCTCCTTCACTACACCATCATGGTGCTCCCTCACTACGCCATCATGGTGCTCCCTCACTACGCCATCATGGTGCTCCCTCACTTCATCATCATGGTGCTCCCTCACTACGCCATCATGGTGCTCCCTCACTACACCATCATGGTGCTCCCTCACTTCTCCATCATGGTGCTCCCTCACTACTCCATCATGGTGCTCCCTCACTACGCCATCATGGTGCTCCCTCACTACGCCATCATGGTGCTCCCTCACTTCATCATGGTGCTCCCTCACTACTCCATCATGGTGCTCCCTCACTACACCATCATGGTGCTCCCTCTCTACGCCATCATGGTGCTCCCTCACTACACCTTCATGGTGCTCCCTCACTACGCCATCATGGTGCTCCCTCACTACGCCATCATGGTGCTCCCTCACTACACCATCATGGTGTTCCCTCACTTCATCATCATGGTGCTCCCTCACTACACCATCATGGTGCTCCCTCACTTCATCATGGTGCTCCCTAACTACACCATCATGGTGCTCCCTCACTTCATCATCATGGTGCTCCCTCACTACACCATCATGGTGCTCCCTCACTACACCATCATGGTGCTCCCTCACTACGCCATCATGGTGCTCCCTCACTACACCATCATAGTGCTCCCTCACTACGCCATCATGGTGCTCCCTCACTACACCATCATGGTGCTCCCTCACTACGCCATCATGGTGCTCCCTCACTACACCATCATGGTGCTTCCTCACTACTCCATCATGGTGCTCCCTCACTACGCCATCATGGTGCTCCCTCACTACGCCATCATGGTGCTCCCTCACTACACCATCATGGTGCTTCCTCACTACTCCATCATGGTGCTCCCTCACTACACCATCATGGTGCTCCCTCACTACGCCATCATGGTGCTCCCTCACTACACCATCATGGTGCTTCCTCACTACTCCATCATGGTGCTCCCTCACTACACCATCATGGTGCTCCCTCACTACGCCATCATGGTGCTCCCTCACTACACCATCATGGTGCTTCCTCACTACTCCATCATGGTGCTCCCTCACTACGCCATCATGATTGGTTTCTGATGAAATCTAAAAAGTCTTTTTGTTTCAAAATAATATGTTGAAATTCATTGCGTCGGGTCTGTCATATATATTGAGAATCTGAGACAGAAAAGAACGAATTGTGATTAAACCAGTATGTCTGCCTCTTAGTGGTGGTGGTGATGGTTGTTGTGGTGGTTAGTAGTGATGGTGGTTGTTGTGTAGGTTGGTAGTGATGGTGGTTGTTGTGGTGGTTAGTAGTGATGGTGGTGGTTGTGGTGGTTAGTAGTGATGGTGGTGGTTGTGTTGGTTGGTAGTGGTGATAGTGGTGGTTGGTAGTGGTGGGTAATAGTGGTGGTTGGTAGAGGCGGGTAATAGTGGTGGTTGGTGGTGGGTAATAGTGGTGGTTCGTAGTGGTTTGAAATAGTGGTGGTTGGTAGTTGGGGGAAATGGTGGTTGGTAGTGGTGGATAATAGGGGTGGGTAATATCAGTGGTTGGTAATGGTGGGTATTAGTGGTGGTTGGTAGTGGTGATGGTGGTGGTGGTGGTTAGTAGTGGTGGTGGTAGTTAGTAGTGATGGTTGATGGTTAGTGATAGTGGTGGTTGGTAGTTGTGATAGTGGTTGTTGATAGTTGTGATAGTGATGGTTGGTAGTGTTGGTAGTGGTTGTTAGTGGCGGTAGTTGTTAGTGATAGTTGTTAATGGTGGTGGTTGTTATCGGATTTAAAGGGAATAACTCACACTATAACACCAACCTTACCTGTTAAATTACCTTAACTAATTGCACGTAATTACATCTGGTGAAATTTAAGACTCGCTTAATGACGGCAGTAATTACACACACACACACACACACACACACACACACACACACAGTGTCCCAGAGATGGCACAGAGTAACAAGGGGTCACAATTGGAAGTTGAAGACTCAGATGAGTCACAGGGATTTTAGGAAGTATTTCTTCAGCCATAGAGTTGTCAGGAAGTGTAAAAGTCTCGAGTGTGTTGTAGTGGAGGTAGCATCCATACATAGCTTTAAGAAGAGGTATGATGACGCTCAAGGAGCAGGGAGAGAGTGAACTTAGTAGCGACCAATGAAGAGGTGGGGCCAGGAGCTAAGATTCTACCCCTGCAACCACAATTAGGTGACGTACACACATGCCTCCTCATCTTACGATCTTCAAGAAACTAATTAACTACTCAGGAAAATCTAGTTAAGATAGTGAGATTTCTTTTTTTTAAACATATTCTTGCTCTTCCTGAAGTGTTAAGTGTGTGTGAATCGGCCTATGGAGGCTCGGTCCTCCGTCCACTAATCTCCTATTCTCTGACTAGTCAGGTTGTTGAAGACCGCCCCAGTCTCTGAGGAAGTTCATAGTCGAAAGAAAAAATATTAAAAATTAACTCCTGAGGAATATCCATTATAAATATTCACTTTTTTTATGAAAAAGAAAAAAAATTACTTGTGGTTTTATCGTTATGGTTGACACTGTCAGGATATAAACATTATTTATTTTGTTAATGCGAAGTGACAATATTATTTTCCTCGTCTTTGCATCAGATGATGAGGGAATCCTCCGTGTTTTCTATTTTTTATGTAAATATTGGTCACAGGACTACTGATAAGTAGCCCAGGTCAGTGTGGTGGGTAACAATGATATGCAACGGTTATTATTAACATGGGGGAGCGCTAAAACCGAAGGGATTATACAGCGCTTGTAAAAGGGAAAGGATGGAAGGCATTCAGGCTTAATTCATGGAACTGGAACACAGATCCCTAGATCAAGAGCCCGTCACCAGCATCAAGGAACCTCCCTTAAGGGGACAACGCAGCGGTATCGATGAAAGAGGAATTTATCTTCTACCGTGAAGACTTTCGTTCTTTAGTATCATACGCAAAGAATGATAAGAAATAGTCGAGAGTAGAGTTTTTTTATCTGTCTGTTATGGGTATGAAAAGCAGTAATGGCGGCAATATCTTGCCTTCCTGTTCTTTTTACTTAAGCTACAATTTGCTTTGTTTACTACTGCTCTTCATTACATATTTGATTATCCATTTTCCTACTTCTCCTATTATGCCTACTGACCCGGCTTTATGGGCTTTTATTCCGTGGTCACCTTCGTCTTTCCGATGCTCGTATGGACCACATCTGCACCTGGTTTTCTATCACAGCTTTCGTAATTGTTTCATAATGGTCTGTAAATTGCGACAAGTGTGGTCTTCCCTCTTTAAATCCACGTTAGTCTGATATGTATAGGTCATGTGTTGCCAAGAAATTTGTAATTTGGTATCTCGCCTCCCTTTCAAAGAATTGTGATGTTAATGCTTCTGGTCTAATATTTTGCTCAATTTCATCTAGAAATGAGTTTATTCTCGAAATATTACCGAGTGTTCGTGTTAGTGGTATTTTGCACTTCTTGATAAATGAAAGTTCGATGAATAAGGTGCTGGTGCTGCATTTATGGGCAGGTTTTTCATTTCCCTTTCGAATTCTGAGATTTGTACTTACGTCAGATATATAATATCTAGGGTGAGCCGAGATAATGAAAGAATTATTTGAATTCTTAACTCTGACATTCACGTTGCTCAACACTTACTGGTAATGGGCTTTTACAATCTCGCTCATTGTTATATAAACCTCCTGTGAGAAATACAATTCTAGAGGTGATTTTTGGCTTGGACTTTGGGTACGTGTTTACCTACGTATTTAGGGCTTACTGCTTTTGTTTTGCTGGACAGATTTTTGTTCACTGCGCTTCTTTCGTCGGTAACCTCTCGGGGAAAAATGTCTTTTCATTATCTTATCTTTTTCTTGTTCTATACCTTCTCCGTTCTTCTCCTTTAATATCTGATCTGCTTTTAGGCTTTTCCATAAACTGGAGTGCCTTAATGGGGCCCTAGAGCTTTACCCAGGTAATGTCCGACACTTTTGTTTTTGTCGCAGTCAATTCTCAAATTGTTGAAGATAAATTTACTGAACATTCCTTCATGTTCGTTATTTCTTAGGTTCTCTACACATGTATTTACACTTGTCTGCGCCTCAGTGTTGCTGCCGTAGACCATTTTATCTGAGACTGCTAACTCTCACATTAGTTTCTCATTGTGTATGTTAAATCTAGTGTATTTTGATTTCTACTTATCTGATGGTTCATAGAAAAGAATCCACGGAACGGGTGGGGTTTGAGATCACGGCGATTGAGTTCTAAAACTCCTAATGGCGTATAGAAACGTACCTAGTTGGATGAATCTTACTGTACCCAGTTGGCCCAGTGGCTTACGCACTGGGCCAGCCATGGGTTCAAACCCCCATCCGTACCGTGGTTTCTTTACAGTCTTGTTATTACGATTTCGCGAGTCATGATTTTTCATAGAAATTTTTTTCCCAGAGCCCCGGCAGCTGTTTTGTGTCAGTTGGGTTGACGTGTTTCCGGGTAATATTTTTTGTACAATGTTATCTCACATCTTATTCTTTAACATTTGGGTAGGTTACAATCTCCAGTGAAGTAAATAACTTGCATAGGTTAGAACATCCAGTTCCAATAGTGGGGGAAAAACTGCTGAAAATGGTTATGGTATTGGTGGTAGCGTCATTCCTACATGACAGACTTTTAATCCAGATTTGAGCAGACGAATATGAATATATATATATATATATATATATATATATATATATATATATATATATATATATATATGTGTGTGGCAGAACTTGCGATCTTGGCTTAAATAGCAACGCTCATCTTGCCATATAGGACAAGCGAAAATTTGTGTATGCAATAATTTCACCAAAATCATTCTGAACCTAATGAAAAAAATGTATTTCACTGTGTTTGTTTAGTAATAAATTATTGTAAACAAATCTAAAATATATTTAGTTGGGTTAGGCTAAAATAAATTGTTCTTGTTATAAAAAGGTTAGGTAAGTTTTCTAAGATTCTTTTGGTGCAAAATTATTAATTTTTACATCAACATTAATGAAAAAAATATATCTTTAAACGTATAAGAGAAAATTTCAGAAAGGACTTAATTTTAAATGAGTTCTTGCTAATTGATCAGTTTTACATATTCGGCACGACATATATATATATATATATATATATATATATATATATATATATATATATATATATATATATATATATATATATATATATATATATATGTCGTGCCATGTAGGTAGAACTGGTCAGTTAGCAAGAACTCATTTAAAATTAAGTCTTTTCTAAAAAAAATTTTCTTATGTGTTTAAAGATAAATATTTTCATTTATGTTAATGTAAAAAATAATAATTTTGTACCAAAAGAATCTTAAAAAATTACCTAACCTTATTATAACAAGCGCAATGTAATTTAGCCTAATTCAGCTAAATATATTTTTGATAATTTACAATAATTTAATAAACACAATAAAATATATTTTTTTCGTTAGGTTCAGAACGATTTTTGCAAACTTATTGCATACACAAATTCCCTCTTGCCTTATTCGACAAGAAGAGCTGGAGGGAAAATGAATGGAACATCCGTTTTTTTTTTTCACCTCACTATTGTTGCATTTTCCATTAATTTTATAGTTCTACGGTGCACCTCCTGCTGAGGACTATTTTACTCTGTTGTACAATATTTCAATCATTTTACAGTTTTGTATAAACATGGTCAAAGTAAATTACTGAGGGATTTTATTTAAGGATGTATCAGCAACTTGTGACCAGCCGCTTCAAAGTTGTATGTTTGGCTTGCGTGAAAAATCGCTGATATTCACTAATATTTATATACTTACCTACAATGTCACACTTCTTAAATTCCTCACTCAAGAACATAATTGTCACGGAACTCAGAACGTGACGTCTTTGTGCTTAAAGCTGATGGTGTGAACTGTTGTAGTATTAGAGAGAGGCAATCGTGTCCAAGGTAAGCGTCCCTCAGGTTAACATAACCTTCCTTCACACACTCGGCTTTGCTCATGCATTTTCTGTAAGCAAATCCTGATTCTCAAGCTGCCAATGACATCGCCAACACACTGAAGACACTACCAGCACAGTGTAAACACGAGCAGCATACACACAATACCTGTACACTGAAGACTAGCACCCTGAAAACACTTCAAACATAAAGACTTCAGCAGCACAATTATGACGCTATCAGCACAATTATGACGCTATCAGCACACAACACCTGAGAGCACTCAAACTACTCCAGAATCTTAAAAAAAAAAACTGTCATCAGCAAAGACCAACTGCGAAAACTAATCTTTCATATCAAGTTCATTGTCTTTTAATCGTATACTCTTTCCAACACCCTAAAGTTTACTTATTTTACATTAGCTATATTTTCAAGAGCTCACTTTTTTTCTGAATAAGTCTTAGTAATCATTGTAGGTAACCTTATGGTTGATATAATTGGTGAAGTTAGTACAAAGTTTTACCTTATAAGGTCGATTTATCCACATCAATATACAGGTACGTACCAAGAGAAGTGTAAGAATTAAACTCATTATTTTATATCAATGTTCTAACATTATATAAGCATATATTCAGCTAAACTTTACTAGCAAAGATTTAAGTTTTAGTTACTTGTTTTGTAATCCCGAATTATTATTTCAATTTATTGTTACGAAACCGTAAACAAGCCATCTGTTAAGCGAAAAGAAATTACCTTACCTCTCTCCCATACATTGGAGAAGTTTAAAAAGATGAGTTTTGTAACACCCACCCATAAGTCTACCAATCAAAACTTTTATCCACTTAAACATAGTATAACAACCTGCTATCATAACGCATTTCGTGATGCCTTGTATACTTTAATATCTTCCTCATCTAAGAAAAAAAATCACCAAACTTTTTCCTATTGATAATTCAGTTTGAGCCGCTTTGCTCTGCTCTCTAGAAATATAATCTAATTTTCTAAGGGGCAGACCGGTAAGTCAGGTAAAGGTCTCCATCAGATAACCAAAAGCTCCAGTAGCGGGTCATCATATGACTAAGACCTGCGTCAGGAAACACTTGTCCTGTTTCCTGACGAATCTTACCCAACCTATCTGACCTCTTCATCAGTCTCCCAATTTAGTCCTGAGGTCACCCACGACATTTCTCTCGCATGGTTCCTAACTCTCAAAATGTTTGCTTAACATCTCTCTCTCCACTTCTCTCCCCAGTATACAAAAACTATAACCCACTTCTTGCATTCCATTTTTTATTCTAATCCTCTTAATTCTCGAATTTATACACTTATAGTCCCTCATTTCTTTCCACAATTGATCAATTAATTTCACCGCTACACACGACAAGACCAACAAATCTACCAGAGCTGAAAATATTTAAAAAGTTTCCCTTTTATACCCATGACAGGAAGGAATATTTCTCTCTCTCTCTCTCTCTCTCTCTCTCTCTCTCTCTCTCTCTCTCTCTCTCTCTCTCTCTCTCTCTCTCTCTCTGTATACAAAAAAGTAGTCTAGACATGCGGCATTCTTAAAACAGTCAACTTCAATATTTCAGAGTAAATTTCCCCGTACTTAAAAATTTTCCTAATATCGTGTTATTAATCTTTTAAAACACACACTATTAACATATATACGCGACCACTATCAACAAACAGGAAACAATAAATCTGTCGCCAAGTGGTTGTTGTATTAGTGGTAGACAGACCTCTGGATTACTTTAATTCCCCTCAATTTACACTTGAATTAACGACACATTGGTAAATAATAACTCCTGGTGTTACGAGAACAGTTATTAGGGCCACAAGTTATGGTAATTGGCAGCGTAAAGTAGCATAATGAAGGTCACAGCCTGAATAATTATCCCTGAATTATACAAGAGACGTAGAATTATATATGGTTATAATTATTTCGGCCATTCTTTCCTGTCCTTTATTATAATTAGAGCATTTTGCTGGTGGAGAGGGGGGGACATACATACATATATGCACATGCACACACACACACACACACACACACAAACACACACACACGTGGGTCCGTGGGGTGAAGACGTGGGTAACAAGGCTCCGAGAACCTTAGCGTTGAAAGGCGTGCAATAACAGCTAGCAGTAATCAGTGGTAGTGGAACGTCAGTGAACAATACTACGAGTGATAATTAAAGTTATTAATTAAAGAAAGTGAGAGGAAAGCTGAAATCATAATATTTCAAAGCGCAAACCGTTGGGGGTCTTAGGCGCTGTTGCCACATTGGCAGCGGTAGGCCTGAAGTGACGTCACGACAAGTTGTGCGCCATTATACATATAAAGTGAAGTGTATATAATGTGAAGTGTATACTATCATCAGTGAAGAGTGACATCGCCTGAGGAAGAGGAATCTATGAGAATATATGGTTATAAACATCACGGGTGAAGGATCTCCAAAATAGGGATTTAAGGCCTACGTACGACAACTCCGTCATCAGCAGCTGGCAACTGTCACCGCACCATTGAGCGCAAGTTTATTCGCCTATTTGTGGTTTGCATGTTGACGGCCCTGGCTGGCCTTGCATACTGTTTGATACTGGTCACTCACTCCTGCAAACTATTACCAGAATTAGAATAGAAATAGCATAGACTTAGTGAATATAGTGTTGACGAGTGTGAGAAGGTAGGTGGGACAAGCTTTTAAGGGCAACATTGTAAGACGGTGCGAGGGACGGTCAAGTCCCAGGAGGGTTGTGTCAGGTCACAAGAAGTTGCGGTCAGTCATTACACTGCACAAGACACTCACACACACACACACACACACACACACACACACACACACACACACACACACACACTCACACACACACACATGCACACACGCAGTGTTACTACCGGTAGTTATTAGCAGTAAGAATACTTAGGAAGCTAGGAAGTCCTCTCTCAATGTGAACAAGGAAAATGATAATAACCAGCAACAATTAATACGTAAATCCAGAAAGGGCAATAAGTGGAGAGAGTAGATAATTGGGAAAGATAAATGAGACTAAATTTGTGCCTACACGACGGATCTTTCAACCACACCACCTACCCCCCGTAACCCTCCCTCCCTCACACACAAGCACACACACACAAGGGTATAGACACACACACATACACAAACACATACAAACACACACACACACACAAACACACACACACACACACACACACACACACACACACACACCACACACACACCACACACACACACACACCACACACACACACACACACACACACACCCTCCACCACTTGACACAAACATGTACCTCCGTCCCCTAACCACCCCTCCCCCTTCCCTAACCACCTCACCTTAGCCACCTACCCCTCCCCCAAACCACCTAACCCCACCCCAAACCGTCTAACCCCCTCAACTACCTCCATCCCTCCAATAACCATCCTCCCCCTCCCCCATAACCATCCATCCCCTCTCTCCCTCACACCATCTAACCCCCTCCCCAACTATCTCTACCCCTCCAATAACCATCCTCCCCCTCCCCCACAACCATCCATCCCCTCTCCTCCTAACCATCTATTCCCCTCCCCCCCTAACCACCCGTTCCCCCTTCTGTGGAGCAACGGGGGAACCTAGAACCAGGATGAGGACAAGAGGCTCCAAGGACGAATCTGGGAGGGAGGAATGGGAGGTAGAGCTCAAAAAAAGGGAGGAAGACTGGGGAAGGAGACTAGATGAGCTGGAAAGGAAGATGGAAGAGAGGTTAGCAGCAGAATGCAGAAGGTGGAAGCAACAGGCCATAGCAGCAGAAATCAAGATAGAGAGATTAGAAGAGGAGCTGAGACATCTGAAACAGCACAGAGATATTACAGAAGTAGCATCGGCAATGGCTACATCAAACACAGACAACAGGTCTGAAGGAAGCATGGAAACTAAACTGTATGCAGAGGTCCTGTCAAACCCACATGGGGCCAAAACAAAGGCAGGGAGCACACTAGGACAGAATGAGAGGTTGGAAGACATTGAAGGATCTAGGACATGTGCAAGGACCTTACCAAACCAAGAAGCATAGGGGCCATAACTAGGGAAGGGACTGAAGGAAGGAACACTCCACGGGAAGAAACTAAAACACATCAGAGGATGCAATGGGAGTCACAGTGGGAGGTGGAAAGGGAAAGATCCGTGTTTGTCTATGGGCTAGACGAAGCTAAAGGGGAAACTTATGATGAAAGAAAGCAGGAGGAGAAAAAAGCGATTGAAGATATCATGAACGTGATAGGCGAGGGGGACATGACCCAGGTGGCAAATTTTCGGAGAATTGGGTGGTTCACAAAGAAAAGGAATCGGTCTCTCAAAGTAATTTTCAAGGCAGAATCAACCCGAACCATGATCCTGCAGGAGAAAGCACGGCTGAGAGGCAAGGAGGAGTTCCGGAGTGTGTACCTCGATCGAGACAGAACACAGGACGAAAGGAAGACGATGAAAGAGAGAGTTCAAAAACGAAAGGAGAAATGGGGGGAAATGAAAAAGGAGAGCAGAATAACCCAAGATCAAATGGAAGGACAAGCACACCCCCCAGAAACACCTGCAGAAGGACTCCAGCCACGACACCCCCAAGGCAACTGAACAATCCAAACCAACCATCACACACCGATCCCTCTGTTTCCACCCCCCGCACCACAGTTACAGTATTAGAACAGAAGTTAAAGGTTTAGTACACAAATGCAGATGGATTAACGAATAAACATGAGGAATGGCAAGAAAGAATCAATGA
>NC_091332.1:21573852-21581352 GCF_038502225.1 Cherax quadricarinatus
ACTTGGCATTCACTTTGAAGAGTGTAAATTTCGATTTACTTATTTTATTACAAAAAATTGTTTTCCCTTTAATATCTAAAGAATTATCTTCTGATCAGTTTCCAACCCTAAATTTTGGTGTATCGTTAGGCTGTGTAGACACGAACTTTATTAGTCTGTGCAGTAACTGGCAGACGCATTTTGTGGTCAGTTTTAAATCCTTAGTGGTGATGAGTATTCCTGAAGGAAAGCAATCTCTTTACGTTAGATAATTCAAGTTATCACATGTCTATATTAGTGTTACAATTGGTTTCTGTGAAATAATTTGAGAATGTTTCTTCTGATCAGAAATAAGTCAAAGTGTTTGACTTTATTTGGTTATCTTAGGTTAAATCAGTTTAATATTCTTTCACTTGTTTATAATATGTTTCCTCAAGACTCTTGTTTAAAATTTGTATGTTTTGCACACTATGCTTCTATAAATCTTCTTGCACGTTCGTAAAAGGTGGTCAGTCTTTTAGAAAAGTTTTGACTGTCATTTTTTCCTGTGTAGGTCCAAACTTTTTTTTTTAAAACTGTAAAATTTAGATACTGCTTGTTTTAAAGAGATAATTTCCTAGTGTCTTATGTGATTAGCACCAACTTTTCCACATTAATCACTTGATAATGCAATATTTGACTGGCCTCAAGCTTAATGTGCTTCTGTATTTTATGATACTGGTCGTTTTGTCCTCTTTGAAACGTATGAATAACATTTGCTCTGTGTAATGTCCTAAATCAACATGTTTATTTTAGAAATCTGAATATTAGTTTTCCTTATGATGACTTGTGAATCCCTCCTTTGATTCCCTTCAGATCTTCAACATTGGTATTTAACGTCATCAATTTATGCGCACTCTGCACTATTCCAGTCGCGTGCATTGAGACACGGGGGACTGGGGTTATGGAGTACTGGGATACCGTTATCGAAACACACAGACTGAAATACATTTAGTGATGTAATGGGTTACAAAACCGACAAGTTGAAGAATGAGACACTTGTGCAACATTTGGGAATATTTATTGAGGAAATGTTTCGCCAGTCAGTGGCTTCTTCAGTCCAGTACAGAGATGTGTGAAAGGTAAGGAGGAGAATGAGGTAATCAGTCCCTCAGCCTAGAGTCGATGTGCTCAGTCCTTCAATCTTGAAGACACTGGCTGGCGAAACGTTTCCTCAATATTATCAGATGTGACACAAACGTCTCATTCTTCCACATTTAGTTGTGCTTTGTGTTGAGCATTATTGTGTGGTGTGTGTTCTTGTGTTGTGTGTGTTGCGGGTCTTACTGTGTCGTGTCTTGTGTGTCTTATTGTGTGGTATGTGCTGCGAGTGTTATTGTGTTGTGTGTGTTATTGTATGGTGTGTGTTATTGTGTCTTATTACAGTTATATTATTGTGTGTAGCGTGTTATAGTGTCCTACGTGTTATTGAGCGTTGCGTCTTATCGCGTGTTGTGTTATCGTGTGTTGTCACTCGATTCAATATTTTAAACGAAAATCTCTCTATAATTTAGGCAAGTCGTATACATTTATGTAAAAACTCTCGTCTTTGTGATACTCTTTAAAGGTCAATGTATATATATTTTTAAACCCCACACGCGCAAACACAGGTTCAAGATAATTTACATAGCATCTCTCTGGTTTGATCGTGTACGAGAGAAATGGATGACAAAATGCCAGGTTAAATTTATTTTGATGTTGGAGGTGATAGCGGTGTGTTTACATGTAGGGGTTTGTTCGTTTTTTTTTTATTTTTTTTTTACGTATGCGTGTTTACCTGCTCGTAGTTATACTGGAAAAACTGTATCACCGCCAGTGGGGGAAAATAAACACATTATGGTATGAAGGGACACTCCAGCAATGGTTGGTTAGGAAGGGAAGGGAAGGGACAATGAGAAGGGAGGAGAGAAACTGGGGAAGAGATGAGGGAGTATAAGAGGAGAAAGGAGAATGGAAAGGGTCTATAGAGATGATATAACAACTTTATAGCAGGATTGTATGATACTTCAATGCTATACTCAGAATAGGATTTAACTATAGTCCAGCTTTCTCAGATTATCTCTAGAGATAGTTCATTACCACTGTAACTTACCTAGCTACCATAACACTGGGATCCAGACCTTGGACTCGTCGTGCGTCTCTGTAATCTTTTGACTCCATCTTAGAAGTGGGGAATGTGGCTGCCATCCACAGCACTCGCCTAACACCTTATACTTGCTGTCAGGTGAACAGAATCGTATACCTGAAGATTCCCTTCCCATCTTCCACTACATTTGGCTACACTACAGCATTACGAAACTGGGTGAAGCGATTATCAGTTTAATATGAATGGATCAAATAGAGGTGGACTGGTACCGCTAGAACTACTGTTACTGCCTGAATGTTAAAATGGTATAAAATACCGACAGGTTGATAGATAAGACCTAACTGTTGCAGTGTTACCTAACATACTATTACTGCCACCACTATCATTTTTGCCATTTCTATTTGCACAACTGTACAGTTAGGTCCATGGTCACTAGCCTTCTCGGGAACATTGTGATTTTAAATCAGGTTTCCACTCGCTACAGAAAATATCTGCAACGTAACTAGTTGATATAGTATTTGCAAAGTGTTTGTTCCACTGGTTCTTAAAACAATGCGCATAAAGCTTCAGTGCAGTCTATACCGGTATTCTCTGAAGCTGCAGGAAAAAATCTTCAATCATACTCATTGTGCGAAGTCTCGCGTCGTTGCTCACATTACTTATTCTCTTTGAACTTCAAATAATTCTTCGTGTTTGATTTCTTTAGTATCTAAAAGATCTGAATGAGAGATCTCCATCGCCTACACTTTCTACTCCTGTTTAGAAAGCAAAGGAAGACGGATAGAAGAATTAGTAAACGAAAAGTGTGGGGAGTGGAGCAAGGACGATTGAGAGGGCAGTGAGCGGGGAATGATGGAGGATCGTGGTAATGATATACTAAAGTGAAGCTTAAAGAGGAAAAGATGGTGGGTAGTGAAGTGCCAGGGAGATGAATGTTGATGGAGCCAGTTTATGGGAGATGAATGCTGAGAGTAGAGCTGGAACAATTTAAGAGTGGAGAAGAATATGAGCGAGATAGAGGGGTAACATATAGCGTGTGTGAAGAGGACAAGTTAAAGAGTACATATCAGAGTGGAAAAAGTGCTGAAGTGAGGTAGAGCATAGAGCTGAAAGAGCGGTCGCTGTGAAGGATGTGTCTGACTACTTGTCAGCTACTTGTTCGTTCCCCTATTAGCTCAACCTTCCCAACTCAGAAAATTTATATCACGTCCCATTCTTCTCCTGCGACCTCTTCAGACTTCTCTGCTTCCCCTCCTTCGTCAGTCATTCGCCTGATCGTCTTTGATAACCATAAGGGCATTCCAAGATCCTCTTTGATACGATTCCCACACTCAGTATCAAATTTCTCGCTTCTGTCTTTGCAAAAAATTCGCAATCTCTTTATCTTCCCTTGCCCATGTAGTCTTCAAGCTAAAATTAGCAGATTAATTTCATTCCCAGTTCCCATCTATTTAAATCTGGGATTCTGTCTTCAGCACTATATCATCTTGTTTCTTTCCTCTAATTTATTTTTAACCTAAACACCATGTGAGCTCCATATAACCCAAACACCATGAGACCTCCATGCAACCCAGACACCATGTTCCTTGCCTTGTCTATTATCACCTCTCTTATTCATTTGTTGGCGCTTGCTTCTTTGTGTTCTCTCATCTGTGTGTGTGTGTGTGTGTGTGTGTGTGTGTGTGTGTGTGTGTGTGTGTGTGTGTTTGTTTCTAGACATTTTTACGGTAAAATGTTCAGCAGTGAATGTTCGCTGTAATCAGCACAGAACACGCAACACTTTCACAGGAATAATATCAATGTTAAGGTCAATACTAACTCAACACCGGAACTTTCAGGACACCACTCACATGGGCGTGTGCTTCAGTTACCACTTGTGAAACGAACGTGTCGATATATACTTGGCCTTTTGTGTGTCCGCACGTGAACGAGAGTGTACTCACCTAATTGTGGTTGCAGGGGTAGATTCATAGTTCCTGGCACCACCAGTGTGTGTTTTGTGTGTGTGTGTGTGTGTGTGTGTGTGTGTGTTTAGCTTAGTCACTGTACATCAAAGTGACTTTGGCTCAATGGTGAAGCGTAAATAAAGCAAAAGACGCTGGCAGATTTACTGTGTTTGACTACCTTATGTACTGACCTGAATCCATCAATGATCGTGATGCAACATTTTGCAAGATCCACTGCTGTTGCCTCACATACAACCTGCTCTACGATCCAATTTTGCAATTCCGTCAAGGAATATTTTAGGCACCAATCTTCCTTGTACATGTATTTCTAAATTTTTTATAATTTTATTTATGGGTTGATTTTTGTACTTGTATATAAACGCCCAGATGCAGCTTCCCAGCAGTTCAAAGACCAAATACTAAAAATCGAATACAGTCTCGAAAATCTATCAAACCCGGCCCGGCGACATCTCTTTAAATTACCTAAAATACAAGACTGTAGAAATGATTGTAACAGTAGAGAGAATCCCAGGAACTTGTCTGGATGAACTGTCTCGCTCAACTGAACGAAGATCCTGCAACAAATGTTCTGGTACGAAACATAACCGAGTCAAAGACACTAAACTTGGATCACAACGCACCGTATTTTCCGGCATATAAGGCGCACGAGCATGTAAGACATTAAAGACGATGTTTCCCAGCAGCTGTAACATAACGTAAGTAAACAACTGCTAAAGCGTAACCCCAAACCCGACCTTCACCTTCAGCATGTAAGGCCCATGGTGATTTTCCCAAACTTTTTGTAGGAAAAAAGCGCGCCTTATATGCCGGAAAATGCAGTAAGAGAACTTCAGGAAAGCGTACTCACTGGTCTTAATCAAAATCTCACTCACGAGATTTTGATTAGGACTTTGACAAGATCATAAATCATCTCTGTGCTAATTAACGAGAACTCGAAACAGAATTTCTGGAGGATGAGATCAGTGGCACTAGAAGTATACTACAGATACATCCCACTTCGATGGAGAAATACAGGATGAGAGAGGCGTGCGAGGGATCTCTGTGGGTGAAGACAACGGATAACAGAGCTTCTCAAAGTCAGCAAACTGAAGAACAAAAAATAAAAACACTGGCCCGAGAAATAGAAAACGTCGGTCTCAAACTGAATGCGTCAGCGTCCAGGTAACCAGAGGGAGGAAAAAGCCATAATGAAATTGAGAGAAATGCCAAATATTTTTAACATACAAACTCCAGTGCTAAAACATCATCTAGTGTCGAGTCTGATTAAAGAAGAGGAATCGTACACTGAGGACAAAAAAAAAATAAATGAGCAAAATACTAAAATTCTTTAACCATTCAGTGTTCACTGAGCAATTAATCAACCTAAACATTATTGATGACCCAAATAAGTTCATGAACGAAATTCAAAATACTGCAGCCATTTCCTAAATCTCTGATAGAACCATAATCCCACTTGAGTTTCGGTGCACTCCGCCCCCAGGCCTTGACTCAAGGAACTCCATATTTATCAAGACTTGCAAGAAGCCATTATCACATACCTAAATATTCTATAAAATTCTCAACACTAGAGTCGTCCCTCATGCATTGAAAACCATATTATCAAGAATTTTGAAAGGGTTTTAAGAAGCAAGACTGCCAGTCAAGAGTGAAGAGTTTTCTTCCCCAGGACATAGTAATCGCCCCATTTCTGTTTCTCATTCTCATAACTGACACAGACAGGGACATAAATCAAAGTTATTTGTGCCGCCTGAAGTGCTAGAATGTGTACCCGCAGGTCATCCTGTAAGCGGTAGCTCAAGAAACAGGATTACAGCCACTGAGCATTGTTACATCACTAGAAAAAAAAATATTAGTCATTTCGTATTTTACAATTACTACATACAGTAGCTGTACCCAGTATAGTAAGGAGTATTGTCTCAAAAAAAAAAAACATATTTTTACCACTAAAAATAAGAAATAAAATTTTGGCCACAACTAGGCTGCAATATAAAGCCAGTTTGTTCATCTAATTGATGCAGAATGTGGATACAACCCCAAGATTTCAGATATCTTATTTACAACGCAGGAGAAATTTGAGAACTACAAAACGAGTAGAGAACATTCACAGCTCTTATAAACTCAGTCAAGCACCTAAATTACTGGGAGAGTCTGAAGTCTCCTTAAAATATACGTGACAAAGACACAAGATAATATACACCTGAGAAATTCTGTGGGGATTGGGCAGACAGTGAATGTTTCGAAGCTTTTAAATTTTATCTTTTTTTCTTTTTTTGTTCTGATGCCATACTGTGGCTACATTTGTGGTCAATGTAAATTGTGACCAATGAAGAGAAGAATGTACGGGGAACTCAACTCTTCAACTACGGAGACTCACTGTCTGCAACAGGTAGTATTAACCACCACAGTTTTTTTTTTTTTTTTTTTTTTTTTTTTTTTTTTTTTTTTTTTTTTTTTGACAGTACAGCAAGCCTCATACCCTTAAAGGCCTTATTGTCTATAAACTCACGGTAAGTCGTAAAAACGACTGTCAGTGAAGGAACCTAAAGGTTCATTCACTAATAATACTTCATTACGATTTACCTTAAATGTATAATATAATTACTAATGAGATTTTTACCTTTCATATATAAACAAGTTCTTTAGAAATTAGCCACAATGACATCAATGAGAGTTTACTGGTACAGCAAATGAGTTCTTAGTATTGTATTTATGTGCTCTACTGCGCACTGTCACTGTCTTGACTACTTCCCAGTAAGGCAGGATGACTCCAAGACTAATACACACATCACTCGCTCAGCTGCTGCACAATAAATACTTGGACATCACATTTCAAAAAGCAACATTGCCAGTCGTTCTTTCCACCTCAGGACTGCAAGTCTGGCTAACCGGTTGCCTTAAGAAATTTCTGCTTACACTCCAACAGCATGTCAAACCCACATCCTCCTCTCCACGGTTAAACACGCTCAATCATGTGTGTTGGATTCTCCAGCACACATAAGGTGTATGGGGCATTCTCTAAACTTACCCTGGAGGATGCCCCATACACCTCATTTCATGAACCACGTGAAAAAGCTGTCTCATCAACCTCAACAATCCTCCTCCTACGCTCCGGATATTATCTTTAAATTCGACAATCTTCACAACACACGTTTCTTTTAAATATATGACTTCCTGTAGCCTCCTCGCTCAAACTTTCGAAGACGATGACTCATAAATATAAGAGCGTTAATAACACTGCGCTCTGATATATGCTACTTTTGGCCTCCATTGACAAATTTCTTTCCTTATTTCTTTCTTTCTTTTTCTCTTCTCCTTGAAAAAAAAAGTTTAAAAGCTCTATAAAAATATTTTCGAAAGCTCCCTGTGTTGATCATTCTAATTTTCTTAATATGGTATTTATATTTTGCATCAAAACTTAACAACTCAACT
>NC_091332.1:21583852-21597797 GCF_038502225.1 Cherax quadricarinatus
CCTTTTTTTTTTACCGTTTTTTAAGGGGTCCAAGCCTTTTTTTTTTTTTTTATCTTTCATATTCAAGAAAATCATGATTTCTCCTCCAAATGTAGGTTATATTCGTCGTGTGGGAAAATTATAAGTACACGAATATGCTCTTGCCATAACATATTGCTGAGAGTCACAGTGGATATAACCAACCTGCTTTTACGGTGAAACCAATACCAGGGCTGGAATACGTGCTCGGTACCCGGCTTCAGATAAGAGGATCAACTCTCTTTAAGCGTATGCGATACTCCGTTCATCCGGGATCACATCTCCAGCATAGAGGATCAAATTCATGTAATTCCTTCTGCTCCTTTACCAGGTCCACCAGCTGGATATTACCTGCACAAGGAGACCCTGTGTTTATATGACACAAGGAGTTATATAATCAAATGAATTATACACGAGATTGATAACTGAATAATAAAACAAAATAGTGATTGTATATGCACGCGTATATATATATATATATATATATATATATATATATATATATATATAAAATGTCGTGCCGAATAGGTAAAACTTGCTATTCTGGCTTAAATAGCAACGCTCTTCTTGCCGAATAAGGCAAACGAAAATTTATGTATGCAATAATTTCGCAAAAATCTTTCTTAACCTTAAGAGAAAATATATTTCATTGTGTTTATTGTTAAATTATTGCAAATTTATCTAAAATATATTTAGTTGGATTAGGCTAACTTTAATTTGCGCTTGTTATAATAAGGTTAGGTAAGTTTTTATTTACGTTAATGTAAAAATTATTAATTTTCACATTAACATAAATGATAAAAATATTTAAACGTATAAGAGAAATTTTTTAGTAAGGACTTTTAATTTTAAATGAGTTCTTGATAATTAACCAGTTTTACCAATTCTGCACGACATATATATCGTATATAAGACGGGTCGATAGGAGCAGAACATTACAACAACCTCAAGGAGAAATCATAGTATTTTCCTTAAACCTTTTTTATATGTCTATCTAAGGCTGTGGGTCCCCACTCTTGCATCCAGAAGAGGAAAGATCCGAAACTTCACCTTACGAGACAAAGTCCATCCATTAGGAACTCTGGTAAAGGGGTGTTAATTGGTCTTGTGTATATCAGACATAGCTTGGTTTCATGTGTTGGAAGAGACACTGCTCGGTGTCACGTGTGTTGTATCACACACTGCTTGGTGTCACGTGTGTTGTATCACACACTGCTTGGTGTCACGTGTGTTGTATCACACACTGCTTGGTGTCACGTGTGTTGTATCACACACTGCTCGGTGTCACGTGTGTTGTATCACACTGCTCGGTGTCACGTGTGTTGTATCACACACTGCTTGGTGTCACGTGTGTTGTATCACACACTGCTTGGTGTCACTTGTGTTGTATCACTCACTGCTCGGTGTCATAAGTATTGTATCACACACTGCTTGGTGTCACGTGTGTTGTATCACACACTGCTTGGTGTCACTTGTGTTGTATCACACACTGCTTGGTGTCACGTGTGTTGCATCACACACTGCTTGGTGTCACGTGTGTTGTATCACATACTGCTCGGTGTCACGTGTGTTGTATCACACACTGCTCGGTGTCACGTGTGTTGTATCACACACTGCTCGGTGTCACGTGTGTTGTATCACACACTGCTCGGTGTCACGTGTGTTGTATCACACACTGCTTGGTGTCACAAGTGTATCACACACTGCTTGGTGTCACGTGTGTTGTATCACACACTGCTCGGTGTCACGTGTGTTGTATCACTCACTGCTCGGTGTCATAAGTATTGTATCACACACTGCTCGGTGTCACGTGTGTTGTATCACACACTGCTTGGTGTCACGTGTGTTGCATCACAAACTGCTCGGTGTCATAAGTATTGTATCACACACTGCTTGGTGTCACGTGTGTTGTATCACACACTGCTCGGTGTCATAAGTATTGTATCACACACTGCTTGGTGTCACGTGTGTTGCATCACAAACTGCTCGGTGTCATAAGTATTGTATCACACACTGCTTGGTGTCACGTGTGTTGTATCACACACTGCTCGGTGTCATAAGTATTGTATCACACACTGCTTGGTGTCACGTGTGTTGCATCACAAACTGCTCGGTGTCATAAGTATTGTATCACACACTGCTGGGTGTCACAAGTGTTGTATCACACACTGCTTGGTGTCACAGGTGTTGTATCACACACTGCACGGTGTCACAAGTGTTGTATCACACACTGCTCGGTGTCACAAGTGTTGTACCAAACATCGCACGTTCTAAAGTCAAAACAATCCGTGCAAAAACAATCTTCCATTAGAACATCGCACAAAAAATATATTATTCATTATGTTAATGCGCGAGTGGTTTCGTGGTTAAATTTTAGTCCGTGTTCGTGTCCTCGGTACACAGTATATCATATTTTTATTACTAAGCGAAATTAAACAGCACGAAGAGAGAGGGCAAGATAAAATTATTCATGCAAGGCTTCCTGAGTTAGATTTACATGTGAAGGCAGAAATCTTTACTCCAGTTTATATGGAAGTGTTGCTACGTTCATTGTGGAGCCATTTCTCTAATGTTTTGGATTGGCTGTGATGCTAGTGGCACGAGGAACAAAAATTCACTCTATCGTGACTGGAACGGTTCACCAAAAACCTATACTTAGAGAAATTTTATGCAGCCCAGGATACTGCACGAATTTCCACGGATTCACAACACTGAGTCTGGAAAAGAAACCTGGTGGCTCAGAGGTCACTGGTTTCTCTGACTAGCTTGTCATCTAAAACCATCAGAAGCTTGAGTGTGTACCTTCCTCTTGCTTCGAGGGATCTCTAGTCCTAGTGCCAGACCGATGCATCTGATCCGTTTCTTCCTAAACCAGCGCCACCACGCCCTTTCAGGTTCGGCTTACCATAGGTAGATATGTGTTGGGTATCATAGATCACTTGCGAAGTTACACTTATTAGTATCATTGACTTCTTCGTGTATGGCATACTTTCCTTCTGTGTATGTAATATATACATACATGAAATGTATATTTAACTGCTGTATTCACGTACTCTTGCCTACTACAATGTTTTTAAACAAATATTGGACAAAACTAGTAAGACTACTTATGCAGCACTTGGATATCTTTCTTGTGGAAACGTTTCGCCAACCAGTGGTTTCCTCAGTCCAATACAGAGAAGAATGGTTGAAGATAGGACGGAGTTCAAGGTAATCAGTCCCTCAGTCTTGATTGATGGACTGATTACATCGACTCCAGGCTGAGGGACTTATTGTCTTAAACTCCTGAACTTCATTCTTCTCTGTATTGGGATGTGCACAAGAGAAGGTGCCATGAGGGTTGTGCACAAGAGGTGCCATGAGGGATGTACACGAGGTGCCATGAGGGTTGTGCGCAAGAGGTGCCATGAGGGATGTACACAAGAGAAGGTGCCATGAGGGATGTGCACAGTGCATGTGTACAGGAAAGGACAAAAAGATGGCATCAAACACACACTGAATGGTAACATGGAGTGAAAAATTATTCACGAAATTTTACTGTAGGAAGAAAAAACGGCGCAACAGGTAACGGGAAGAGAGAAAAAAGGTATAACAGGTTAAAAAGGCAGCAACAGGTGACAAGAGGAAAGATAAAAAAACAATAAAAGGCAATATGCTTTTCGCTGGGAGAGAGAGAATTCTTTTCATTTTTGCCGTACTGGCCGTCTTCCAAAAAAGAAACACAGTCATCATTATTCGTTCAATAACCTTTTTGAGCTGTATCACCAACAACCTGGCCTTCAGTCACTTTCCGTTCCACCTATAGAAAATCTGTACATACGAGGTGGTTAGTCCCTCAGTCTCGGGGACTACCTCATATTATGTTTGAGGGACTGATCACCAGTAAGTTACTTCTTCAGTCTCCAAACATACCTCAGTGGTGCCCAGAAATATTACGAGAGACAAAAGTTTTGAGGATAAATGTTAATTACGTGTTGTTGTTGCTATCCTTGGTCAGCTGTGCTTGCTCGAGGCACTCACAGCTGTCAGATTCCAGGGTTCCGAAGTGTCACTGGAGGCACTCAGATTCCAGAGTGCCACTGGAAGTACTCACAACTGCCATGTTCCAGAGTGCCAGTGTGTCACTGGAAGCTCTCACTGCTGCCAGGTTCCAGAGTGCCAGTGTGTCACTTAAGACACTCACAGCTGCCTGGTTCAGGACCTGAGTGTGTCTTGCAGTGTGCTACTAGTGAATTATTCACCAATTTCTACGAATAACGACGAGGAACAGATGGTCTTGTGATTGACGATGAGCGTGCTAGTATGTTGTCTCTCCAGCACTTGCATTATTCCACCCTTTCCCTGTCTGTCTGCCTGTCTCTCTCTCAAAGTGCTGTGATCTTGGTGAAGGGCTACAGATCCAAGGAAATGAAGATACCACAATCCCTTCTTTGGATCGTTCCTGATTACCTCTCATTATCTAGGTACTGAAGCAATATGGGTATTGAAGCAGTGTGGGTGATGACGCAGTGTGGGTGATGACGCAGTGTGGATACTGACGCAGTGTGGATACTGACGCAGTCTTCAGTTCTTACCTACAAACCCCACTTCCCTCGTTCCCCAACTTTTACCACCTCTAAGTGCACCTCCTTCCTGACCCCAACCACTCCCCAGTCCATCCTTCTCCCCAACCCCAACTACTCCGCAATCCATCCTCCTCCCCGACCCCAACCACTCCCCAGTCCATCCTCCTCCCCGACCCCAACCACTCCCCAGTCCATCCTCTTCCTCCTCCTCCTCCTCACTAGGTGCCATTGTGGTCAATATCACCTGTAAAAGAGGATAATTTATCACGTGACGGAAGGCAGAAGTATTGACACTTGAGCGGACCTCAGGTCCCCGGGAAATGGTGGCTGGTCACGGCATCTTTACACCTCAGTCTTTACCAATAGACGGAGGATCGAGCCTCCACCACATCCTGAATGACCCACTTGGGTTTATTCATGAAATATAACCCCACCATCTTCGTAATTAAGTCCATTACTGGTTCTGCGGAGCAGTGTTGGTTCAGTAGTACCTTCTAAGGAAGTTCTACGGAGCGGAAGGATAAATAAAGGCTCAGTGCAGCATTGTAATAGCTGAATAATATATTCTAAGTAGGTTTTGGACAGCAGTGCATGAAATTTGTGTAGCGCCTTGTAAGTAGGTTCTAGACAGCAGTGTATGAAGGTTCTTTAACACCTTGTATGTTCTGAACAGAGGTGTATGAGAGATCTGATGTACTCTTCAAGTAGGTGCTAAGGAGCAGATATGAGAGGTATTTAGTACCTTGCATGAAAGGTGTGTGCGGGGCAGTGTATGAGAGTTCTCGACTACCGTGTATGGAAGTTCTTATAAGCAGTGTAAGTTTTGTAGTATCTTGTATGGAAGTTCTTATAAGCAGTGTAAGTTTTGTAGTATCTTGTATGGATGCTCTTTATGATCTTGTATGATGATTCTCGGTAACTTTATATAAATTTTCTCTATACAATTCTCTTAAACCCTCGTTGTGGCATTGTGTTTTCATCAGCATCCTTATGTGGTGGTTCGTGGTGACCTCGTGTGGTGGTTCGTGGTGACCTCGTGTGGTGGCTCGTGGTGACCTCGTGTGGTGGCTTGAGGTGACCTCGTGTGGTGGCTTGAGGTGACCTCGTGTGGTGGCTCGTGGTGACCTCGTGTGGTGGTTCATACTGACCTCGTATGGTGGTTTATACTGACCTTGTGTGGTGGTTCAAAAAAACCTTGTGTGGTTGTTCATAATGACTGTGTGGTGGTTCATAATGACTGTGTGGTGGTTCATAATGACTGTGTGGTGGTTCATAATGACTGTGTGGTGGTTCATAATGACTGTGTGGTGGTTCATAATGACTGTGTGGTGGTTCATAATGACCTTGTGTGCTACTAGTGCAACATAACTCAGAAATGGCAGTCGTCCAAACCTCCCATTATAAAACCACTGTAACTGAAGGTTTGGTATACGGTCTACTCCATATACAACCTCAGTTTGTGAAAATAGGTACAATGGTACAATGGTATTTAATGTCTAAAATATTGCATTTTGTTCTTTATATACAATGTATTTATACACTGTGTATGTATATTGTACCTGGTACTAGTACACAGGTGCACATGGTGGCAACAGCAAGTTAAAGACGTACAAATGTCGGTTAGTGACCTGTTATCCTGGGTGTAAATGTCGGTTAGTGGCCTGTTATCCTGGGTGTAAAGGGAGCAAAATAAACACAGCAGAAAAGTTTTGACTTATATTATCCTTCACCAGTTTAGAACAGCAATATGTACACTATGTACAGTGATAGGTATTAGTGCACTCCACTGTAAGCAAGGCAGAATAGATGCCACAAGAAAGCAGACCGTGCTTCAACCAGCTCTAGAATGGGAATGACAAGGGCAGACAGGAGAGTGGTACCCACATAACCTCTGCGATTGCCAAAACCATCTCCTTATTGGCTGGAACCTGGTTACTTGTTGAACGACGGGGCCCCATCATCAACTCTTAGATACCTGGTTCGCTGGTTGGGGGAGATAGCCTGTAAATGAGGGTGTGTACATGCGCCGAATAAAGGTTACGTACTCTGCATGCCACAGAGGGTATTATCAGGATATAGCTCATGCTGATCGAGCTTCTGACAATCGTGTTCCCTCTGATATTTTGAATTATTACCCGTGTACTCCTGTGTGCATATCTTTCCGTAAATAATGTCTGAGACAGACATAAGGATAGGTCGAAAAACTTCTAGATACGAGTATTAAGAAAATATCTTTTAGGTACAACAGTATACTTCCTACAGGAGATAGATAAATAAATAAAAAAAAAAAATAATTGATGACAGTGACACTATTATAACTCATTCAATCTACTTCCCAGAAAATCTCTTCGCAATCCTCTGGGGGTACACGAACCCTAGTTTGGGAACTCGTTTCGTAGATGGTGGCTGTAGCTCGATATGACACACAGGTACCTCTGCTGCTGACACACCTATGTGGACGTAAGTGTAAGAACATTGTCGTGAGGAATACTAGCCTTAGGATCACTTGGTTAACAATGCTTTTGCGAGGATCAACGCTCGTGATAAATTAGTACTGATACAAAAGCCTCCTGAAGTGCAAATTAGTGTTGAGACAGGGACTGATTCACCATACTGCAACCCCACGCAACACTGAATATTCCCTCTTTATTTATCAATCAATTGGGTGCACTTCTACTGTTATTTCATTACAGAGACTGAAAGAGGTTTGTTATATTTTTCCATTCAACATTTTTATTGACTAGGGTTTGAAAGTGAGTCTTAACGGAAGTTATGGTGGAAGAGGCAATTACATAGCAGAGAAAGCACAAATAACAGGCATAAATTTGCGGAGAAATAGATACAACAGGTCATTTACTGAGAGAAGTTTTACCTGCAGGGGATTTATCAGTTCAAAACACAAAAAAACACTTTTATTATATATGGTAGACAAAGGTCATGTTTGTCAAGGGTCAGGTGAATAGGTCAGGTGCCGGCACACTAGTTCGTGCATCGATTTATGGGATAGGATTAATTTAGCGATGACACTTGATCCGTTCTGGGTCACTGTGTTGAACACTGTGATCAAGGATGTTCCTGAGCAAGCATTGTTCCTGAAAAGTTGCTCCTTCAACAACTTGGCTTCTTGTTACTTTATCAGGTGCCCTTGTGAGTTGTAAACTACAGTCATGAGCCAAGTTGTCTTCACTGTATGCGTGTGTGTGTGTGTGTGTGTGTGTGTGTGTGTCTGTGTGTGTGGTCTGTGTGTGTGGTCTGTGTGTGTGTGGTCTGTGTGAGTGCGGTCTGTGTGAGTGCGTGTGGTGTGTGTGTAGTGTGTGTGTGTGTCTGTGTGTGGTGTGTGTGTGTGTGTGTGGTGTGTGTGTGTGTGTGGTGTGTGTGTAGTGTGTGTGTAGTGTGTGTGTGTGTGTGTGTGTGGTGTGTGTGTGGTGTGTGTGTGGTGTGTGTGTAGTGTGTGTGTAGTGTGTGTGTAGTGTGTGTGTAGTGTGTGTGTAGTGTGTGATACTTTATCAGGTGCCCTTGTGAGTTGTAAACTACAGTCATGAGCCAAGTTGTCTTCACTGTATGCATGTGTGTGTGTGTGTGTGTGTGTGTGGTCTGTGTGTGTGTGGTCTGTGTGTGTGTGGTCTGTGTGTGTGTGGTCTGTGTGTGTGTGGTCTGTGTGTGTGTGTGGTGTGTGTGTAGTGTGTGTGTGTGTCTGTGTGTGGTGTGTGTCTGTGTGTGGTGTGTGTGTGTGTGTGTGTGTGTGTGGTGTGTGTGTAGTGTGTGTGTGGTGTGTGTGTAGTGTGTGTGTAGTGTGTGTGTAGTGTGTGTGTAGTGTGTGTGTAGTGTGTGTGTAGTGTGTGTGTGTGTAGTGTGTGTGTGTGTAGTGTGTGTGTGTGTGTGTGTGTAGTGTGTGTGTGTGTGAGGTGTGTGTGTGTGTGGTGTGTGTGTGTGTGTGTGTGTGTGGTGTGTGTGTGGTGTGTGTGTAGTGTGTGTGGTGTGTGTGTAGTGTGTGTGTGTGTGTCTGTGTGTAGTGTGTGTGTGTGTGTGTGTGTGTGTGTGTGTGTGTGTGTGTGTCTGTGTGTGTGTGTCTGTGTGTGTCTGTGTGTGTGTGTGTGTGTGTCTGTGTGTGTGTGGTGTGTGTGTGGTGTGTCTCTGTGTGTGTGGTGTGCGTGGTGTGTGTGTGTGTGGTGTGTGTGTGGTGTGTGTGGGGTGTGTGTGGTGTGTGTGTGTGCGTGGTATGTGTGTGCGTGGTATGTGTGTGTGTGGTGTGTGTGTGTGTGGTGTGTGTGTGGTGTGTGTGTGTGTGGTGTGTGTGTGGTGTGTGTGTGGTGTGTGTGTGGTGTGTGTGTGGTGTGTGTGTGGTGTATGTGTGTGTGCGTGTGTGGTGTGTATGTGTGTGTGTGTGTGTGTGTGTGTGTGGTGTGTGTGTGTGTGTGTGTGTGTGTGTGGTGTGTGTGTGGTGTGTGTGTGGTGTGTGTGGTGTGTGTGTGTGGGTGTATTATGGTGTGTGTGTGGGTGTATTATGGTGTGTGTGTGTGTGTGGTGTGTGTGTATGTGCGTGATGTGTGTGTGTGTGCGTGTTGTGTGTGTGTGTGCGTGTTGTGTGTGCGTGGTGTGTGTGTGCGTGCGTGGTGTGTGTGTGTGTGCGTGGTGTGTGTGTGTGCGTGGTGTGTGTGTGTGTGTGTGTCGTGTGTGTGTATGTCGTGTGGTGTGTGTGTGTGGTGTGTGTGTGTGTGGTGTGTGTGTGGTGTGTGTGTGTGTGTGTGGTGTGTGTGTGGTGTGTGTGTGTGTGGTGTGTGTGTGTGGTGTGCGTGTGGTGTGTGTGGTGTGTGTGTGTGGTGTGTGTGTGTGGTGTGTGTGTGGTGTGTGTGTGGTGTTTGTGTGGTATGTGTGGTGTTTGTGTGTGTGTGGTGTGTTTGTGTGTGGTGTGTGTGTGGTGTGTGTGGTGTTGGTTTTTGGGGTGTAGGGGGTGTGTGTGTGGTGGGTGTGTGTGGGGTGTGGTGTGTGGGTGTGTTTTTTGTTTTGGGGGTGTTTTGGGTTGTTTTGGTTGGGGTTGTGTGGTGTGTGTGTGGTGTGTGTGTGGTGTGTGTGTGGGTGGTGGTGTGTGTGGTGGTGTGTGGTGTGGGGGTTTTGGGTGAGTATTGTGGTGTGTGTGTGTGTGTGTGTGTGTGTGTATGTGTGTGTGTGTGGGGGTTGGTGTGGTGTGTGTGTTGTGGTGGGGTTGTGTGTGTGTGGGGATGTTTGTGGTAGTGTGTGTGTGTGTGGGTGTATGTGTGTGTGTGTGGGTGTATGTGTGTGTGGTGGTGTGTGTGTGGGGGGGTGTGTGTGTGGTGTGTGTGTGTGCGCGTGGTGTGTGTGTGCGTGGTGTGTGTGTGTGTGTGTGTGTTTCGGTATGTGTGTGTGTGTGTGTGTGTGTGTGTTTGGGTGTGTGGTGTGCTGTGTGTGATGTGTGGGTGTTCTGTGGTGTGTGGGTGTGTGGGGGGTTTTGTGTGTGGTGTGTGTGGTGTGTGTGTGTGTGTGTGGGTGTGTGTGTGGTGTGTTGTGGGTGTGTGTGTGGTGTGTGTGTGGTGTGTGTGTGGTGTGTGTGTGTGGTGTGGGGGTGTGTGTTTGTGTGTGGGGTGTGTGTGGGGGTTGTTGTTTGGTTGTGTGGTTTTGTGTGGGTGTATGTGTGGTGTGTGTGCAGGGTGTGTGTGGTGTGGGTTGTGTTTGGGGTTGTGTGGTGTGTGTGTGGGTGTGTGTGGTGTGTTTGGTGTGTGTGGGGTGTGTGTGGTGTGTGTGTGTGTGTGGTGTCTGTGTGGGTGTGTGTTTTTGTGGTGTGTTTTTGTGTTTGTGGGGTGTTTGTTGTGGTGTGTGTGTGTTTTTGTGTGTGGTGTGTGGTGTGTTTTGTGGTGTGTGTGTGTTTTGTGTGGTGTGGGGGTTGTGTGTGTGTGTGTGTGTGCCCGGGTGTGTGTGTGTGTGTGTGCGGTTGTGTGTGTGGTGGTGTGTGGTGTGTGTGTGGTGTGTGTGTGTGTGGGTGTGTGGGTGTGTGTGTTTGTGTTGTGTTTGTGTGTGTGTGGTGGTTTTGCGTGTGTGAACCTATTCCACTTGAGTTGGGGTCAGACCCCCCTGGCCCCCCTTTTCCCTGTCTCACTGGTCTTCTCTCTCGCCTAACTTGTCATACCTCGTCTTAAACTATTTTGGTTCCTTATTGGTGTGGTGTGTGTGTGTGTGAGAGAGAGAGAGAGAAAAGAGAGAGAGAAAGTGCCCTGCTTGCGTGTTTTCCTCAAATTTTCCCCGCTTCTGGATTTTTTTTAAACTCTTTTGTCTATTTTTGAATCCCACTTCCCGTGTTAAAAATGGCTGTCGTAGACCTTTTCTTTTCCAAGTCCTTAATAGGTGGAAGATGAGCTAGTGGCCACATTCTACTATTATATGGTTAGCGAGAACTTGAGCAATATTGTCACCCTGTCCACTGACAGACTGACAAGGCTGTGGAACCTTCTCATCTGCTGTATTTAAAACGCTTTCTTGATAGTTGTGACAGGATCCACAGGCATAACACCAGACACAAACATCTCTATGATATTCCCCGTGTCCGACTAAACCTTTACAAAAATTCAATGTATTTCAAAGGACCTAAAATCTGGAACACCATACGTAAGAACTCGAGAACTGCAGACACATTCATCACTTTCAAAACTACAGTTAGAAAATATCTTATCTCCCTGATACACCCGACAACTAACTACATGATAACCACCTGGTGGTTCACAATTACACTCACCCACTGACTATAAACACAGAAATACTAATCTTAATCTTAAAATAATAAATCCTAACTAGTCATAAGTTTACCTATGTTACTCAAATATAGACACCTTGTATTGTGCTAAAACAAAAGCATTCACATTGCTAAACTCATAAATTATAATGTAGTCACCTAGCCTTAATACCATAATCTGTAAGGATTTAATGTTAAGAATTAATCTAAGTCTGCCCGAAATGTCTAGCCATGCTAGGTGTCCTAGTGGCCCCCTCTGTAACTAATATTTTATAACATGTAAACCACACAATATCCAAATCCTGTAAACCCCACATTGTAACCCTTATAGAGAATAAACTTTGCAGCCCACAGTTTCTCTTCGAAGAACTGTGGGCTGCAAACCCTATGAGATCAAGCGTATGTTGGTGAAGCAACCACAAGCCAGAAATTTGAACCAGCGATTGGGGGAACAAGAATATGAATGCAGCAGGCACTGCTTGGCTATTCCTTGTATGGTTCACCCCTCAAAGACGCATGAAGTAGAAAGAAGACAGATTGTTATTAACGAGTTATTTACAAAAAAGTTGCTTGCTGGAAGCATCCTTGATCGTGTACATCACACTGGTCCAGAACTTTGGACGATTCAGCGTATCACTTAGGTATTTTAGACGGATCTTACCCTGCCATCCAATGCACGAATTAGTGACTTAAACAGTAGCTTCTAACATAACTGCACTTCACTCCACTTGATTCACCCGACCTCTGCTAGCTATAAATAATGTATTTTTTTTGTTCTCTTTGTTGGATTGATAAAGTCTTTTCCCCAGCGAGCGAAACAGCGAATACATGTCCTACGTTTTGCATGCGTGTCTGAATCCTACTGTAATGAGCTTATTGAAAACTGTTATGATTTGAAATACAGGAAACGAAGCATCACATAATACTTAAGAAACATATTTTCTAAGATTTAAAATAAAAAATAAAATCCTAAATGCTTTCCTTGGCAATCTGCAGTTTTGTCCTTCTCGACATGAACAATGTCAAGTGATTTCCTGATTTTTTTCTCTCCAAGCTTCTCGTTTGAACTTCAAAACGCCAAATCCGTTTAGTATCAAATTTTCAATGCTGGTGTTTATATTGTAAGTTGGGTTCATGCATCAGGGGTCATGTGTAATTGCCTACGAATGAAGTTATATTAATCATTAACGAATACGATTTTCAGGCAATAACTTGAAAAAGCTTCTTCTGATTGGCTTCAAATTGGCTTCACATTGATTTTGGTTTGTATAAGTTTTAATTTGCTATTTTTATTAAATGCATTGGTTTCGTGCAACGACTAGATAATGCATTTTCTGACTGACTTCAAACCTTAAACGCTAGTGTATCTTAGAGAAAGATTTGAATTGACTTCAGGGTGTGGGCTCCATTTTACCAATTTTATTAAACAAATTGGAAAATTGAAATACCAGATTTCAAGCAATAATTTGTAAAAGCTTTATCCCATTGGTTTCAAACCTTCCATGTCAATAACATAAGAATGTAGCTTCAGAGAGGCTCGATACCAAGCTTCTGACATCTCTCTCTTCTGAGTGGCTTTAAACTTTCAAAAGTTGGTTTATCTTAGTGGAAGATTTAATTTATTTTTGGCCCGTACTGGCTCCAGTTTTCCATATGCATTTAAGAAATTAGAATATCAGTTTCCATGTGATAACTTGTGAAGTCTTCTAATTAGTTTCAGATAATCTTTGCTGATATTTGACTATGTTATTCATGTTAAGTTAGAAGCGGCTTGGCTCATGGGATAAGGGGATACCTTTCTCGGATCTCGCAGCGACCGAAGCCTACCTAACTTTAATGTGAAAAATGCACCTCCTACGAACTAATGGCTGCTCAACCCCAGACACGAAGCGCTAGCGAGACATTACATGTTGAATCACTGGTACCAAGCACAAGCTCTCCAGTGGATGTTCGTCACGGCGAAACAGCACTGACAGAAAACCGGTGTTAGGAGAGAAACTGACCAATGAATCACCACCGCCCTTGTTAATGACGTCGAAAACCTGTAAACATAATCGCCATGTCTTTACATATGTATAGTTGTAACAAAGTTACTGTAGCATTCGACGTGTTCTCTAAGTACGTAACACTATATCTCAACTCACAAACTGGAAATATAAAAGAAACGATGTTTTGACTTTCCTTAACACTAAAGTGGATTAGTATGGATCCAAATACAGTCTCATTTCTAGTTCCATATTTTTGAGTTAGTTGTGAAATGCTCCAATTTAATACTCAGACGACAACATTGGGACCTGCAACTCTCTGGTCGATTCTCTGCACAACCTGGTACGAAAACTCTATTATTTTTACCCTCCTCCGCCGATGATTCTCTTTACAGTTAGCGGAAACGACCGTTCTTTTTCACTCTCCTTCATCCCGAGAATTCCTAATGCCTTCCATCTTCATTTAGTATATTGTGAGGTAGAGCAGGAAAGCCCCTGGAGAGATGAGGCAACCACTTAACTGGAAGGTAAACAATTAAGAAGGCTGAATTTTTGCCCAAGTAGCCACTGAGTGGTATATTCTCGTTCCATTCTGGACAACCTAAAGAACTCACAGAAATTCACCTGGGAGGTTA
>NC_091332.1:21597897-21695397 GCF_038502225.1 Cherax quadricarinatus
ATATAGTCATCTGTATTTATGTTAAGAAATTTTGAACTTCATGAACACCTTTTAATTAACCTTTGTTTGTTATTCTATTCTATAGTAATTTTCATAAGAGGGAACCTGATAAACTCCTGACACTGTTGCCGTGATTGTTGATACTGTGATTGCTCCTGCTGATACTGTGCTACTGCTATGATTGATGCTGTCTTTGCAACTACTGATGCTGTTACTACTACTACTGCTGTTGCTGCTACTACTGCTACTGCTGTTGCTGCTGCTACTGCTGTTGCTACTACTACTACCTACTGTTACTACCACCTTACGCTGTTACTACCACCGCTGCCGCTGCCACTCCGCCGTTCTGCACCGTACACCGCTGTTGCCTGCCACCACCACCACCGCCGCCTGCTGCCGCTACTACTACCGCTGTTGCTGCCTACCACTACCACCGCTGCTGCCAACCTACCACCGCCGTTGCCGCACACTGCATCCGCTACCACGCTGCCTGCAACCACTACCGCCGCTGTTGCCTGCCACCGCTGCTGCCGCTGCCACTACTACTACCGCTGCTGCCTGCTACGTTGCGCTCCGCGTTGCTGCAGCTGCCGCACATACCACTACCTGCCGCCTGCTGCTGCCGCTACCTACTACTACTGCTACTACTACTACTGCTGTTGCTGCTTCGTCGTCGTCGATGCTTCACAGTGGTATGAAAGTGAAAGTGTTGATTTAAAAATATATGTTATTCATAAATTCTGCTGAAAAGCAATAAATGTAACTTGTTCATTCTTTGGAACAAAAATTAAACATTAAAAGTCTACGGTTCATTCCACCCATATTTAACTACACTACCTCCTCCCACTACTTAAACATCGAGTATTCACATAGATGGTCGAGTCTCCTGTTTGTATAATGAAAGGGGGGGGAGGACCCCGCTTCCCTGTGTGTGTGTGTGTGTGTGTGTGTGTGTGTGTGTGTGTGTGTGTGTGTGTGTGTGTGTGTGTGTGTGTGTGTATCGTGCCGAGTAGGTAAAACTGGTCATTTAGCAAGAACTCTTTTAAAATTAAATCCTCTCTAAAATTTTCTCTTATACTTTTAAAGATATATTTTTTCATTTATGTTAATGTAAAAATTAATAATTTTGTACCAAAGGAACCTTAGAAAACTTACCTAGCCTCATTATAATAAACACAATTTAATTTAGCCTAATCCAACTAAATATATTTTAGATAAGTTTACAATATTTTAATAATGAACACAATGAAATATATTCCTTTCGTTAGGTTCAGAATGATTTTTGCGAAATTATTCATTCACAAATTTTCGCTTGCCTTATTCGGCAAGAAGAGCTTTGCTATTTAAGCCAAAATCGCAAATTTTACCTATTCGTAACGACATATATATATATGATATGGGAAAAACTGAATGATAAGACAGTAATAAAAATCACTATGTTAATCCAACACTACTACAATAGAACTGACTTCCCTGACATTTCTTATATTTTACGAAATTCTTCCTGAGATGAGAGTTGTAAGCAATTCTTCAGCAGTCAAATCCTCGTTGAGCTCATTTCCAGTCATCAGAGGGATCAGTTACTACCACTGAGGTGCCTTGAATCACGTTACTGACTTCCTCATCTGGAGAAATGACCAGGTATGAGAATTTAAGAGACAAGTGTAACAATTGTTGGTATTCTCTCTGCTTAATTCTGGAAAACCGTCAGATCTACATGTATATACATGTGCACGCACGCTTGCCTGACACACACACAAATAACAATCTCCCCCCCCCTATTCCTACTGTCCTCCTCTCTCTCACTCTAATTCTAGTCACCCTTCTTCCCATTCTCTTCATCCTATTCCCTCACCCTAGTTTTCTCATCCCTCGACTCCTGTCCTCATATATCCCCACAAATACACCTCTCCCTTCCCTGCTTCCTACTGTCTTCTCCAGTCACAATAACACTCACAGTACAGATACTTTCCTTCACTTCTCTCCTACTCTCACTTCCATTTAAACTCCTGTTCCCACCATTACAAAAAAATACATCTTTCTATACCTCTCCATTTGCATTAATCTCCTCTTATCAGACTCACTGACCCTCCTTCCAGAAGCCTGTTCCAGAAGTCCCAGCATAAAGTGAAATATAAAAGGATCATAGTTTACTACACAAATGCGTAAGGAATCGCAAGCATAAGTGGTGAGTTACAGAACAGGGTAGAGGAAGACCCTCCATATATTTTAGCTATCATGAAGACAAAACTTTCCGGAATGTAAATCAAGGCATTACAGTGAGAAAAGAAAAAGAAGGTTGTGACACTAATGGCAAGGAATTAGCGTGATTTTGAGAAACTAAAAACCTTGGAACACAGGTGAATTTGATAAATATTAGCAAGAAATATAAAATAATATCCAGGGTATTAAAATTGACAGAAACACTGATTTGTATCTCCATTGATCGAGCGACCGATGCAGAAGCATGAGAACACAGCCACAAAATAAATCCTAGAAGAGGCATCAGAAAGAGTAAGTAGGATCAAAGAAAGCGGTTGGCTGTAGTATATTTCAATAATAAGGAAAAAATAAGAAAACGTGGATCTACTAGAATGCGAAACTTGTGGAGACCACACTAAAAATTTTTATTATCCACCACGTTAAAGAAACCACAAGAACGACCATCTTGACTGCTTATTACTTCCAGTGAATTTTATATAAAATAAATCAAATACGGTCTAGTAATAAGAACTAGAGACCACACAATGCTTCAGATATTTAGTAGAGGTGAAAATGGAGAGAAGACGAGTTAAAACTAATTGACCTGACTACTGAAAACACTATACAGCGATTTTCCAAAATAAATCCAGTGCAACACCGAATTAAATTCAAGACAACACGCGAAATGGAGGACCTGGCCGGAAAATGACAGGAGGAAGCCTGGTCATGGACCAGGCCGCGGGGGCGTTGATCCCCGGAATGCCCTCCAGGTAGGTCCAGTCAAGGTTCATACTTATCAAGGGGAAAGGGAAGGGAAAGGGAGAGGGGGACAGAAAGACAATGAAAAAAATACACAACATCAAAGACAACACTAAACTACCAGTGTTCTAGGACGGCATATTGGAGATCAATTAAGACAAGGATATTCTTGGACTGGGGAAAGCGTTTGACACTGTACCCCACGAGTGTGATTCACAGATTATAGAAGCAAGCAACAAGGGGGTACAATATAAAGTGCTCCAGTGGATCAAGGGATGCTTAACAAAAAGAAGATAGAGAATGATGGTAAGAGAAAATAATTCAGTATAAAGACCATTATTCTTTCTGTTCAATGTAAATGACCTGTCACAGAGTACAATCCAATTTATCATTGTTTGTAAATACTCTAAGTCTAATGAGAAGAATATAAACAGAAGAGGGCAGAGATAGGCTACAGGAAGAATTGGCTAATCTGCAAGGTTAGTCACACTACTATTTATTGGAGTTAAACCAACATAGGCGAAAGGTCATGCAAACTGGGAAGAGGAGATATGACCAGAGACTAAATACAGCTTGAGAGGCACAAAACTATAAATATCGTTCAAGGGGAAAGATCTTGAAGTAAACATCACAACCAACACAGTCAGAGGAACATGTAAATGACATTATATCTGCAGCATATGAGATCTTAATAACCTCAGAATTAACTTCTTAATCCATAAAGAATCCCCTAGGTGTCTTTACACGACATATGTTAGACAGTACGCAGCAGCAGCAGCAAACAGCTCCCATCTAATCAATTATGTACGGAAATTGAAGAAAGCCCAGAGATTCCCAGTAAACCTAGTCCTCGTTCTGTTATTACATTCACGGGGAAGCGCTAAACTCGCACGGATTACACAGCGCCTATGGAATGGGGCTCAATCATACTTCATCTCTGGAAGCATAAGCATATAATGTTAGACATCAACAATAAACACACCGTGAGCAGCTCTTATTTTAAGACTGATTATCTACCTACAGTCACCACCAGGATTAGCACCTCTGCTAGGTGCTAGTCCTGGATCTGAGAGGACAGAGTTATCAGGAGGGACAGACATTTTTGAAGTATGTGGCATAGGGATGTTAAATATTTTTCTTCAGTCTTGGGATCGTTAGTAAGGGAAATGAGATAGATAAGGGATTGGTAGTGGCAAATTCAATTCAGGAGTGGGTATGACTGGGTCTATCAGACCAGGAACCAATAATGCCTGAGACTGTAGTTTAGGAGAGATATGAAGTCTGACTCGACCCCCCATCCCCTTCCGGAACTCTGATACATACGTACTCTCACACTCTCTCTGTCTTTCTCTCTCTCACACACACACACACATACACTCTCACCTACACACTCATACTCACACACTCTCACTCTTACACTCACTCTTTCTCACTCTTACTCTCTCACTTTTACTCTCTCACTCTTTATCACTCTCTCAGCACGTTAAATCTGTTGTGGCAGCAGTTAATTATTTTCCCCTGGATGAGTGTTATTACTGGTGAATTAATCTGATTTAAGCAGCAGGACTCCCTCACGTCATTAAAAAAATGTCCACTTTATATATTATCTGCTTAACACAAATAATGATACATAAAAATTATTATTATTAATATTATTATTATTATTATTATTATATTCTTTCGACTAGTCTTATGAATTTTGTCTAGTGGTATCTCCTGATCCCCTCTCCAGGCCACAACTGTTCATCTGGTAGAGGTAATTCTTAACTTCTTGGTTTCTGTCTTATCCTCTTGGAATCTAGATGTTTATAATTATGGACAACTGCGTAATATCCTCTACGAAAACCAAGATTGTAGGGAAGCGGCAGAAAAAAACGAATATACTAAAAAAAAAACTAACTGCATACAATGCCTGTAGCCCAGGGGCCTCACGGTACCTGTAGCCCAGGGGCCTCACGGTACCTGTAGCCCAGGGGCCTCACGGTACCTGTAGCCCAGGGGCCTCACGGTACCTGTAGCCCAGGGGCCTCACGGTACCTGTAGCCCAGGGGCCTCACGGTACCTGTAGCCCAGGGGCCTCACGGTACCTGTAGCCCAGGGGCCTCACGGTACCTGTAGCCCAGGGGCCTCACGGTACCTGTAGCCCAGGGGCCTCACGGTACCTGTAGCCCAGGGGCCTCACGGTACCTGTAGCCCAGGGGCCTCACGGTACCTGTAGCCCAGGGGCCTCACTGTACCTGTAGCCCAGGGGCCTCATGGTACCTGTAGCCCAGGGGCCTCACAGTACTTGTAGCCCAGGGGCCTCACAGTACCTGTAGCCCAGGGGCCTCACGGTACCTGTAGCCCAGGGGCCTCACAGTACCTGTAGTCCAGAGGCCTCACAGTACCTGTAACCCATGGGGGACTATTTCGATGAATCTCCTGGCTAAATTGTCGAAGGTATAATTGTGGGTGCTGGGGGGTGGGGGGGCTCGTTAGCATGCAGAGACTTCCTATCACCTAGCTAGCTTGCAGGGACTTCCTATCACCTAGCTAGCTTGCAGAGACTTCTTATCACCTAGCTAGCTTGCAGAGACTTATCACCTAGCTAGCTTGCAAAGACTTCCTATCACGTGGGTAGCTTGCAGAGATTTATCACCTAGCTAGCTTGCAGAGACTTACTATCACGTGGCTAGCTTGCAGAGACTTCCTATCACCTAGCTACCTTGCAGAGACTTCCTATCACTTAGCTAGCTTGCAGAGACTTCTTATCACCTAGCTAGCTTGCAGAGACTTCCTATCACGTGGCTAGCTTGCAGAGACTTATCACCTAGCTAGCTTGCAGAGACTTCCTATCACGTGGCTAGCTTGCAGAGACTTCCTATCACCTAGCTACCTTGCAGAGACTTCCTATCACTAGCTAGCTTGCAGAGACCTATCACCTAGCTAGAATGCAGAGACTTCCTATCACCTAGCTAGCTCGCAGAGACTTCCTATCACCTAGATAGCTTGCAGTGACTTCCTATCACCTAGTTAGCTTGTAGAGACTTCCTATCACCTAGCTAGCTTGCAGAGACTTCCTATCACCTAGCTAGCTTGCAGAGACTTCCTATCACCTAGCTAGCTTGCAGAGACTTCCTATCACCTAGCTAGCTTGCAGAGGCCTTCCCGTATCCTGACTAGCCTCCAGGAAGTTTCCCGTCTCATGGTTAGGTTACAGATTGCTTCCCGTCATCTGGCTAGCCTGCAGAGAGTTTCCCGTCATCTGATTAGCCTGCAGGAGTCTTCTCGTCACCTGACTAGCCTGTAAAGGGCTTCCCGTAACCTGACTAGCCTGCAGGAGGCTTCCGTCACCTGATTAGCCTGCAGGTTTCCAGTCACTTGACTAGCCTGCAGTAAATAACAAGAAAAGGCACAATACCGTGACTGGAACAATACACAAATAACCCGCACATAGAAGAGAGGAGCTTACGACGACGTTTCGGTCCGACTTGGACCATTTTCAAAGTCACACTAACGAGAAGTGGAGGAGAACGGGTATATATAGGCAGGAAGAGGTAGTGGTGGTGGTGGTGGTGGTGGTGGTGGTGGTGGTGGTGGTGGTAGTAGTAGTGGTAGTAGTAGCAGTAGTAGTAGTAGCAGTAGTAGTAGTAGTAGTAGTAGTGGTGGTGGTGGTGGTAGTGGGGAATTAAGGAGGAGGAGCCAGTCAAATACAAAGAAAGGGGAGCACTGCAAGGGAGCTAGGTGCCCACAGAGGGAGAGCAAGAACACAGAGGTGAGGGGAGGGGAAGTAATGAAGTAAATAATGAAGGAACAGAAACACAAGACAGAAGAAAGACAACCCAGAAGAGAAAAGAAAAAGGAAAGAGGAAAGAGTAAGAGGGAGAAGAAGAAAAAAAGGAGGAATCAGGTTAAGTCTTGGGTGTTCTGAAGTTTGGAGCATTTTACAATGTAGTGGGAGAGGAAGGCATCTACAGAGACGAAGCCAGGACTAAGATTCATACAAGGAAAGTTGTGCATTAGGGAGGATTCGACCAGACGGCGACTGCAGTAGACTTCCCGTCAATAGCTAGCTTGCAGAGGCTTTCCCGTCGTCTGTCTACCCTCCAGGAAGTTTCCCGTCGTCTGTCTACCCTCCAGGAAGTTTCCCGTCACCTGGCTAGCCTACAGGCGGCTTCCCGTCACCTGGCTAGCCTACAGGCGGCTTCCCGTCACCTGGCTAGCCTGCAGAGGGCTAGACCGCGTGTATGGCAATAAAATAAATACGATATCCTATGCAATAATTGCGAATTAGCCATGCAAGACGCAAAACAACGACAGGGGGGAGTTGAATGACAGCTCCGGGCCTCTCGTGTTGCAAATCAATACATCACCTGGTACAGGTCTGCTTGACGCCATCTCATTCTAGCTAGTCATTCCACTGAACGAATCTACCTGGACTTTCTACTCATTTCTGCTACGTTGCAAGCTCCTGAAGACGTGTTGACTGTAACACGAAATGCCTAGAGCTATCATTCAACTCCAGCAACCCCCCCTCCCCCCGTGGTTGTTTTGCAACGACAAATAAACTTAAAAACAGTGAAACAATGTATAAAAATAAATACTCACTAAATGAAAACAGACAAATAATTTACGACGACGTTTTGGTGCGAGTTGGACCATTAACTAGTTAACTAAAGAATAGTCCAAGTCGGACCGAAACATCACCTCAGGTTTCATTCTTTGTGCGGGTTGTGTACTGTTCCAGTCACGGTATTGTGTCTTTTTGTTCTTTACACTAAAGTGAAACAATCAGCATCAGTTAAAATTGTTAATTTCAAAAGACTGCTGAAAGTTCGAGGTCCGTAGGTACAAACAACCAAGTAATAATAAAACCCACACGCAGAGTGCGGAGGCTCGAGCACCTGGAAAAATTGACTATGGGTTGGGAGGGAGGGAGGGAGGGAGGGTGTGTGTGTGTGTGTGTGTGTGTGTGTGTGTGTGTGTGTGTGTGTGTGTGTGTGTGTGTGTGTGTGTGTGTGTGTGTGTGTGTGTGTGTGTGTGTGTGTATGTGTGTGTGTATGTGTGTGTGTACTCACCTAATTGTACTTGCAGGTGTCGAGTCATAGCTCCTGGCCCCGCCTCTTCACTGGTCGCTACTTGGTCACTCTCTCCCTGCTCCATGAGCTTCATCATACCTCTTCTTAAAGATATGTATTTTACATGTCTCCACTACCTGTGTGTGAGCGCTCACGTCCTGCCAAACCCTTCACAACTCTGATCCTCACTGGTAGGTGCCACCGGACCAGCCACTTCCTAAACCTGTATTTATGTGACCCATTAACCCACTTTAATAGCAGCCACCGCCTCGAAGTCTGCTTATTAATTTTCTGTAACACAAACATACGAGGTAAGGAGCGGGGCTCATACTAATTGCAAGTTGAGCCCTAGAACTCGAGGACCAGTGTGTTATCCACTTGTCTATACCACCCTAAGATTCATCCAAATAGGTATAATTTCATACGCCTTAGGGAGGTGAGAATGGGACTCACTGTGCCTACAAATGCAAGTTCTGATATACGAATCATATACCGGCATAGCTGCGGTGTGCTCTAGCTCAAGTCCCCTCAAAGCTGCCAACACTACTCGGGAAATAGTAATAACACGATTGCATACGGATCACAAAACGGGTTAGACTCGAACTCATGGCAAGCGAGTCTTAGCACTCACGCAGCAGAGTGCGCCTTAAGACTCCCTTGCCATTCATCTAACCAGGTATATTTCTGTACACCGTAGGAAGGTTAGAACGACTTTCCAACGAGTTTCTTGAGTCATGATGGTGACTGAGGGGACGCGAGCTAGAGCCCACCACAGCCCTGGTGATGCGAGATTCGTCTGTAAAAAACCAGCATTTGAAGCCACAGTGGAACCCATGCTTAACTTCCTATGGTGTTTAAAAATATACCTTGCTGGATGAATCTTAAGTAAATATGGTGCGGTGGATAGCACACATACTTTTAAGACTCCCTTGCCATGGGTTCGATCTCTACCCGTTCTGTTTTTAATTGTTTCTAATCGTCTTATAACGATTTTGTTAAATACCAACAATGTCTGGACACCTACACAACTCCACATTTTTATGCCGCGCACGAAGGTGACCTAACCACTCCTGGATCTTTACACCACTGGACCAAGGCAGTGCACGTTGGGAATCTGAGTATATAGCGAACCAACATCCAACTCGGCCGACTATCTGGATGAGAGTAGTAAGGATCGCATGGAGCTCTGCCCTGAGTAAGAGGATTTTCTTGGTAACTGCACAATACAATTTCCACCAGTGATCACAGCAAAGCCAGCATCACCCTCGCTTTCTGACCAGTCAGGAAAAACCTATCCTTTAAGAATGAACAAAACCATGTGCCCTGAAATTAACGAAGTTCATGACGAGTCTCCACACACAAGGGTGTCCCCCAGCCATTTTCTACAAAGACGAACATCAGATGCTGTTCCAGGGAGAGCAGGGAGAGAACATCACTGACTGTAGACACATAGAAGATATAATCCAGGAGGGTAGTCTACACCAAATGACACAGGAAACCTTGTCTTGTGGTTACAGTCGAAGTCTCTCTGCAGGGGTACGCTCTTGCACTGTACTGCACCTCGTCTATTCCTAGGGTGGCCAGTCACCAGCTTCACATAGCGGTGGTTTCCACGGACTGGGCCACTTTTAACAGCTACCAGTGTACTGTTCAGCAAACAGTGGTTATTCATCTCGCCTGGTCCAGGGGTGGACAGCGTACTCCCCATGCGCCAGTCACATTTGTCAGACACTGCAGCATCTTGGGATCTTGATACAGGGAATTCTTATACACTTGCCTAACATACAGGCATGACCAAGTTATACTAGTAGATTTGTCCAGTGATGATTCCGCTTCTACTCACCTGACTGCAGTATATAAGCCACTTCTCTGAGCATATGCTGCACTTTCATCATGACTGATAGACTGAATACATCAACCTCAGGCAGAGTGACTGATTAGCTCAAACTTTTCAGCTCTCCTCATTCTTCTCAGTATTTGACTGAAGAAGCCACTGGTTGGCGATGCATTTCTCCATTAAACATCCCCAAGTATTGAACAAGTGTTTCATTCATCAACATGGTGTGTTCTGTCCCTATGAGCAGACCGTGAATATTTTTGTGGATGATCTTTGATCATGGCCTGACCGTGGCCTCTCATATAAAGATGTCCGACATGTATGCTCAGCAGGCATTTGACATTCTTAAAAGGCTCTTCCTCCACACCTAGAAGGCGGATCAGCAGACATTGCTCCAAATGGATGCACATTTGTGCCATTCCAGATAGTAGTACAGCTGCCAGATCTACTCCCCGGCCTGATGTCTCGTGCATTTTGCACAGGTGCGTTACATTCTTCTCTGTCGACTGTCTGGTGAGTCTACGTAATTTTCGGAGGACCTATACCGTGAGGGGCTAGTGCTGCACTTCTTGTTTCGAGTTGTACGTCCACCTGGCAGCCCATCTTAAGTTTTGATCATCGTGGAGGTGAGATAGGGAGAGAACGAGGATAGTAACAATGATTTCTTCCATAATCCCCCGAAGTAATGAAGGGATTATGGAAGGGACGGAAAATCCTCGCTATGATAGCCAAATGAAGGAGAGAAGGGAAGGCTTCTGGCTCTTCAGTAAAAAGGCTAAAGTACCAAAACCCACGTCATTACCTTAAGGTAACTCTACATCAAGGGAATACACATTAGAAAAATAAAAGTATATAGTATGTCTGTCTCGCAATTAGCAGACGGAGGATCGAGCTTCCATTACTCGTTGCGATGAGCCACAGGAGTACAACGCTTCACATAAATATAATCCCACACACTATTATACTGTCACCAACCATGATGAAAGCCGCACAGGAAAATAGAATTACAAAATTCACGTAGGTTCATCACCAAAACGAAATTAAATCAGATTAAAGCAAATGATGAAAACAACAAGTTCAAAGCAATATTTCCGCACAAACGATTCCTTTGTACAAATTTTGGCCATGCAATATATATATATATATATATATATATATATATATATATATATATATATATATATATATATATATATATATATATATATATATATATATATATATATATGTCGTGACGAATATGTAAAACTGGTCAATTAGCAAGAACTCATTTAAAATTAAGTTTTTTCTGAAATTTTCTTTGATACGTTTAAAGATATATGTTTTTCATTAATGTTAATGTAAAAATTTTTAATTTTGCACCAAAAGAATCTTAGAAAACTTACCTAACCTTATTATAACAAGAGCAATTTATTTTAGCCTAACCCAACTAAATATATTTTAAATAAGTTTACAATAATTTAATACTAAACAAACACAATGAAATATATATTTTTCGTTAGGTTCAGAATGATTTTGGCGAAATTATTGCATACACAAATTTTCACTTGTCCTATATGGCAAGATGAGCGTTGCTATTTAAGCCAAGATCGCAAGTTCTGCCTATTCGGCACGATATATATATATATATATATATATATATATATATATATATATATATATATATATATATATATATATATATATATATATGTATATATATATATATATATATTAGTACACGCTGGCTCATCCCATAATTTTTCTAAAGGAATAAATGCTGTCAATATTTTATATATATAATAATTGGAAAGTCTAATTTATTTTTGGATTTAAAATGTTCTTGGCTGGTGGTAAACAGGTGACATACAGCCTTCAAGATTCTTGTGCAGTCGATAGTCTTTAAACTTTATTTATTTATTTAATGTCTTTGCAAACAGTACATTGAGATTTGTATTTACAATAGTGGGTTGCAATGTAAAGAGAACCTCTATTATGCCTAGGCATTATGGGCCAACTTAACATTATTGGTTTACAGTCTACTTAATACTAAGAAGTATATCATAGTTGTTCAGTAGGATAGTAATTATTTCATAGTTGTATAGTAGATTATTATAAGTGAATCAAAATTTGTATAAGACAAAAGATATATTCATATAATCAAAAGTGCTTTTTGTGAAAGCAATGATTCAATTATATTCCTGTCAACAATGGATAAAAGGTTCAAAGTGATTGTTTCAGTTATGATGTGGGAGAACATAGGTGAGTAAGTGTGTACTGAGTATTTAGCATTTAGTCTAGGGTGATTAAGTGGCTTTTGAGAAGAGTCTTAAATTAATTTTCTGACTGGGTTACTTTAATATCTTCTGGTAATGAATTCCATATTTTGGGGCCCTTTATGTGCATAGAGTTTTTACACAGTGTGATATGGACACAAGTTATATCAAAAAGTCATCAAAAAGAGATCTGTGTCTTGTGTTGTGGTCATGTGTCCTGTTTAGGTTGGTGAGGAGAAGTTTGAGTGGAGGGTTTATGTTTGTGTGTATTGTTCTGTGTATGTAGTAGGCACGTGAATAAGTATGGATGTTCTTAATGGTGAGCAGATTCAGACTTTTGAAAATTGGTGGAGTATGCTGGTGGGAGTGGGAATTTATCATTCTTACTGCTGCCTTTTTATTATTATTATAATCAAAAAGAAGCGCTAAGCCACAAGGGTTATGCAGCCTGCTGCCTTTTGCTGGGTTATTAGGGGTTTAAGGTGATTTGATGATGTTGATCCCCATGCACAAATTCCATATGTAAGATAAGGGTATGTGAGTGAATGGTACAGTGTCAGGAGAGCTGATTGTGGAACGTAGTACCTTATCTTTGATAGTATGTCGACAATCTTGGAGATTTTCTTGGTGATTTGTTGTATGTGTCTGGAACTTAAGGCTACTGTCAAGGTGGATACCTAGGAATTTTCCCTCTGCGAGTCTTGTGACTGATGATCCGTTTAGCGTTATGTTAATTGGATCATTTGCAGCTTTGTTTCCAAACTAAACGGAATAGATTTTATCAATATTCAGGGTAAGTTTGTTAGTCATCATCCAGGCAGATATTTTCTGCATTTCGACAAAAACAACTAGCGGGATTATGATGTTGAATTATGACAAGAATTAACAACATAACCACGTTAGAAGAAACACACACAATGCTGCAAATTCTGACAATACCAAGAATATATACACTGAAGTATATACTTTTCGAAGTGTATAAATGCTTAGAGTTACTTTAATTTCTGAAGTTATATTGACTGGTAGTTAATACGTGACGTGCAGCATTAATGACATTAGAGAATTAACTATGAAAAATATATGAATAAATATTATGGAAACGAATCATTATTTGTGTGAAGGCTGATGCAGGAAAATAAATTCTAATTTAAAATCATATAGCAAAAAGCATTAAAAGAACACATTGTGTGGTTAATGAAAACTGTGAATATACATGGAGAGGTGTGTATACATGGTGAGGTGTGTATACATGGTGAGGTGTGTATACATGGTGAGGTGTGTATACATGGAAAGGTGTGCATACATGGAGAGGTGTGCATACATGGTGAGGTGTGCATACATGGTGAGGTGTGTATACATGGAGAGGTGTGCATACATGGTGAGGTGTGTATACATGGTGAGGTGTGCATACATGGTGAGGTGTGTATACATGGTGAGGTGTGCATACATGGTGAGGTGTGCATACATGGAGAGGTGTGCATACATGGAGAGGTGTGCATACATGGTGAGGTGTGCATACATGGTGAGGTGTGTATACATGGAGAGGTGTGCATACATGGTGAGGTGTGCATACATGGTGAGGTGTGCATACATGGTGAGGTGTGTATACATGGTGAGGTGTGTATACATGGAGAGGTGTGCATACATGGAGAGGTGTGTATACATGGAGAGGTGTGTATACATGGTGAGGTGTGCATACATGGTGAGGTGTGTATACATGGAGAGGTGTGCATACATGGAGAGGTGTGCATACATGGTGAGGTGTGCATACATGGTGAGGTGTGCATACATGGTGAGGTGTGTATACATGGAGAGGTGTGCATACATGGTGAGGTGTGCATACATGGTGAGGTGTGCATACATGGTGAGGTGTGTATACATGGAGAGGTGTGTGTACATGGAGAGATGTGTATACATGGAGAGGTGTGTATACATGGAGAGGTGTGTATACATGGAGAGGTGTGTATACATGGAGAGGTGTGTATACATGGTGAGGTGTGTATACATGGTGAGGTGTGTATACATGGAGAGGTGTGTATACATGGAGAGGTGTGTATACATGGAGAGGTGTGTATACATGTTGAGGTGTGTACACATGGTGAGGTGTGTATACATGGAGAGGTGTGCATACATGGTGAGGTGTCTATACATGGAGAGGTGTGTATACATGGAGAGGTGTGTATACATGGAGAGGTGTGTATACATGGAGAGGTGTGTATACATGGAGAGGTGTGTATACATGGTGAGGTGTGTATACATGAAGAGGTGTGTATACATGGAGAGGTGTGTATACATGGAGAGGTGTGCATACATGGAGAGGGGTGTATACATGGAGAGGTGTGCATACATGGAGAGGGGTGTATACATGTAGAGGTGTGCATACATGGAGAGGTGTGTATACATGGAGAGGTGTGTATACATGGAGAGGTGTGTATACATGGAGAGGTGTGCATACATGGAGAGGTGTGCATACATGGAGAGGTGTGCATACATGGAGAGGTGTGCATACATGGACAGGTGTGTATACATGGAGAGGTGTGCATACATGGAGAGGTGTGTATATATGGAGAGGTGTGTATGCATGGAGAGGTGTGTATATATGGAGAGGTGTGTATGCATGGAGAGGTGTGTATACATGGAGAGGTGTGTATACATGGAGAGGTGTGTATACATGGAGAGGTGTGTATACATGGTGAGGTGTGTATACATGGTGAAGTGTGTATACATGTTGAGGTGTGTATACATGTTGAGGTGTGTATACATGGTGAAGTGTGTATACATGGTGAGGTGTGTATACATGGTGTGTATACATGGTGAGGTGTGTATACATGGTGTGTATACATGGTAAGGTGTGTATACATGGTGTGGTGTGTATACATGGTGAGGTGTGTATACATGGAGAGGTGTGTATACATGGAGAGGTCTGTATACATGGTGAGGTGTGTATACATGGTGGTGTGTGTATACATGGTGAGGTGTGTATACATGGTGAGGTGTGTATACATGGAGAGGTGCGTATACATGGAGAGGTGCGTACACATGGAGAGGCGTGTATACATTGTGAGGTGTGTATACATGGAGAGGTGTGTATACATGGTGAGGTGTGTATACATGGTGAGGTGTGTATACATGGTGAGGTGTGTATACATGGTGAGGTGTGTATACACGGTGAGGTGTGTATACACGGTGAGGTGTGTATACACGATGAGTTGTGCATACACGAGTGTTTCTCAGTATACACCGTTGTGTATACTGAAGGAACACTGGTAGAAATAACACGCAACACAGGCAGAGAAGAGCATTCGGGAGAGGCTTTGTGTTCCAGGTTCAATACACACCAGCCTCACTAATCCAAAAAATAACTGCAGCCTCACTGTTCCCTATAAAAGGCTGCAGCCTCACCACTTCCTATAAAAGGCTGCAGCCTCACTGTTCCCTATAAAAGGCTGCAGCCTCACTACTTCCTATAAAAGGCTGCAGCCTCACCACTTCCTATAAAAGGCTGCAGCCTCACCACTTCCTGTAAAAGGCTGCAGCCTCACTATTTCCTATAAAAGGCTGCAGCCTCACTACTTCCTATAAAAGGCTGCACTCTCACTACTTCCTATAAAAGGCTGCAGCCTCACCACTTCCTATAAAAGGCTGCAGCCTCACCACTTCCTATAAAAGGCTGCAGCCTCACCACTTCCTATAAAAGGCTGCAGCCTCACCACTCCCTATAAAAGGCTGCAGCCTCACCACTTTCTATAAAAGGCTGCAGCCTCACCACTTCCTATAAAAGGCTGCAGCCTCACTATTTCCTATAAAAGGCTGCAGCCTCACCACTTCCTATAAAAGGCTGCAGCCTCACCACTTCCTATAAAAGGCTGCAGCCTTTTATAGGAAATAGTGAGGCTGCAGCCTTTTACAGGAAGTGGTGAGGCTGCAGCCTTTTATAGGAAGTGGTGAGGCTGCAGCCTTTTGTAGGAAGTAGTGAGGCTGCAGCCTTTTATAGGAAGTAGTGAGGCTGCAGCCTCACTACTTCCTATAAAAGGCTGCAGCCTCACCACTTCCTATAAAAGGCTGCAGCCTCACCACTTCCTGTAAAAGGCTGCAGCCTCACTATTTCCTATAAAAGGCTGCAGCCTCACTATTTCCTATAAAAGGCTGCAGCCTCACCACTTCCTATAAAAGGCTGCAGCCTCACCACTTCCTATAAAAGGCTGCAGCCTCACCACTTCCTATAAAAGGCTGCAGCCTCACCACTTCCTATAAAAGGCTGCGGCCTCACTATTTCCTATAAAAGGCTGTAGCTTCACTGCTCTCTATAGAAAGGCTACAGCTTCACTGCTTCCCATAAAAGGCTGCAGCCTCACTGCTTCCTTGAATCAAACTTAATTACCTTCCATCCCCCTAGGTACCGTTAAGCTCTTTAGGGTTTGGCTCTTCCCTCTAAGCAATTAAAGTAAACAACACTTCGTAGGTTATATTGAATGGTAAGCGCTAAACTTGTAGAAAATAGAGCCCCTTAGAAATGAGACAGACAGGTTTGATCCGAGGAAGGATATTGAATAAAAATAGGCCTACAATATTTGTAGTTTTACTAATCTTGATTTAGGCTGCGCCAATACTGACAACCATATTGTTGGCTGAGTGACGTTGATGATGCCACTGACAACCATATTGGTGGCTGAGTGACGTGTTGATGTTGACACTGACAACCTTTAATTCAGCAGTGTACTGCCTACGGAAATAAACTAGTCGCTGTAGAAGATAAAACACTGCACGAACGTTTCGCTCTATTTAGAAGGGAAGGGAGAGTTACTCGAGGGAGAGTAACACGGGGGAGGGAGAATAACTGCGTCCTGAAAGTTTGATTAGGATATGTTTAGTTAGGATACCTTTGGTTAGGATACATTTGGTTAGGATGCGTTTGATTAGGATACCTATGATTAGGATACCTATCGTTAGGATACCTTTCGTTAGAATACCATTGGTTAGAATACCTTTGGTTAGAATACCTTTGGTTAGGATACCTTTGGTTAGGATACCTTTGGTTAGGATACCTTTGGTTAGGATACCTTTGGTTAGAATACCTTTGGTTAGGATACCTTTGGCTTTGGTTATTCAGCACTTTAAACATATTCCACTTCAAACAATTTCAAATTTACATATAATCATTGTCAATTTGCTAAAAAAATCCTGATGAACATTAGTTTAATATCTGTATTATGTACCCCATACCCATGGTATGGGCGGTAGTCAAAATATTACAGAGGTACATAATGGGTCCACTGTCATGACCAGATCACAGTCACACAAATCATATTAACAAATGAAGAACTATTGACATTTTCTTTTCACATTCCTTAATCCCTATCCATAATTCGTTCCGTGTCAGCAAATTTAGAAAAAAGGGCAAAAATCCCCACCATTTATGCAGAGAGAAATGCTGGGCTCAGGTAAGTACCTTGGGAGGAGAGAAGCAACGTTGTAGGGAGTCGGGCACCCCAAGACACACCTACCCGAGGTTCATACTACTTTAACCTCACCATATAAGAAATATTTTTTGAAAGGGGTGGACGGGTAAGCCAGGGGAAGGCCTCGGTCAGATGACCGAAAGCTCTAGTGGCGGGTTAACATACGACTAAGACCCGCGACAGGAAACATGTCTTATTTCCTGACGAATCTTACCCAAGCTAAACCCATCACAGATTTTATGTAAACCAGCGTCGGTTAGCGTGTGTATTTCGACCGACACATGTAACAGCGTAAGGTTTTAATATAATAATGTTTTGCTCCGCTTGAAGGAAACGTGGTTTCGCTCAAGACGCACTGTTGCTTGAACAAAACGTTCAAGACGCGCTGTCATATGTCTCATCTACTAGTTTACTCGTTGCATCTTGCAACAATTTTTTTTTTTTTTGGGGGGGGAGGAGGAGGAGGGGGAGGGGGAGTGGGAGGGGGAGGAGGAGGGGGAGGGGGAGGGGGAGGAGGAGGAGGAGGGGGAGGGGGAGGGGGAGGAGGAGGGGGAGGGGGAGGGGGAGGGGGAGGGTTGCAGATTTATTTCACTTTTCCCACAGTAACAATTTGGTTACTGAATGTCTTGAACTTAAAAATATGTTGACGGCGAATGATAAAAATTATTTCTTTAAGCTTATTCATCTTAAACCTTTGTGTGTGTGTGTGTGTGTGTGTGTGTGTGTGTGTGTGTGTGTGTGTGTGTGTGTGTGTGTGTGTGTGTGTGTGTGTGTGTGTGTGTGTGTGTAGAAAATGTCTTCATCACAACAGTAGTATGTTGTATTACTGTTAATGAATGACATACAATACCGACAAAATTAATAATTAGACACGTGTTACTCATGTATACAATTCTGTATTATTGTTGTTCCTTTTGAACGTATTTTCTTGCATCGCCGTAATTGTAACATACGTTCTTACTTACTATTGAAGATTTTAGCCTTTTTAAGATGTGATAAGATGTTTTCCTTATTGCATTTTGAAATGTATAAATGGCCGCTGATGAGAGAAGTGGGATTTCCTTCTTACGTCCAGCTGCTACTTAGCTGCTACAGTATTAACCACTACTGCTGCTGCTGTTCCCTCACTGCTGACTTACATACAGTAACTGGTAAGTAACTTCCTGGATTACTGTATTATGAAATATGAAATTGTCGAAAGTGTAAAGTGGAATTTTGTTCTTACTTGCTTCCAGTTTGTAATTTGTTGCCGCAATTCTGATTATTACAACTTCTGCTACTGCTGCTGCTGCTACTACCACTACTACTACTACTGCTGCTGCTACTGCTACTACTACTACTGCTGCTGCTACTGCTGCTGCTGCTGCTGCTGCTGCTGCTGCTCCTGCTGCTGCTGCTACTGCTGCTGCTGCTACTACTGCTGCTGCTACTGCTGCTACTGCTGCTACTGCTACTGCTACTGCTACTGCTGCTGCTACTGCTGCTGCTACTGCTGCTGCTGCTGCTGCTACTGCTGCTGCTGCTACTGCTGCTGCTGCTGCTACTGCTGCTGCTACTGCTGCTACTACTACTGCTGCTGCTACTACTGCTGCTGCTACTACTGCTGCTGCTACTGCTGCTGCTGCTGCTGCTGCTGCTACTGCTGCTATTGCTGCTACTGCTGCTATTGCTGCTGCTGCTGGTGCTGCTGCTGCTGCTACTGCTGCTGCTGCTGCTACTGCTGCTGCTGCTGCTGCTACTGCTGCTGCTGCTGCTGCTGCTGCTACTGCTGCTGCTGCTGCTACTACTACTGCTGCTGCTGCTGCTGCTGCTGCTGCTGCTGCTCCGGCTGCTTTTCCCTCACCGCTGACTTACCTACAGTCGCTGGTAAGTAATTTCCTGGATTAATTGAGACTTAGGAAGTCAGTCAGGCTCGGCACGTTGATCACTAAACTAGTCAGGTCGAGGTTATTGGATTTCTTGTCCAGTTGGCCAGATATTGCTTCTGAGAACACTATGTTGCCTGTGTGCCGGTAACACTGTCTTGCTTCTGACAAGACTGTATAGCCTGTGTGCCAGTAATCTGTAGTGTTCCAGTATGCCAGTAACACTGTATTGCTCCAGTGTGCCAGTAACACTGTATTGCTCGAGTGTGCCAGTAACACTGCACTGTATTGCTCCAGTGTGCCAGTAACACTGTGTTGCTCCAGTGTGCCAGCAACACACTGTTGCTCCAGTGTGCCAGCAGCACTGTTGCTTCAGCGCGCTAATAACACTGTGTTGCTTCTGTTTTCCGGTAACACTATGTTGCTTCTGTGTGCTGTGAGACTGTGATGCTCTGTCGGTTCTGTGTGTTGGCAACACTGTGTTGCTTCTGTGTTGGTGACACTTCCCTTTGTGTATTGGCAACACTTGTCTGTGTGTTGCCAACAATGTATGTACATGGCGTGTTGGTAACACTGTGTTGCTTGTGTGCTGCCAACAATGTGCTGCCTATTTGTCCATTAATTTCCTAAATATATGTCAGTCTTTCCTAAAATCATCACCCAAGAGGCCCGGTCTCAGGCCAAGCCCACAAAATTGGAAATATTACAGGATAAAAAAAAATAGACCTATTAATAAACACAGATTCAATAAAACTGCAAACCATCAATCATACCAGAGTTCAAAACATTTAACAGGCTTCCATTTCAAACCTTCCAATGACGGTACTTGTCGAGACAAGTTGCGCAGGAGTGGAGAAACTCTGCAGTACCGGGATACTGTGTACTGCCGACGGTGAGTGGTGCATCAGCAGGTTTTGTGCCTACCTTTCGCTCTATGTAGAGCCGTGAAGCTCTACACAGAGCGAAACGTCGAAGTGCTTGCTCTCTGACAGGTTTCTGTTTTCAGTTTTAATCGGTCTGGTAACAACTGAAGGGCAATCACGCCTGGATCAGACCTTCTCAGTAATAATAATAATAACAAGAATAAAAATAACAATAAGAATATGGAGAATGGCAATAAGAATAACAATAAGAACAACGATAACAATAACAACAACAATATGAACAATAACTAATAATAATAACCATAAGGATAACCATAAGAAGAACAATAATAATAACTAACAACTTATTTCTCATATAAATTGTATTAACTCTTGGCATAAATCAGGCAGATTTTTAAGCACGCATCGAAATCCAATCAGTAAATAGAAAAAAACAGGCGGCCATTTTCGAATTTCAAAATAGCATCGGCGAAATTATACAATTAAATGGAAGCAATTTTGTATTCAGTGCTTTCTAAAGTTCCCAAAAGTGTGTAGATCTGCCACTCTCCTGGAAATTACTACTGAGATCGTCCAGGAACGTGGTTGTTAGCGAAGGAAGCGTCGCCTCACGTTGTACTCAGAGACGTATATCGCGGTGTATACACACACACACACATACATACACACACACACACACACACACACACACACACACACACACACACACACACAAAGGTGTTCTGTATATATCTATATACATACACCAAGAGTTTTGTAGCTCTTAGTGTTAATCTCAACTGTAAATAACATTCTGGCTGGACTGGTGCAGTCATTGCCATAAAGGATTCATGGTCAGTATAAAGGACTCGATCTCTAGGGGTAAATGTGTCCACAAAGTTCTTTTTCCGGTTTTTAACATTTTATTACAAAAATATACTTTAACATATGGAAGAGTGGTTCCCTGCATGCTATAGCCTAGGGGTCGGGAAACTAGGGTAAATTACCCCAAGTTTGGTAAAAATAAAAATCTCGGGGGCAATGAAGGCTCAATATATATATATATATATATATATATATATATATATATATATATATATATATATATATATATATATATATATATATATATATATATATATATATATATATATATATATATATATATATATATATATATATATATATATATATATATAATTTAATAAACAAGGCAAATTATGAACATTATATTTTTAAACAAATAATTTGTAGTTTTTTAATAAAATTTAAAATCTAATTTGTAGGGACCATTTCTTAAGTCAGGAATGATGTAAAACGGGTAAGGACTGCAGTGGCTGGCAACATCGCGAGTGTCAGCAGTAACTCGGGAGCCGCCACGACAACAGCACGTCCTGCTGACACACCATCACTTGACTTTTGACCTAGTGTCCTATCTTGCTATCAGTAATTGTCTCTGATTGCAGTGAGTAGAAGTTCATTCTTTATGTTAGTAGGTTTAAGACTTTCGATGACCCAGGTAGTGTTTTGTGATTTGTCATAACAATGTACAATGTAATATTTATTTATATTTTGTCATAACAGTGTACAATGTAATATTTATTTATATTTTATTTTTTATTAGAATTTATGTTTCTGTTTCTAGTTATTTGAAAGTTCTCAAATAATGTAAATGTTTAGCGGCTTTCTATTAATTTTATATTGTATTTTTCGTGATTTCTTTTTTGTATCTCGGTCTTTATGAGTAATAATGTTAAAATTATATAATATGCTGAGATCATATTATCCATCTGTTTTTCAAGCATTTTCACTTTTACCGTAAGATGACATCAAATAGGAAAAGGACATATCAGCAAGAGTTCCTCAATTAGGGTTTGACAGAAATAGAAGACAAATGAAAAATGAAACCACAGTGTGTTGTGTGTTTGAAAGTACTGACTGTAGAGTCTTTCAAATGGAGTCAACTGAAGAAACACTTGGATAATTGGCACTCAGATCTGTCTTCCAATCCTCGGACATAGTTTGTGAATTTTGTTAATTTTGTGCCTTATTTTTAAAGTTGCTTTATCGCGTATAATACATACTTTTCAGTTTGTATGACTATTCTCCATACAAATGGATTCAATGAACTATTTTGAATTTGAATGTTCCTTGAGTTTTTCCGGATTCTGTGGACCTTCAAGTCTAGTGGGTAATTTCGCTGTACACAAATTTTTGAGGTAATACCTAAAAACGTTCGCATACTGCTGATAACGTAATCATAGCAACATGTAGTTCCCCGGCAGACGTATTGGTTGTGATAGCTCCATCCAATGGGCCCTCACACATCCATGATTTCAAGCCATTAAACTTCGTGTAGGGGGTTTATGAAAGATTATGTTTTCCAGATACCAGTGGCTGTTATTAAAGCACTCTTTCCTAGAATACATGACGGCATGGGAAGACCCATACCCGATATGTTGGCCAATACGTGGAATGCACTGTAGTCTAAATTAGACTGGTAGCGCACTCAGCTCACACATTAAAAACCCTGTTCAACTAGCAATAAAATAGGTACCTGGGTGTTAGTCGACGGTTATGGGTCGCATCCAGGAGACAAAATTTACATATTTTTCCCTATATGCTCTGTATAACAAGGGTCTGTCTATATAGTTCTATGTCGATGATGCCAGCTAGGCCAATATATATTATACATGTACTTGTAGATTATTATAGACGCGTAACTGGCCCCTGGAGGCTGCAACTATCAGACAACCATCATACTGTATACAAACTCTTTTCGTCAAGCTGTCACAAGTTGCAAACTTCATGTTTCATTTCTGTTACCATTTCGTTGCAAAAAAAAGGAAATCTGAAAAGGGCCTGATGCGTATTTCTGCGAAAATAAACCGAGAGATGGTTTTATTTGTTAATAAACACAGAGGTATATATCCCTTGCTGTATATACACAAAAAGTGTATTGGTTTTAGTTTATATACAGAACACTCTGATGTGCAATTTTCAACCCAGCGTTGACGTTAGTTGTTAATTAATTTTAAAATATCAAATAGGAGCAATTTTCGAGTTTTGTTGATATAGCTGAATATATCCGTCATCTGCAGCTGTAGTATAGCTGCCATGTACAGCTGTAGCGTGCAGAGCTACATCGCTCTTCTAACTGCATTATGTATATCTGCGATATAGCAGCCATTTGAAGCCGTAGTATGCATATATAACTAGCGTACAGTTATGTACAGCTACGGTATAGCTTCTGTTTACAGTTACAGCACGTATAGATGTAATATGGTTCATCTACAGCATATATAACTGTAGTATGGATCATGTACAGCTTGTATAGCTGTAGTATGGTTCATCTACAGCAAGTATAGCTGTAGTATAGTTCATCTGCTGCATGTATAGCTATACTGTGGTTCATCTGCTGAATGTACAGATATACTGTGGTTCATATACAGCATGTACAGCTGTACTGTGGTTCATCTACTGCATGTATAGGTATCAACTACAGCTGTAGGAGGCATACCCGCAGTATGCCTAATCCACAACCAAATACGAACCCAACAACAATAAAAAAAAAATTTTCATTAAAGCTCTGAATCCGATCTCGTTATGATGATGTTTCAAATCCACGATTAATTGCAATTGCAGTCAAGCCACATCATGCAGCCTCCCCCTAACCCACCTCCTCGGCGGAGGGTAATGCCAGTTTCTGTGTATGTGGAAAGCATCACACTTGACACTCGCGTCCACGTTCACCTCCCAGGTGATGGGTTGTGCTTTTCGAGTAGAGTTTGTCCCCTTTAGGCGAGTCTCGGCCGCCTTGCTTGCCCGGTGTTAGTGGACACTATTCCGAAGTGATCCAATAGAGGAAATTGATACAATGGATGACACCTGTTTCAACATCTCTAGATTTGTGATTCTGAAAGATGATACTTTAATAATAATAATAATAATAATAATAATAATAATAATAATAATAATAATAAAATATAAATATTTAATAAAATATAATATGTAAATATAAATATAATAAATCTAAATAAAATATAAATATAAAAACATAATAAAACAAATAAAATAATAATAATAATAATAATAATAATAATAATAATAATAATAATAATATAGCAACAGTAAAGACAATGAAAATATTTTCATTTTTATTCCTGTTCTTGTTTTATAATAATAACAATAATAATAATAATAATAATAATAATAATAATAAAGCAACAACAGTCATGAAAATAATAATACGGTCATGGGAGAGTGCTAAAACCGTACGACTCATACAGCGCCTGGTGGAAATGGTATGTAATCAGGTTCGATCCAAGGAAGGGGAGGCCAAGTTCACTTGAGCTGAGCATATTTATCCTTTATCAGGGAAAGTGAAAAATCCGTAATGTGGCGCTACACAGCAGCTCAGGTTCGATCCAAGGGGAGGGTATATCCACTTCCTTGGATCAAGAGGGTAAATCCAGCTCCTTGGATCAAGAGGGTAAATCCACTTCCTTGGATCAAGAGGGTAAATCCAGTTCCTTGGATCAAGAGGGTAAATCCACTTCCTTGGATCAAGAGGGTAAATCCAGTTCCTTGGATCAAGAGGGTAAATCCAGTTCTTTGGATCAAGAGGATAAATCCAGTTCCTTGGATCAAGAGGATAAATCCAGTTCCTCGGATTAAGAGAGTAAATCCAGTTCCTTGGATCAAGAGGATAAATCCAGTTCCTCGGATTAAGAGAGTAAATCCAGTTCCTTGGATCAAGAGGGTAAATCCAGTTCTTTGGATCAAGAGGATAAATCCAGTTTCTCGGATCAAGAGGGTAAATCCAGTTCCTTGGATCAAGAGGGTAAATCCACTTCCTTGGATCAAGAGGGTAAATCCAGTTCCTTGGATCAAGAGGGTAAATCCACTTCCTTGGATCAAGAGGGTAAATCCAGTTCCTTGGATCAAGAGGGTAAATCCACTTCCTTGGATCAAGAGGGTAAATCCACTTCCTTGGATCAAGAGGGTAAATCCAGTTCCTTGGATCAAGAGGGTAAATCCACTTCCTTGGATCAAGAGGGTAGATCTTTAACAGGCTAGCATCTAGCATGTTAAAGAACAATAAGGCACAATACCGTGACTGGAACAATACACAAATAACCTGCACATAGGAGAAAGAGGCTTATGACGACGTTTCGGTCCGACTTGGACCATTAACTAGTGTGTGACTAGTTAACAGTCACAAGTCTGATCAAAACGTTACCCTATATTTCTTTCTGCTATGTTGCGGGTTCTCAATGTATCTAACCTGTTACAGGTTTTGTAACAGGTCGTACGTTATAATTCAAGTCAGTTATCCAGTACCATGTTGGGCGTCTAATACATCTTTCGTATACAACTTGGAGAGTAAAAACCAAGCAAAAGTTCGAGAACTTTAATAACAAAAATGGCGACCAGGTGGAATATTTACTGCAAAACGTAACGTTAATAATTATGCAGAAAGGCTTCTACACATCACTTGGTGCATAGCTTTAGTAAACTGTTATTTTATATATTATACTCAAACTGTGTATTGAATTTAACTGTTCTAACAGCAATGTATTGATGATACTGTGCACCATAATACTCTAAGTAATTGCACTATCTGGTACGTTACTGTACTAAAATATACACGTACGTAGGTATAGGTGTGTGTAGGTGTGTGTGTGTGTGTGTGTGTGTGTGTGTGTGTGTGTAGGTGTGTGTGTAGGTGTGTGTGTAGGTGTGTGTGTAGGTGTGTGTGTAGGTGTGTGTGTAGGTGTGTGTGTAGGTGTGTGTGTAGGTGTGTGTGTAGGTGTGTGTGTAGGTGTGTGTGTGTGTGTGTAGGTGTGTGTGTGTAGGTGTGTGTGTGTAGGTGTGTGTGTGTAGGTGTGTGTGTGTAGGTGTGTGTGTGTAGGTGTGTGTAGGTGTGTGTGTGTAGGTGTGTGTGTGTAGGTGTGCGTGTGTAGGTGTGTGTGTGTAGGTGTGTGTGTGTAGGTGTGTGTGTGTAGGTGTGTGTGTAGGTGTGTGTGTAGGTGTGTGTAGGTGTGTGTGTGTGTGTGTGTGTGTGTGTGTGTAGGTGTGTGTGTGTAGGTGTGTGTGTGTAGGTGTGTGTGTAGGTGTGTGTGTGTAGGTGTGTGTGTAGGTGTGTGTGTAGGTGTGTGTGTAGGTGTGTGTGTAGGTGTGTGTGTAGGTGTGTGTGTAGGTGTGTGTGTAGGTGTGTGTGTAGGTGTGTGTGTAGGTGTGTGTAGGTGTGTGTAGGTGTGTGTATAGGTGTGTATGTAGGTGTGTGTGTAGGTGTAGTTGTGTGTGTAGGTGTGTGTGTAGGTGTGTGTAGGTGTGTGTAGGTGTGTGTGTAGGTGTATGTGTAGGTGTGTGTGTAGGTGTGTAGGTGTGGGTGTGTAGGTGTGTGTGTAGGTGTGTGTGTAGGTGTAGGTATGTGTGTAGGTGTGTGTGTAGGTGTGTGTGTAGGTGTGTGTGTAGGTGTAGGTGTGTGTGTGTGTGGTGTGTGTGTGTGTGTGTGTGTGTGTGTGTGTAGGTGTGTGTGTGTAGGTGTGTGTGTGTAGGTGTGTGTGTGTAGGTGTGTGTGTGTAGGTGTGTGTGTGTAGGTGTGTGTGTGTAGGTGTGTGTGTGTAGGTGTGTGTGTGTGTAGGTGTGTGTGTGTAGGTGTGTGTGTGTAGGTGTGTGTGTGTAGGTGTGTGTGTGTAGGTGTGTGTAGGTGTGTGTAGGTGTGTGTGTAGGTGTGTGTGTAGGTGTGTGTGTAGGTGTGTGTGTATGTACTCACCTAATTGTGGTTGCAGGGGTCGAGACTCAGCTCCTGGCCCCGCCTCTTCACTGATCGCTACTGGGTCCTCTCTCTCTCTGCTTCCTGAGCTTTGTCATACCTCTTCTTAAAACTATGTATGGTTCCTGCCTCCACTACTTCACTTGCTAGGCTATTCCACTTGCTGACAACTCTGTGACTGAAGAAATACTTCCTAACGTCCCTGTGACTCGTCTGAGTCTTCAGCTTCCAGTTGTGACCCCTTGTCCCTGTGTCCCCTCTCTGGAACATCCTATCTCTGTCCACCTTGTCGTTATCATGTCTCCCCTGACCCTTCTGTCCTCCAGAGTCGTCAGTCCGATTTCCCTTAACCTTTCCCTTGAGCTCTGGGACTAGCCTTGTTGCAAACCTTTGTACTTTCTCTAACTTCCTGACGTGCTTGACCAGGTGTGGGTTCCAGACTGGTGCTGCATACTCCAGTATGGGCCTAACATACACAGTGTACAGTGTCTTGAACGATTCCTTATTAAGGTATCGGAACGCTATTCTCAGGTTTGCCAGGCGCCCGTATGCTGCAGCGGTTATTTGGTTGATGTGTGCCTCCGGTGATGTGCTCGGTGTTATGGTCACCCCAAGGTCTTTCTCCCTGAGTGAGGTCTGTAGTCTTTGTCCACCTAGCCTATACTCTGTCTGCGGTCTTCTTTGCCCCTCCCCAATCTTCATGACTTTGCATTTGCCTGGATTGAATTCGAGAAGCCAGTTACTGGGCCACATGTCTAGCCTGTCCAGGTCTCTTTGCAGTCCTGCCTCATCCTCGTCCGATTTAATTCTTCTCATCAACTTCACATCATCTGCGAACAGGGACACTTCAGAGTCTATTCCTTCCATCATGTCGTTCACATATATCAAAAATAGCACTGGTCCTAGAACTGACCCCTGTGGGACCCCGCTCGTAACAGGCGCCCACTGTGATACCTCTTCACGTACCATGACTCGTTGCTGCCTCCCTGTCAGGTATTCCCTTATCCATTGCAGTGTCCTCCCTTTTACATGCGCTTGATCCTCCAGCTTCTGCACTAATCTCTTGTGGGGAACTGTGTCAAAGGCCTTCCTGCAGACTAGGAAAACGCAATCTACCCACCCCTCTCTCTCGTGTCTTACTTCTGTTACCTTGTCATAAAACTCCAGGAGGTTTGTGATACAAGATTTGCCTTCCATGAACCCATGCTGGTTTTCATTTATAATCTTGTTCCTTTCCAGGTGTTCGACCACTCTCCTCCTGATAATCTTCTCCATGACTTTGCACACAATACATGTCAGAGACACAGGTCTGTAGTTTAGTGACTCGTTTCTGTTTCCTTTCTTAAATATGGGGACTACATTAGCTGTCTTCCATTTTCAGGTAGTTGCCCAGTTTCAAGGGATGTGTTGAAGATTGTGGTTAGAGGCACGCACAGCATCTCTGCTCCTTCTCTAAGGACCCATGGGGAGATGTTGTCCGGTCCCATCGCCTTTGAGGTGTCAAGGTCACTTAAGAGCTTCTTCACATCCTCCTCAGTTGTTCGTATGTCATCCAACACTTGTTGGTATATTCCCTCTTGATGTTCCCTTCTGTGCTGTCTTCCCACAGCCCTTCCTGTCTCTACTGTAAAAACTTCCTTAAATCGCCTGTTTAACTCCTCACATACTTCCTGATCATTTCTTGTGAGTTCTCCACCTTCTGTCCTTAATCTGATCACCTGGTCTTTGACTGTTGTCTTCCTCCTGATGTGGCTATACAACGGTTTCGGGTCAGTCTTGATTCTCGATGCTATGTCATTTTCATACTGTCGCTGGGCCTCCCTCCTTACCTGTGCGTACTCATTCCTGGCTCTGCGACTGATCTCCCTATTTTCGTGTGTTCTCTGCCTTCTGTACTTTTTCCATTCTCTATTGCACTTTGTTTCTTGCCTCCTTACACCGTCGGGTGAACCAGGGGCTTGTTCTGGTCTTCCCGTTGTTACTGTTGCCCTTGGGAATAAACCTTTCCACTGCCTCCTTGCATTTTGTTGTTACATATTCCATCATTTCATTTACTGACTTTCCTGCCAGTTCTCTGTCCCACTGGACCTCCCACAGGAAGTTCTTCAACCCTATGTAGTCCCCTCTTTTATAGTCAGGCTTTTCTCATTCAACTCCTGTTATTCTCTCCACTTGCAGCTCTACTATGTATTCAAAGCACAGAACCACGTGGTCGCTAGCTCCTAGGGGACTCTCATACTTGATGTCCTCAATGTCTGAGCTGTCCAGGGTGAACACAAGGTCCAATCTTGCTGGTTCATCCTCCCCTCTCACTCTGGTAGTGTCCTTAACATGTTGGTCCCCGAGGTTTTCCAGCACCACTTCCAACATCCTGGCTCTCCATGTTTCGGGACCCCCATGTGGCTCCAGGTTTTCCCAGTCAATCTCCCTGTGGTTGAAATCCCCCATAACCAGCAACTTTGCTCTGCTGGAGTGAGCTCTTCTTGCCACATCAGCAAGTGTGTCCACCATTGCTCTGTTGCTCTCTTCATATTCCTCTCTTGGCCTCCTGCAGTTCTGTGATGGATTATACATCACTGCAATGACCACTTTGTGTTCCCCAGACTGAAGTGTACCTACTATGTAGTCTCTTTCTCCCGTCTCATCTATGCCTTCCATTTTCTCGAATTTCCATCTGTTTTTTACGAGCAGAGCAACCCCACCTCCCCCCCTGCCCCTTCTATCTTTCCTCATGATCTGGTATCCTGGTGGGAAGATTGCATCTGTTATTGTCTCAGTGAGTTTTGTTTCTGTAACTGCTATGATGTCTGGGGATTTCTCATTGATTCATTCTTGCCATTCCTCATATTTATTCGTTAATCCATCTGCATTTGTGTACCAAACCTTCAACTTCTGTTCTAATACTGTAACTGTGGTGCGGGGGGTGGAAACAGAGGGATTGGTGTGTGATGGTTGGTTTGGATTGTTCAGTTGCCTTGGGGGTGTCGTGGCTGGAGTCCTTCTGCAGGTGTTTCTGGGGGGTGCGCTTTTCCTTCCATTTGTAGGTGTGTGTGTGTAGGTGTGTGTGTGTGTGTGTGTGTGTGTGTGTGTAGGTGTGTGTGTGTGTAGGTGTGTGTGTGTATAGGTGTGTGTGTGTAGGTGTGTGTGTGTGTAGGTGTGTGTGTGTGTGTAGGTGTGTGTGTGTGTTGGTGTGTGTGTGTGTAGGTGGTGTGGGTGTGTGGTGTGTGTAGGTGTGTGAGCATGTGTGTGTGTGTGTGTGTGTGTGTGTGTGTGTGTGTGTAGGTGTGGGTGTGTGTGTAGGTGTGTGTGTGTGTGTGTGTGTGTGTGTGTGTGTGTGTGTGTGTGTGTGTGTGTGTAGGTGTGTGAGCTTGTGTGTGTGTGTGTGTGTGTAGGTGTGGGTGTGTGTGTAGGTGTGTGTGTGTAGGTGTGGGTGTGTAGGTGTGTGTGTGTGTAGGTGTGTGTGTGTGTGTGTATGTGTGTATGTGTATGTGTGTGTGTGTGTGTGGGTGTGTGTGTGTGGGTGTGTGTGTGTAGGTGTGGGTGTGTGTAGGTGTGGGTGTGTGTGTGTAGGTGTGGGTGTGTGTGTGTAGGTGTGGGTGTGTGTGTGTGTAGGTGTGTTTAGGTGTGTGTGTAGGTGTAGGTGTGTGTGTGTGCGTGCGCGCAAGGGTGTGTGTGGGTGTGTGTGTAAGGGTGTGTGTGTGTGTGTGTGTGTGTGTAAGGGTGTGTGTGTGTGTGTGTGTGTGTGTGTGTGTGTGTGTAGGTATGTGTGTGTAAGGGTGTGTGCGTAAGGGTGTGTGTGTGTGTAGGTGTGTGTATGTGTGTGTGTGTGTGTGTGTGTGTGTGTATGTGTGTATGTGTGTGTGTGTGTGATAAGTTTTGCTAAAATTTACACTACTCCTTCCTTTGTAATGGTATATGTGACCTGAATAATTGTGGGTTCTAGACGCTGATATCTCCCAAACATCATTGTCTCATAGTTCATAAGATGTCAGTGTGTATTGTTGTGTTCACTACGCGTCTCTCATCCACTCTGCAAGAGCATGCATGCTCCAGATCTCTAACTATAACACCCACATACACACTCGCATACCTCTCGTATCATGCTGTAAACCCCCGCTGTTACTGTGTTCTTGATTGGGTAGGGTGACCTGATGAATTCCTTTATCATTTTATTGGCTATCTAGTGATGGAAGTCGCTGTCAGTCCGGTGGGTAGCATCAACTATCAGAAGTTTTCTTTCTGGGGGTAGGTGCAAAAAAATCGTTTTTGTAACAATGTTACAAAAACGATTTTATATTTTGATAAATCATTTTCATATATGTTCTTCGTTCTGTTTCAGAGCTGAGGCGACAGTCAATTTTCTCAGTTGTATAGAGTATTGATTGAGAATTGATGGTGCTATTTCCCCAGGTGTACTTCACAGTATTGTTTGGATTCTGGTATGATTACTCTCAGATAAACAGTTAACCGGTAAGCCAGCGGAAGGCCTCTGTCAGATGACCGAAAGCTCAAACGGCGGGTCATCATCTAAGACCCGCGTCAGGAAACACTTGTCCTGTTTCCTGACTAACATTACCTAACCTAACCTCTCCCGTGTAAAAATAATGTTTCAGAGCTAGTGTTACTGTCTACTCTCCCAGGTCAAAATAACTGCTTCAGAACTAGTCTTACTGTCTACCCTCCCAGGTTGAAACAATTGTTTCAGAGCTAGTTTTACTGTCTACTCTCCAAGGTCGAAACAAATGCTTCAGAGCTAGTGTTACTGTCTACTCTCCGAAGTCAAAACAATAGTTTCAGAGCTATTGTTACTGTCTACTCTCCCAGGTCGAAGCAATTGTTTCAGACCTAGTGTTGCCTCAGAGACATTTGAAAATTCTCCTGGGAACTGATGTGGCTGGAGCCACAACTTACGAGCAGCAGTCAGGCAGCTTCCGATTCCATAAACATCCTGGAGTGATTTCCCACATATATTCCCATTACCCAGCTCACTGGCCAGAACGTAAATGATTGTTTCCAAGTATGACTGCTGTAATGCCTCTGTATCCCCGTTTGTATAGCTGAATTATTGCGTAAACAAGTGTTCGTATATTTCTGCTTAGCAGAAAGGCTCTAATCCTGAATATAGTTTTAGTTAAAATATATGTATATTTCACATTTTTTCTTATTCTCTGTAATTATTTGTTCATCCTTTGTTCGCCATCAGCCATTTAACTGTTATTTACCTTTTATCATCCACCTGTCATCGTCCACCTGTCATTTACTTCCCATTATGCTACTTTATGCATTTTTCCTTTCACCATTTGTGTTGGTTTCGCGGTATTGCAGGTTAGCTTAGGTAAAATCCGTCAAGAAACAGGACAAGTATTTTCGGACGCTAGTCTCAGCCATATGATGAACCGGAACTGGAGCTTTTGGTCATCTGACCGAAGCCTTCCACTGGCTTACCCCTCCACCCCTACAGTTCCTCTGTCTTCATGCAGTTCCTCTCACTATGTGCCTCAGAGTCATCTTTTAAATCAATAACAAACTCTAATTCACTTATTTATTTCAGATACGGTACAAGCTGACTTTTTACTGTGAATACAAATTCTAACCACAATTATCTCACACATTTCAAATAATTAATGCATTACATTTACTAGTCTAACAACGTAAGGGAATTACTTCAGAAGTGAAGCTACTTCCGGCCTGGTTCATTCCAGCCCACATTCACCAAGTTGGGATTCCTAGACTATCTCCAAGAATTCCAATTGGAATCAGGAATAGAGAATCAGTTGGCAACGAGGCCCCAAGTTCCTCTTAGAATATTGCTATAATGTAGATAAAAATGTGATTAAGCCTATGAGCATGAATCGTATTTCAAGTGATTTTAAGAAGCTTATTTCATTGTATATATGTCGTGCCAGATAGGTTAAATTTGCTATTTTTGCTTAAATAGCAACGCTCTTCTTGCTGAATAAGGCAAGCGAAAATTTGTGCATGCAATTATTTCACAAAAATCATTCTGAGCCTAAGAAAACAAATTTTTCATTGTGTTTATTATCAATTATTGTAAACTTGTATAAAATGTATTTAGTCTGATTACGCGAAATTAAATTGTGCTTGTTATAGGGGTAGGTAACTTTCCTAAGGTTTTTTTGGGAACAAAATCATTAATTTTTATATTAACAATAAAAAAATATATTTTTAAATGTACACGAGAAAATTTTAGAAAGGACTTAATTTTCATCGAGTTCTTGATAATTGGCCAGTTTTACCTATCCAGCACATTATATAATCGTATTGTAACCACGAACGAGCGGTATTTAATCAGTAACAACACTGCGCCTAGCCGAGGGCTCGAACCCGTGTTGCTTTGGCCTACCTCACTGTGAGCGAAAATCACCCGACGCTCTTACCTACAGGACCACCCAGTTCTTCAAAGATCACTCACCCAGCAGAGGTAGGTGTTGTACCGTGATCCGAGGACATACGATGGTGTGGGTGCCTCAGAGCTAATTTTATTCTACTCCCCGTTTGGTGTACTAGACTCCACAAGCAGTATATATCGGACTGTAACCACAAATGAGTGTTATTTAATCAATAAAATTCGGATCACGGTACAACACCTAACACTGCCGGGTGCGTGATCTTTGTAGAATTGGGTGGTCCTGTGGGTTAGAGCGTCGTGTGATTTTCGCTCACCATAAGGTGGGCCAAAACAACACGGGTTTGAGCCCTCGGCTAGTCTTAGTGTTGTTATTGAGATATATATATATATATATATATATATATATATATATATATATATATATATATATATATATATATATATATATATATAAACAACATTGCACTAGCCAAGGACTCTAACCCATGCTGCTTTGGCCTGCCTCATGGTGGGCGAAAACACATGACGCCATTATCCACTGAACCATACCATCCTTAAGAGTAGGGCATTCAGCGGAACTGGATGTTGTACTCCCTACCCAAGGGCACTCGATGGTGTGGATGACTCTAGGCTAATTTCATTCTAGTCCCTGTTTGGTGTAGTAGTTCGACGAGCAGTCTTTTATATTATTGTGACCACGAACGAGAGGTATTGATCAATAACAACACTGCGCTAGCCAAGGACTCGAGACCTTGGCTAGTGCAGTGTTGTTATTGATCAATACCACTCGTTCATGATCACAATAATATATATATATATATATATATATATATATATATATATATATATATATATATATATATATATATATATATTAATATATATACATAATATATATATATATATATATATATATAATATATATATATTAATATATATATATATATATATATATAAATATATATATATTAATATATATATATATATATATATATATATATATATATATATTAATATATATATATTAATATATATTAATATATATATATATATATATATATATATATATATATATATATATATATATATATATATATATATAAATATATATATATATATATATATATATATATATATATATATATATATATATATATATATAATATATAAATATATATATATATATATATATATATATATATATATATATATATATATATAATATATATGTACACAAATACAGGTGCGCAAAACAACCAAGGGGTTGGTAACGATAGCTATGGGCCTTTCGTGTTGCAAACACATCAGGACCTTGCAATGTTGCAGAAAAGGAGAAGTTCAAGCAAATACGATCAGAGGAATCGTCTTTCGAGCAAGGACGCTTCCTCTGATAGTATCTGTTTGGACCTCTTCTTTTCTGCAACACTACAAACTCTTGATGTGTTGATTGCAACACGAAAGGTTTATAGCTATAACTGAACTCCAACTTTGGTAGCCGTGTATTGATTGTTCGCGATTTTTGCACATATATAATGTGTGTGTGTAATGTAATCTCAAACAGGAGCTCTTAATGCAGTTGTCAGGAGCTATGCAATGTTGCAAGACAGCAACACACAGGAGAAATTCTGTGAGGCAAAGCATAGGGCATCAGTGGCAACCCATATCAGAGAGTGAGCGAGCCACCACTGAGGTACACATCTTCCTCCCCCGTCTCCTCACAACCTTCCAGGGTAAGAGAAGATGCTGGGCCGTCGGAGGTTAACAGACAACAAGCTACGGAATATTAAGGAATCGCAATAAGCCCAGAAACCGTTAAGAGACATATATCAAATATTATTGCTAATACCACTACGAAGTGATAGTAAAATCATTATCAAATAAAGACTTGCTAGTCAAAATCGCGTTATCTTCACGATATTTCCGCATTATTAACTGGGAAATATGATATTATCATCACGGTATTACCTCGTTATCACTTTATTCACATTATTCCCATATTTTCTATTAAGCTTTTTAAAAGACCCATTTACAGAAAATTCTTTCAAAATAAACTTGGAAATTAAAGTGGAAATATCCAGACATTCTGTCTTAAAAATTCTCTCTCACCTTCTATTAAGGCCGAGAACAGCAGTGTCCATTAAAAAAAAAATTATAGGAGCTGTTTCAGGAATTAAATTAAACGTAATTAACAGGCAGAAAGGCCTTCAAGAATTTGTTCTCCTCCTCTCAACGAGGAAACGAGTGGTAGAGGAAAATAATTCTCTCCCCGGCTGCAGGTGAGGGAGTGAGAAAATGATAGTGAGAATCCCAACTGCTCTAAAAATGTTTCTTTTCAATGTGTAGATATATTTTGCTGAATTAATATACATGAAAGTTAAATTTCAACTTAACTAGTTTGAGAATACACAAATAACCCGCACATAAAAGAGGGAAGCTTACGACGACGTTTCGGTCCGACATGGACCAATGACAAAGTCACACTATGTGACTTTGTCAATGGTCCAAGTCGGACCGAAACGTCGTCGTAAGCTTCTCTCTTTTATGTGCGGGTTATTTGTGTATCGTTCCAGTCACGGTATTGTGCCTTTTTTGCTATTTAGTTTGAGAAACTTGCTTGACAATGATAAAACAAATGTAATAAAATTGACACGATATATGAAAGTTGAATTGTAAGGTAACTAACTTGGTAAACTCGCAGGACAATGTTAAAACAAACTTAAGGAAATTCAATTAAAATCATTTTCGTGTTGGACTTTATCGATGGTTTTCTGGTCATTCAGGTGCACTGCATCACTGCAGCTACAGCTGTAGTAATGTAGCCTCATTTTTGCTGTAGATAACTAAAGAATTCAAGGGAATTAGTTGTGTAGGATCTTTCTTTAGGTAATCAATGTTAATTTTTAATAACTTATCTTAATAGGTAAGCAATTTGTCTTAGTTTCTCTTCAGATTCAAGCATCTAATTAGTCTGGTCCGAGTGATTGGTGTTCAGCTCCCCTATGAGAAACACTGTTGTCCGGGTCTGTGTCGTTTTCACTTGTAAAGACTACGCTAAAAGTTGTGTTAAAAGCGCATGTTCATTCTGCACTGCTACTTGTCCTTTCACCGCTGCAACAAATTAAAGTTATTGCCCAAGCTTTCACGACTTTCTCATGCCTTATATTTTTTAACCCTCCTGGGGTTCATTTACGTACAATATGGTCCTCAGAGATTCTTATGGCTTAGAATTTCTGGTATAGATTTTTATCCCGGTGACTTCAGACTATCATGTCATCCAGAGATGATAGTCTGAAGGAAGGTGGTGTTAGGACTCATATTTTTAGTGTACTTATTTATGGTTGAATAATAGCTTGCATAAGGTTAACGTAATCTCTCCTAACTTAAAATATCAATATAACTAATTTCTTATGCTCAATAAATGTTAAAAATTGAGTAAGGCACAAGATATACTACATCCGTGTTGGATTATTTTTTTTTGTTTTCACGTTTTGACTTTTTATAATTAGCATTAACTTTTAGAATATATGTAACATTGCCATTAAACTGTTTGCCTCTACAAGTTCAGTCTGGTTTCCGTTATCTTACGTTTCTAAGCATCTGCTGTTCTGAAGATAAATGAAGACAAGTGAGTTTGCAAGATAAAACCCTGAGAGGAAATTGAACGCAGCTCATCACAGATGCAATATCACTAAACACCATTGAACTCAACATGATCTGAAACAACGAAAGATGACTAATACGATTAACACGGCTGAAACACAGTCGAAGATCTGAAATACAATCGAAGACCTGAAAAACGATCGACGATCCGAAATACAGTCGACGATCCGAAACACAGTCGAAAACTCGAATTATAAAACTCAACTGTGAGATATAAGATTTTCCTTTAGTATACTATCCGACAGGGGCATCTGAGCTTCCTCGAAACTTAATCTCCAAGCCTGACACCACCAAGTGTGAAATTAAAAGAAATTCTCACGTGACATCACTCCACAAGAGTTCCCGGGTCGAGTGATCATGTGAAGGCTGAATAAAAACTTCATCTCAACTTTACAAAGAATCCTAGGGGCGGGGGTAGGGAGAACCATACACGACTTTACAGGGAATCCTTGGGGCAGGGGTCAGGGAGAACCATACACGACCTTACAGGGAATCTTAGGGGCGGGGTCAGGGAGAACCATACACGAAATATTTCGGCTTGGCTCGTGTCATAGCTTAGGGTCCCACACTTCCAAGATCCTCTTCAATAAAAGATTGAAATATATTATTATTATTATAATCAAAAAGAAGCGCTAAACCACAAGGGCTATACAGCGCTGCAGGGCAGGAAGGAAGCGAGGGTATCACGTGGCAAAAGGGAGATGGATGAGTAATAGGTTACGGAGAACAGCGGGGCAGTGGATGGTGAAAGGGCAGAGGGCAGCAAGAGATTGAGGTAGAAAGGGCTGAGGGGAGTGCGAAAGGTATCATCAGAGTTTGTGGACTAAATCAGTCGTTGTCAAGAAGTCAATGAGAGAGTCAGGATTATAGGAGGGTCCATCAGCAAGAAGGGAAGGTAAAGAGAAAGTAGTAGAACGAAGACGACGTTGGAGGTAAATTCTGCGTGCTCGTTGATAGAGAGGGCAGTCTAACAGAATGTGGCTAATCGATACTGGAACTTGACACTGCTCACAGAGAGGAACAGGGTGCCTCTCCATGAGATACCCATGAGTAAGACGAGTGTGGCCAATGCGAAGGCGGGAGAGAGTAGTCTCCTAACACGGCACTGATGACAAGAAGACGGCCAGTAACCTATGCTCGGTTTAATAGAATGAAGTTTGTTACCGAGCAGACTTGACCAACGTTGTTGCCACCGGGTGTGAAGGTGGGTATCTATTACAGCAAAATAGTCCAGAAATGGAACACCTCTATATGAAATTGGTAGGTCATGTGCTGCTGACCGCGCAGCAGTGTCTGCCTGTTCATTGCCCTGTACGTCAACATGACCAGGAACCCAACAAAAAACAATATCTTTATGCCTGGTAGAGATACGGCGTAGCCAAAGTTGGATACGGAGAACTAGGGGGTGAGGTGTATCAAATTTCAGTATAGCCTGTAGAGCACTAAAGGAGTCTGAGACTACCACAAATGATGACACAGGCATAGATGCGATACGAATACGTGCTGCAAGAATGGCATACAATTCAGCAGTAAAAATGCTAGCCGAAGATAGTAAATGCCCTCGCACGACGCTGTCAGGAAACACTGCTGCGAATCCGACGCCGTCAGAAGACTTAGAGCCATCTGTGTACACTGCGATAGCATGAGAATGAGAGTGGAAGCGGTCAAGAAAAAGAGCGGGAAGCCACCGTAGGCAGTTGGGCTTTTGAGCAAGGGAGTGAGAAAGAACAGACCCGAACAGCTGGAACTTCCCAGGGGGGTAGGGAAAAGTGAGAAGCTACATGAACATATAAAGGTGGTAACTGGAGGGAAGACAAGAGCGAACGTAGGCGAAGAGAGAAAGGACGGAGCAAACAGGGGCGGCGAACAAATAAAGAATGCCTACTAATATCGGTGACCATTCTATAAATGGAAGGATTGCGGAGATCGTGAGAGCGTACATAGTACCGAAGGCAATGGGCATCACGGCGATCAGACAAGGAGGGAACATTCACTTCTGCATAGAGGCTCTCAACAGGGGAAGAGCGAAAAGCACCAAGGCATAAACATAATCCTTGGTGATGGATGGGGTTAAGGCTAGAGAGAGTAGCAGGAGAGGCCGCTGAATAGATCTGATCACCATAATCGAGTTTCGATAAAATGAGGGCTAAATGTAGACGAAGGAGAGTTCGACGATCAGCTCCCCATGAGAGATGAGCATGGGGTTTAAGAAGTTTCAGCCGGCTGTGACAAGTTGCCTTCAGAGAGGTAATGTGAGGTTTCCAGGATAACCTATGGTCAAAGAGAAGGCCTGGAAGCCTGACTGTATCACGTACCATAGAGGTACAAAGGATGATCGGAGATGACAGAGCGTCTAGTGAAGTAATTTGGTGAGTTTTGGTACTGGAAAATTTAAACCCACGTGTGGTGGCCCAATTGGAAACACGGTCGACCGCATGCTGGAGAGAAACTGTAATGAGGCGACAGTCAGCGCCTGCACAAGCTATAGCGAAGTCATCAACATAGTCATGACCAAATATTGGATGGAACAGAGGCCAAATCATTTATAGCAAGGAGAAAAAGTGTTGTGCTCTGAACATATCCCTGAGGGACACCTTCAGCTTGGACAAAGTCCGGGGAAAGAACATTATTGACTCGAACACGGAAATGTTTGTCAGTTAAAAAGCTCTTAAGGAAGGATGGTAGATTGCCTCGGAGGCCTAAGGAGTGGGCTTGGGCCAAAATATTATACCTCCAAGTTGTGTCATATGCCTTCTCAAGGTCAAAAAATATGGCAATAACTGAGTGGTTATTCGCAAAGGCATTACGAACGTGTGTATCCAAGCGTAGTAAGGGGTCTATGGTAGAACGACCCTTACGAAAGCCATATTGACTAGTGGAGAGACTGTTGTGCGTCTCTAAATACCACATTAAACGTCGATTTACCAGACGTTCCATCACTTTGCAAACTGCACTAGTAAGAGCAATGGGACGATGGTGGGAGGCATCATGTCCCGTAGTACCCGGCTTGCGGAAAGGGAGAGCAATGGCTGATTTCCACAGCTGGGGAAGAACTCCTTGTGACCAAATAAGATTGAAGAAGTGTAAGAGGACTACAAGGGCTGACTGATGTAAATGTTGTAACATCCGAATATGAATGTCGTCAGGCCCAGCTGCCGATGATCGGCAAGCTGAGAGTGTTGCCTCCAGTTCCTGAAGTGTAAAAGGCACATTATACTGCTCTTCTCTGAGAGAAGAAAAGTCCAAGGGTACTATCTCTCTGGCAGACTTTGAGGAAAGAAACGAGGGGCATAGATGGAGCCCCCGGGAAATACGGACCAGATGTGTGCCAATTTCAATGGCAACGTCAAGAGGGTTTGCTACATCAACACCAGCGACCCGTAGAACAGGAGCCGGGTAAGGAGAGTATTTACCACTCAATTTCCTCACTTTTTTCCAGACTGCACTCATAGAGGAAGCAGAGGTGATGGTGGAAACATAATCTCGCCAGCAAGTGTCTTTAGCGTCACGGATGACACGGCGAGCGACCGCACGCTTCTGCTTAAAATCAAGAAGTCTCTCATCGGTTCTGTTGTACCGGTACCTGCCCCATGCAGCACGTTTCAAACGTACTGCACGAGCACAAGCAGGAGACCACCATGGCACGCACTTCTGAGAATGCCTGCCTGAGGTTTGGGGTACAGAATGAGAAGCTGCGGTGAAAACTGAAGTCGAGAAGAGGTGTAGGAGCTCATCAATGGAGGATGCAGAAGGAACCTCACTAAAAGCAGTGAGTTGCGAGTAAAGGTCCCAATTTGCCCGATCAAATTGCCAGCCCGTATGGTTGGAAAATGATCACTGTCATGTAAGTCCGGTAGAACAGACCAGGCAAAGTCTAGTGCAGTGGAGGAAGAGCAGACCGATAGATCGATGCAAGAGAGAGTATGAGTACGACGGTCAAAATGGGCGGGAGTAACCGTATTTAAAACATGTAGGGGGTGAGAGGCGAGAAAAGCCTCCAACTGGATGCCACGTGAGTCACAATGAGACCCCCCAGAGGAAATGGTGGGCATTAAAATCGCCAAGTAACAGAAGTGGCGGTGGTAAGGATGAAACAAGAAAGGCAAAATCTGGGATAGAAAATGCTTGAGGAGAGAGATATAAAGAACATATTGTAAATCACTTATTCAAGTGGATACGGGCTGCAGTGTAATGCAGCGAGGTATGGACAGATAGTTGACAGTACGGAATATCATTGCGTAGAAGAAGGGCACTTTCATTAAAGGTCCCATCTAAGAAAGGATCCGAAGAATACAATAAATTATAGCCTGAGATAGGTTGGAAAACAGCTGAGTGTAATTATGGTTCTTGTAAGCAAACACCAACAGGGGAAAACCTGGAAAGCAACATCTGAAGCTCACCCCGATTACCCCTGAGGCCGTGGATATTCCACTGTAAATAGGCCATGATGGGCAATGAAGAAAATACCAGGAATCCGTACGGAAGGGCACCTACGGACTAGAGGGGTTAGAAAAGTCAACGTGCGGTGGCATCGGAAGACGTTCAAGCAGCGAAGGAACGGAGCGTTGCGAAGAATGGAGTTGTGGAGATGGAGGAGAGGGAAGAGAAGGAACAGGAGGTGGATCAGTGTCCATTGAAGGTTTAGTCTCTGCAATATCTTCTGAAATGGCTTCAAGTGTTTCTGAATTCAAAGATGTATGGGAGACAATATTGGAGTAGTAGGAGGAGGATGAGTAAAGATTGGGACAGTAATGGACTGTATCAAAGTAGAGGGGTACGAAAGAGTGTAGGGGACTGGAGAAGAAGTGTGGGAGGGGACAGAAGAGGCAGAAACCTGGGAGGTGGCAGAAGAGGGAGAAACTTGGGAGGGGACGGGGGTGGATGGCATAGTAGGAGGAGGAGGGTGAACCTCCACACTTGTATTAGAGCCAGAGAGAGGGGAAGAACTAGGCACAGAGACTGGAAAGGTAAAATGCGGAGGTGGAAGAAGGGAAGGAGGGGGCAAAGAAGATTTGAGCAATGGGAATTTTTTGGACTTCTGAGAAGTAGAGGGACGATTGGTATAAGGTGTCGTACGAGGTCTTGTCGATACTGGGGCTTGTGAGGAAGGACGCGAAGATGTGAGAACAGACTGAGTTGTAGTAGGGACGTCAGAGCCCAGGACAGCAAAAGGATTAGATACCGGAGTGGCTATGGGAGGGGTAACAACAGAGGAGGCTGCAGAAGATGGTACCCCAGAAGTGGGGGGACGTTTTGAAACACGAGAATAAGAAACACGGGGTAGTCTCCCTTGGAGGCGGAGATGAGAAACTGCCATAGCATAAGGGAGACCTTCTGCCTCTTTGAGGCAACGGATTTCCCGCTCATTTAAGTAGACCTGGCAACGGCGAGAGTGCGAAGGGTGAGCCTCATGACAATTAAGGAAAGATGAAGGTTGACTGCAAGACGTATTAGAATGGTCGTCGGCACCACAAACTGGGCATTCGGCTATAGATCTGCACTATTTCGCTGGGTGACCAAAACGCCAGCAATTTCTACACTGTTGCGGTGTAGGGATCACCTTTCGAACTTGTAACTGATGTCCCGCGACATAAACAGAGGACGGGAGTTCACGGCTGTCGAAAGTTAAACGAGCCACATTGCAAGGGTATCGTCTCCGCCCGCGGGCAGGAAGGACATAAGTGTCTACTTTGAGGATTGGGAGATCCTGGAGTTCCAGTTGTTCAAGAATGTCATTGCCACATGTCTGGAAATTCTGTTGGACTATGGTATGGGGCAGAATGACAGTACCACTACAAGAATTGAGAGAAAGATGGTTTTCAATAGTGATAGGAGTAGTATCGATATGCGAAAGGAGAGAAAGATCATGAGCTTGGGTAGAATTCTGGACAGTGACGATGCGCGTACCGCTCTTGAGAGCATGAAATGAAATATCTCTACCAACATGGCGTAGGAGCGCTTTGCCAATACAATGGTCAGAAAGATAGGCAGAAGAAGAAGTCGGTCTTAAAGTAAAGAATTTAGTCCATTGTGTGGTCCGAAACTGAGCGTGGAGAGGGAGTGCATGACGTGTCAGTCTTTCCCGAGTAGAGTGGGAAGGTAACTAAGTAACATCATCAGGAGATTGTCGTTGGCGTTCAGGAGTGGGACCGGAGTTGGTCGTGACTTCTCATATTATCAAGGAACTTGATAATGTGAAAAGTCACGAAAGCGCTTGGAATTTCACTATCCTTTCACAGTGGTTGTTCTGCATATTCTGATATCACCTGCTTACTGTGATCTTATTGCATATATATATATATATATATATATATATATATATATATATATATATATATATATATATATATATACACACATATATATATATATATATATATATATATATATATATATATATATATATATATATCGTGCCGAATAGGTAAAAAATTATTTTGCCTTAAATAGCAACGCTCTTCTTGCTGAATAAGGAAAGCGAAAATTTGTGTATGCAATAATTTGGCTTTTTTTTTCTGAAGGCTGAACCAGAGTATGGCTCAGAATCGTGTGGGATGAATAACTGTTACCGTCTTCCTAGTAATTACAGATGCCTCCCTCTTTAAACGAGTTTATTGGAATGAACCCAGTTTTCTTTGTATAACTTATAAAAGTCTCCCCTTTAAATGGTCCCGTTTTCTCGTGGATGATACTTCATAATTGTCAGTGATAACTGTCACATTACTTGTGTTTAACCTACTATTACAACATCAAGGTATGTGCCATTTTTCTTTTTGCTATAATATTCAACCTTTCTGGCTATGGGTACTGGTATGCCTGGGGGCATTTCCTGTTCCCCCTCCTTTCTTCTCCCCCCCCCTCTCTCTCTCTCTCTCTCTCTCCAGTGAATACATCCTCTGGGTTCGTGATGCCTCCGACATCCTCCTTTTTCTGCAACTTTGCAAGCTCCTGATGTGTTGATTGCAACACGAAAGGCCTAGAGCTATCATTCTACTCCCTCCGTGCTGTCTTGCATCCTGTATCGCTTGGTTGGCGATTTTTGTATTATAATATATATATATATATATATATATATATATATATATATATATATATATATATATGCAATAGGATCACAGTAAACAGGTGATTTCAAAATATGCAAAACAACCACTCTGAAAGAATAGAGAGATTCCAAGCGATTTCGTGACTACTTACATTATCAAGGAACTATGTTCCTTGATAATGTGAGTAGTCACGAAAGCGCTTGAAATTTCTCTATTCTTTCAGAGTGGTTGTTTTGCATATATATATATATATATATATATATATATATATATATATATATATATATATATATATATATATATATATATATATATATATGTCGTGCCGATTATGTAAAACTGGTCAATTAGCAATAACTCATTTAAAATTAACTCCTTTCCAAAATTTTCTCTTATACGTTTAAAGATATATTTTTTTTCATTAATGTTAATATAAATTTTTTTAATTTTGCACCAAAAGAAACTTAGAAAACTTACCTAACCTTGTTATAACAAGAGCAATTTATTTTAGCCTAACCCAACTAAATATATTTTAGATTTGTTTGCAGTAATTTAATACTAAATAAACACAATGAAATATATTTTTTTCGTTAGCTTCATAATGATTTTGGCGAAATTATTGCATACACAAATTTTCGCTTGTCCTATATGGCAAGATGAGCGTTGCTATTTAAGCCAGGATCGCAAGTTCTGCCTATTCGGCATGACATTATATATATATATATATATATATATATATATATATATATATATATATATGAAGTGGTGAAGCAATGTAAAAAGAGAGCAAATGAGAGAGTGGGTGAGATGTTATCAACAAATTTTGTTGAAAATAAGAAAAAGTTTTGGAGTGAGATTAACAAGTTAAGAAAGCCTAGAGAACAAATGGATTTGTCAGTTAAAAATAGGAGAGGAGAGTTATTAAATGGAGAGTTAGAGGTATTGGGAAGATGGAGGGAATATTTTGAGGAATTGTTAAATGTTGATAAAGATAGGGAAGCTGTGATTTCGTGTATAGGGCAAGGAGGAATAACATCTTGTAGGAGTGAGGAAGAGCCAGTTGTGAGTGTGGGGGAAGTTCGTGAGGCAGTAGGTAAAATGAAAGGGGGTAAGGCATTCGGGATTGGTGGGATAAAGATAGAAATGTTAAAAGCAGGTGGGGATATAGTTTTGGAGTGGTTGGTGCAATTATTTAATAAATGTATGGAAGAGGGTAAGGTACCTAGGGATTGGCAGAGAGCATGCATAGTTCCTTTGTATAAAGGCAAAGGGGATAAAAGAGAGTGCAAAAATTATAGGGGGATAAGTCTGTTGAGTATACCTGGTGAAGTGTATGGTAGAGTTATAATTGAAAGAATTAAGAGTAAGACGGAGAATAGGATAGCAGATGAACAAGGAGGCTTTAGGAAAGGTAGGGGGTGTGTGGACCAGGTGTTTACAGTGAAACATATAAGTGAACAGTATTTAGATAAGGCTGAAGAGGTCTTTGTGGCATTTATGGATTTGGAAAAGGCGTATGACAGGGTGGATAGGGGGGCAATGTGGCAGATGTTGCAAGTGTATGGTGTAGGAGGTAGGTTACTGAAAGCAGTGAAGAGTTTTTACGAGGATAGTGAGGCTCAAGTTAGAGTACATAGGAAAGAGGGAAATTATTTCCCAGTAAAAGTAGGCCTTAGACAAGGATGTGTGATGTCACCGTGGTTGTTTAATATATTTATAGATGGGGTTGTAAGAGAAGTAAATGCGAGGGTCTTGACAAGAGGCGTGGAGTTAAAAGATAAAGAATCACACACAAAGTGGGAGTTGTCACAGCTGCTCTTTGCTGATGACACTGTGCTCTTGGGAGATTCTGAAGAGAAGTTGCAGAGATTGGTGGATGAATTTGGTAGGGTGTGCAAAAGAAGAAAATTAAAGGTGAATACAGGAAAGAGTAAGGTTATGAGGATAACAAAAAGATTAGGTGATGAAAGATTGGATATCAGATTGGAGGGAGAGAGTATGGAGGAGGTGAACGTATTCAGATATTTGGGAGTGGACGTGTCAGCGGATGGGTCTATGAAAGATGAAGTGAATCATAGAATTGATGAGGGAAAAAGAGTGAGTGGTGCACTTAGGAGTCTGTGGAGACAATGAACTTTGTCCTTGGAGGCAAAGAGGGGAATGTATGAGAGTATAGTTTTACCAACGCTCTTATATGGGTGTGAAGCGTGGGTGATGAATGTTGCAGCGAGGAGAAGGCTGGAGGCCGTGGAGATGTCATGTCTGAGGGCAATGTGTGGTGTGAATATAATGCAGAGAATTCGTAGTTTGGAAGTTAGGAGGAGGTGCGGGATTACCAAAACTGTTGTCCAGAGGGCTGAGGAAGGGTTGTTGAGGTGGTTCGGACATGTAGAGAGAATGGAGCGAAACAGAATGACTTCAAGAGTGTATCAGTCTGTAGTGGAAGGAAGGCGGGGTAGGGGTCGGCCTAGGAAAGGTTGGAGGGAGGGGGTAAAGGAGGTTTTGTGTGCGAGGGGCTTGGACTTCCAGCAGGCATGCGTGAGCGTGTTTGATAGGAGTGAATGGAGACAAATGGTTTTTAATACTTGACGTGCTGTTGGAGTGTGAGCAAAGTAACATTTATGAAGGGATTCAGGGAAACCGGCAGGCCGGACTTGAGTCCTGGAGATGGGAAGTACAGTGCCTGCACTCTGAAGGAGGGGTGTTAATGTTGCAGTTTAAAAACTGTAGTGTAAAGCACCCTTCTGGCAAGACAGTGATGGAGTGAATGATGGTGAAAGTTTTTTCTTTTTCGGGCCACCCTGCCTTGGTGGGAATCGGCCAGTGTGATAATAAATAAATAAATAAATAAATATCTACATATATATATATATATATATATATATATATATATATATATATATATATATATATATATATATATAATATGCATGAGCAAAAAACCGCGAATAAGCTATAGAGGATGCAAAACAAACACGGGGGAGAATTGAATGACAGCTCAAGGCCTTTCGTATTGCAATCAACACGCAAGGAGCTTGCAATATTGCAGAAAAGACGATGAAATCCGAGGTAACACGTTGAGAGCTAGCGTTTTTGGGAAAGCGCTCACACTGGAAACTCTCAGGCAATCGGGTTTAGATCGAGGAATAGTGTGGTATAGCTCCACTTCCTTGTGTCAAGATCCTCTATCACCAAGCTTCCCCTCATCCTACTCTCTTCCCCTCAGAGGACTATCATCCACAGCGTCACTGTGGGAATGCTGTCAGATACAACAGCAGGCTGGGTATAGGATTCTGTTACACGCTTCATACAATTACACAATATAGGAATAATTTTTGCATACCTCGGAAAATACTGGTGTCCGTTGCTCAGAAAAAAAAATAACGTAAAATATGATTTTGTGTAAAACTGATATAAAAAAAATCATTCTTTGATGATTTACTTTCATTTACGTTTAATATAGTATTAAATACATACGTATTAATGCATGCCATATAAATATATTGAAACATGCAATACATAAAAATATATATATTTTTTTTTTTTTTTTTTTATTATCACACCGGCCGATTCCCACCAAGGCAGGGTGGCCCGAAAAAGAAAAACTTTCACCATCATTCACTCCATCACTGTCTTGCCAGAAGGGTGCTTTACACTACAGTTTTTAAACTGCAACATTAACACCCCTCCTTCAGAGTGCAGGCACTGTACTTCCCATCTCCAGGACTCAAGTCCGGCCTGCCGGTTTCCCTGAATCCCTTCATAAATGTTACTTTGCTCACACTCCAACAGCACGTCAAGTATTAAAAACCATTTGTCTCCATTCACTCCTATCAAACACGCTCACGCATGCCTGCTGGAAGTCCAAGCCCCTCGCACACAAAACCTCCTTTACCCCCTCCCTCCAACCCTTCCTAGGCCGACCCCTACCCCGCCTTCCTTCCACTACAGACTGATACACTCTTGAAGTCATTCTGTTTCGCTCCATTCTCTCTACATGTCCGAACCACCTCAACAACCCTTCCTCAGCCCTCTGGACAACAGTTTTGGTAATCCCGCAGTTCCAAACTACGAATTCTCTGCATTATATTCACACCACACATTGCCCTCAGACATGACATCTCCACTGCCTCCAGCCTTCTCCTCGCTGCAACATTCATCACCCACGCTTCACACCCATATAAGAGCGTTGGTAAAACTATACTCTCATACATTCCCCTCTTTGCCTCCAAGGACAAAGTTCTTTGTCTCCACAGACTCCTAAGTGCACCATACATATATATACATACATATATATATATACATACATACATATACATACATATATATATATATATATATATATATGCGAAACAACCACTGTGAAAGAATGGAGAAATTCCAAGCGCTTTCGTGACTACTCACATTATCAAGGAAAAATAAAAGTAATGTATCAAAGGAAGGCATATAAAGGGTCTAGACCACACCTCACTATCACATCCCACTATAAAGCAACACCTGACGCGCGACTCATAAGAAAGAGAACACTGCAGCAGGCCCGCTGGCCCAACTAGACAGGTCCTTCACACAACACACAAACTATTTTACCCAAGAATTAAGAATTTTAAAATTTATTATTTGTCCAATGTATTATTAAATTCTTCCCAAATTCTATTAATTATAAATGGATCTAATTTATATAAACCAAAGGAAATATTCATATTATTGTCAAAACTGCTTTTTATGAAACAAGATTCAATTATATTCCTGTCGACCATGGACTTGCTTGATACAACTTTCTCAACTTTTTGAAATCAATTGGATGGTTAAAATCTCTCACATGAATAAATAGAGCATTGGAATGTTGCCCAGTTCTAATGCTATATTTATGTTGTTTTAATCTTAGTTCGAGACTTTTACCAGTTTGACCTTAATAAACTTCATCGCAAATTTTACAAGGAATCTTATAGACGCATCCGTCAGCATTTTGGGGGGAATTCTTTATCAAAAGTTTTTTTTTGCTGCATCAAGATTTTTAAATACAACTTTGATATTAAAAGTCTTAAGAAGAGAAGGCATATCAACCAAGTTTTCATGGTAAGGGAGAACCAACATATTTTTAGTTGAATAAGGCTGATTGTCCCTTTTTGGATTGTAAAAAGTATTTCTAGCAACTTTAAAAGATTTATCAATTACGTTTCTTGGGTATTTCAAATCATTACCTATTTCATAAATTTTGGATATTTCCTCATCTATAAACTCTGGACAACAAATACGTAAAGCTCTCAAAAACATTGATGAGAAAACAGACAGTTTAACTCTATCTTGATGTGAAGAATAATAGTGGACATAGGAACAGTTATTTGTAGGTTTTCTGTAAATTTTAAATTTGAATTCATTATTACCCTTAATAATTAAAACATCTAGAAAAGGCAATGAGTTATTTTCCTCAAACTCAACAGTAAAGTTTATAGAATGGGCTAAGCAATTTAATTTACCAAGGAAATGGTGTATATCTACATTCTTGGGCATAAGACACAAAATATCATCAACATATCTGAACCATTTAGCTCTATTAGGGAGGATTGTGTTAAGCAACCTTGTTTCAATAAATTCCATGTATAGGCTACTAAGAACAGTTGAAAGAGGATTTCCCATTGCCATACCAATTTTCTGAGTGTAAAACTTATCATTAAATGTAAATTTTGCATCAACAATGCAAAGTTTAATGATAGTAGGAACTGGCAATGGTAAATCATAATTAACGAGTTCTTCAGATAAGAAACTTAATAAATCATCAACAAGAACTTTCGTAAACAAGGAAGTAACATCAAAACTATGTTAAAATCATTTAATTCAGTCAAGGAGCTTAATTTATCAACTAAATTCAATTCAGAATTGCCTTCAAAGATTCTTTAAGTCTTAAGATACACTTAATAACAATAAAAATTTGCGCCTTACTAAAGCAGATAAAATAAATGCAATAGTAATTATGAAAAAAAATGATTACCAAGAAAAAATGAATAATCTCAACCAACCACCACAACCCTGCACCAGCCATCACAACCCTGCACCAGCCACCACAACCCTGCACCAGCCACCACAACCCTGCACCAGCCACCACAACCCTGCACCAGCCACCACAACCCTGCACCAGCCACCACAACCCTGCACCAGCCACCACAACCCTGCATCAACCACCACAACCCTGCACCAGCCACCAAAACCCTGCACCAACCGCCACAACCCTGCACCAGCCACCACAACCCTGCACCAGCCACCACAACCCTGCACCAGCCACCACAACCCTGCACCAACCACCACACCAGCACACCCTGCACCAGCCACCACACCACCCTGCACCAGCCACCACAACCCTGCACAACCACCACAACCCTGCACCAGCCACAAACCCTGCACCAGCCACCACAACCCTGCACCAGCCACCACAACCCTGCACCAGCCACCTCAACCCTGCACCAGCCACCACAACCCTGCGTCAACCACCACAACCCTGCATCAACCACCACAACCCTGCACCAGCCACCAAAACCTTGTACCAGCCGCCACAACCCTGCACCAGCCACCACAACCCTGCACCAGCCACCACAACCCTGCACCAGCCACCACAACCCTGCACCAGCCACCACAACCCTGCACCAGCCACCACAACCCTGCACCAGCCACCACAACCCTGCACCAGCCACCACAACCCTGCACCAGCCACCACAACCCTGCACCAGCCACCACAATCCTGCACCAACCACCACAACCCTGCACCAGCCACCTCAACCCTGCACCAGCCACAACAACCCTGCACCAACCACCACAACCCTGCACCAGCCACCACAATCCTGCACCAACCACCACAACCCTGCACCAGCCACCACAACCCTGCACCAGCCACCACAACCCTGCACCAGCCACCACAACACTTCACCAGACACCACAACCCTGCACCAGCCACCACAACCCTGCACCAGCCACCACAACCCTGCACCAGCCACCACAACCCTGCTTCAACCACCACAACCCTGCATCAACCACCACAACCCTGCACCAGCCACCACAATGCACCAGCCATAACCACAACCCTGCACCAACCACCACAACCCTGCACCAGCCACCACAACCCTGCACCAGCCACCACAACCCTGCACCAGCCACCACAACCAGCCACCAAAACCCTGCACCAGCCGCCACAACCCTGCACCAGCCACCACAACCCTGCACCAGCCACCACAACCCTGCACCAGCCACCACAACCCTGCACCAACCACCACAACCCTGCACCAGCCACCACAACCCTGCACCAGCCACCACAACCCTGCACCAGCCACCACAACCCTGCACCACCACCACAACCCTGTACCAGCCGCCACAACCCTGCACCAGCCACCACAACCCTGCACCAGCCACCACAACCCTGCACCAGCCACCACAACCCTGCACCAGCCACCACAACCCTGCACCACCACCACCACAACCCTGCACCAGCCACCACAACCCTGCACCAGCCACCACAACAATCCTGCACCAGCCACCACAACCCTGCACCAGCCACCACAAACCTGCACCACCCACCACAACCCTGCACCAACCACCACAACCCTGCACCAGCCACCACAACCCTGCACTGCACAACCACCACAACCCTGCACCAACCACCACAATGCACCAGCCACCACAACCCTGCACCAGCCACCACAACCCTGCACAACCACCACAACCCTGCACCAGCCACCACAATCCTGCACCAGCCACCACCACAACCCTGCACCAGCCACCACAACCCTGCACCAACCACCACAACCCTGCACCAGCCACCACAACCCTGCACCAGCCACCCTGCACCAGCCACCACAACCCTGCACCAGCCACCACAACCCTGCACCAGCCACCACAACCCTGTACCAGCCACACAACCCTGCACCAGCCACCACAACCCTGCACCAACCACCACAACCCTGCACCAGCCACCACAACCCTGCACCAGCCACCACAACCCTGCACCAGCCACCACAACAACCTGCACCAGCCACCACAACCCTGCGCCAACCACCACAACCCTGCACCAGCCACCACAACCCTGCACCAGCCACCACAACCCTGCACCAGCCACAACCCTGCACCAGCCACCAACCCTGCACCAGCCACCACAACCCTGCACCACCACAACCCTGCACCACATACCACAACCCTGCACCAGCCACCACAACCCTGCACCAGCCCCCACCACCCTGCACCAGCCACCACAACCAACCACCACAACCCTGCACCAACCACCACAACCCTGCACCAGCCACAACAACCCTGCACCAGCCACCACAACCCTGCACCAGCCACCACAACCCTGCACCAACCACCACAACCCTGCACCAGCCACCACAACCCTGCACCAGCCACCACAACCCTGCACCAGCCACCACAACCCTGCACCAGCCACCACAACCCTGCATCAACCACCACAACCCTGCATCAACCACCACCAGCACCACCCTGCACCAACCACCACAACCCTGCACCAGCCACCAACAACCCTGCACCAACCACCACAACCCTGCACCAGCCACCACAACCCTGCACCAGCCACCACAACCCTGCACCAGCCACCACAACCCTGCACCAGCCACCACAACCCTGCACCAACCACCACAACCCTGCACCAGCCACCACAACCCTGCACCAGCCACCACAACCCTGCACCAACCACCACAACCCTGCACCAGCCACCACAACCCTGCACCAGCCACCACAACCCTGCACCCACCACCACAACCCTGCATCAACCACCACAACCCTGCCCACCACCAACCACCCTGCACCAGCCACCACAACCCTGCACCAGCCACCACAACCCTGCACCAGCCACCACAACCCTGCACCAGCCACCACAACCCTGCACCAGCCACCACAACCCTGCACCAGCCACCACAACCCTGCACCAGCCACCACAACCCTGCACCACCACAACCCTGCCACCACAACCCTGCACCAGCCACCAACACCACCACTGCACCACCACAATCCTGCACCCACCACAACCCTGCACCAGCCACCACAACCCTGCACCAGCCACCACAACCCTGCACCAGCCACCACAACCCTGCACCAGCCACCACAACCCTGCACCAGCCACCACAACCCTGCACCAGCCACCACAACCCTGCACCAGCCACCACAACCCTGCACCAACCACCACAACCCTGCACCAACCACCACAACTCTGCACCAGCCACCACAACCCTGCACCAGCCACCAAAACCCTGCACCAACCACCACAACCCTGCACCAGCCACCACAACCCTGCACCAGCCACCACAACCCTGCACCAGCCATAACAACCCTGCACCTACCACCACAACCCTGCACCAACCACCACAACCCTGCACCAGCCACCACAACCCTGCACCAGCCACCACAACCCTGCACCAGCCACCACAACCCTGCACCAGCCACCACAACCCTGCACCAGCCACCACAACCCTGCACCAGCCACCACAACCCTGCACCAGCCACCACAACCCTGCACCAGCCACCACAACCCTGCACCAGCCACCACAACCCTGCACCAGCCACCACAACCCTGCACCAGCCCTGCACCTACCACCACAACCCTGCACCAACCACCACAACCCTGCACCAGCCACCACAACCCTGCACCAGCCACCACAACCCTGCACCAGCCACCACAACCCTGCACCAGCCACCACAACCCTGTACCAGCCACCAACAACCACCACAACCCTGCACCAGCCACCACAACCCTGCACCAGCCACCACAACCCTGCACCAGCACACCACAACCCTGCACCAGCCACCACAACCCTGCACCAACCACCACAACCCTGCACCAGCCACCACAACCCTGCACCAACCACCACAACCCTGCACCAGCCACAACAACCCTGCACCACAACCCTTCACAACCACCACAACCCTGCACCAGCCACCACAACCCAGCACCAGCCACCACAACCCAGCACCAGCCACCACAACCCTTCTCCAGCCAACACAACCCTGCATCAACCACCACAACCCTGCACCAGCCACAACAACCCTGCACCAGCCACAACAACCCTGCACCAGCCACCACAACCCTGCATCAACCACCACAACCCTGCATCAACCACCACAACCCTGCACCAACCACCACAACCCTGCACCAGCCACCACAACCCTGCACCAGCCACCACAACCCTGCACCAACCACCACAACCCTGCACCAGCCACAACAACCCTGCACCAGCCACCACAACCCTGCACCAGCCACCACAACCCTGCACCAACCACCACAACCCTGCACCAGCCACCACAACCCTGCACCAGCCACCACAACCCTGCACCAGCCACCACAACCCTGCACCAGCCACCACAACCCTGCACCAGCCACCACAACCCTGCACCAGCCACCACAACCCTGCACCAGCCACCACAACCCTGCACCAGCCACCACAACCCTGCACCAACCACCACAACCCTGCACCAGCCACCACAACCCTGGACCAGCCACCACAACCCTGTACCAGCCACCACAAGCCTGCTCCTGCACCAGCCACCACAACCCTGTACCAGCCACCACAACCCTGCACCAGCCTTCACAACCCTGCACCAGCCACCACAACCCTGCACCAGCCACCACAACCCTGCATCAACCACCACAACCCTGCACCAGCCACAACAACCCTGCACCAGCCACAACAACCCTGCACCAACCACCACAACCCTGCACCAGCCACCACAATCCTGCACCAACCACCACAACCCTGCACCAGCCACCACAACCCTGCACCAGCCACCACAATCCTGCACCAGCCACCACAATCCTGCACCAACCACCACAACCCTGCACCAGCCACCACAACCCTGCACCAACCACCACAATCCTGCACCAGCCACCACAACCCTGCACCAACCACCACAACCCTGCACCAACCACCACAACCCTGCACCAGCCACCACAACCCTGCACCAGCCACCACAACCCTGCACCAGCCACAACAACCCTGCACCAACCACCACAACCCTGCACCAGCCACCACAACCCTGCACCAGCCACCACAACCCTGCACCAGCCACCACAACCCTGCACCAGCCACCACAACCCTGCACCAACCACCACAACCCTGCACCAGCCACCACAACCCTGCACCAGCCACCAAAACCCTGCACCAGCCAACCCTGCACCAGCCAACAACCCTGCACCAACCACCACAACCCTGCACCAGCCACCACAACCCTGCACCAGCCACCACAACCCTGCACCAGCCACCACAACCCTGCACCAGCCACCACAACCCTGCACCAGCCACAACAACCCTGCACCAGCCACCACAACCCTGCACCAGCCACCACAACCCTGCACCAGCCACCACAACCCTGCACCAGCCACCACAACCCTGCACCAGCCACCACAACCCTGCACCAGCCACCACAACCCTGCACCAGCCACCACAACCCTGCACCGGCCACCACACCCTGCACCAGCCACCACAACCCTGCACCAGCCACCACAACCCTGCACCAGCCACCACAACCCTGCACCAGCCACCACAACCCTGCACCAGCCACCACAACCCTGCACCAGCCACAACAACCCTGCACCAGCCACCACAACCCTGCACCAGCCACCACAACCCTGCACCAGCCACCACAACCCTGCACCAACCACCACAATCCTGCACCAGCCACCACGACCCTGCACCAGCCACCACAACCCTGCACCAACCACCACAACCCTGCACCAGCCACCACAACCCTGCACCAGCCACCACAACCCAGCACCAGCCACCACAACCCTGCACCAGCCACCACAACCCTGCACCAGCCACCACAACCCTGCACCAGCCACCACAACCCTGCACCAGCCACCACAACCCTGCACCAACCACCACAACCCTGCACCAGCCACCACAACCCTGCACCAACCACCACAACCCTGCACCAGCCACCACAACCCTGCACCAACCACCACAACCCTGCACCAACCACCACAACCCTGCACCAGCCACCACCTGCAGTATTTATTACTACGTAAACAGTTTTATATATACATATATATACATATTCGTTCTAGTTTCATTTTGGAAATTTGCTTTTTCACCCAGTTATCAATTTCTGGATGTTTATTTTTATGTCGAGAATATTTCAGCGCATATTTGAAATTACGCGTTAAATTTCATACTGCTAAATTGTTTTTGTGTATCGAGATAATTGCCGGATAAAGGCGTTTTGAATATATTTGAAATTTGGCGTCCGGGTCAGCTTAGTAGGTTTCAAAAGCTCTGCTATTGATTATAATGCAGAGATGTTTTTACAGCAGTTCATTGTTTTTGTTTTTATTATTAATGTTGTTGTTTGGCTGTTGCTGGGGATCACCGCTAGGGGTGTCCTTTGACGCTCTGAATACTACGTTATATTAACTCCGAACGTTTACTTCCGTTATATGGTGACATATAAGAAAACAGAGTAAACACCTTCATCGTCATTCATTCAGTCACTGTTTTGTCAGAAGTGTACTGACGTTACAGTTTAGATAATCCTCTAAACGGCAACATCCCCATCCGTCCTTCAGAGTGCAGGCTCTGTACTCGCACACTCCAGGACTCAAGTCCGACTGACCGGTTTCTTTTAACCCCTTCATACGTACATTATTACCTTTATGTTTTCTCTATAGTTCCAGACTTATGGGACACTCTATTTCCATCTCGTCCACTCAATGCCTGACAAGTCCCACTCACGTGCCACTCCCTAGTACGGGGAGAAGTTAAACCTCCCCTAATCCCTCTATATTCATGGTCTCCTTTCACTGATCTGCTGAAGAGGATCCCAGAAGGGGATCGAAATATACAGACCAATTAATCTTCTGGATGTCTCCATGTGGATTAATACTAAACATATCTCCATAAACTTAAGATCTCACTGAGAAAGTTTTAAATTTATTGATATTTGTGTCTATATTAATCAATATAATACAAAGGCTATGATGGTTCAACGTTAGTTTCTTTATTTGGCTTAAGACAGTCAGCAAAGCGACTTTGACACTGAAGTGCGAGTTTGTTGAAGTGTATTTTACAGTCTGTATTGTGGGGTCTAAATTTCCTCTTCAATTGTCTAACCTAAACTAACCAAACCTGAACTAACGAAACCTAAACTAACCTAACCAAACCTAAACTAACCTAACCTAAACAAACCAAACCTAAACTAACCAAACCTAAACTAACCAAACCTTATCTAACCAAAAATTACCTAACCAAGCCTTACCAAACAAAACCATACCTAACCAAATTAAACCATAAAATAATAATAATAATAATAATAATAATAATATATCATCTTTATTTACTCCAAATACATGCACATGGTATATACGCCTAGCTGACATCAATGACATACTGCTATATAGCAAGCCCTGGTTATGCTGAGCATTTCAGGCAAATTAGGTCAGTGTCCCAGGATGCGACCCACACCAGTCGACTAACACCCAGGTACCCATTTTACTGATGGGGAACTTAGACAATACGTGTAAAGAAACACACCCATTGTTTCTACCCAGTCTGTGAATCGAACCCAAGCTGTCGCCTTGGGAAGCGAGAGCTTTAGTCACCATACCTAATCAAACCATACCTAAATAACTTATATTGATATGTATGTCAGATATCTGTATATGCGAGAGAACACATTTGTAGAATTAAAAATAATCACCTATTCCGCATACTTGGAGTTTACCTGGAGAGGATTTCGGGGGTCAACGACCCCGCGACCCGGTCTGAGACCAGGCCTCGTGGTGGATCAGGGTCTGATCAACCAGGCTGTTTCTGCTGGTCGCACGTAAACCGACGTACGAACCACACCCTTGCTGATCAGGTATTGACTTTAGGTGTCTGTCCACTGCCTTCTTGAAGACAGCCAGGGGTCTATTGGTAATCCCCCTTCAGTATGCTGAGAGGCATTTGAACAGTCTTGGGCCCCAGACACTTGTGTTCTCTCTCAGTGTACTCGTAGCGCCCCTGTTTCTCATGGGGGGAATGACGCATCTCCTGCAAAGTCTTTTGCTGTCGTAGGAATTGATTATCGTGTGTAGGTTTGGTACTAATCCCTCTAGGATTTTCCAAGTGTATATTATCATGCATCTTTCTCGCCTGCGTTCCAGGGAATACAGATCAAGAGACTTCAACCGTTCCCAGTAATTTAGGTGCTTCATCATACTTGTGTGTGCCGTGAAAGTTCTCTGTACATTCTCCAAGTCAGCAATTTCGCCTGCCTTGAAGGGAGCAGTTAGTGTACACCAGTATTCCACTCTAGAGATAACAAGAGAACAGAGAATCATGGGCTTAGCGTCCCTAGTTTTGAAGGTTCTCATTATCCATCCTATCATTTTTCTAACAAATGAGGTAGATACATTGTTGTGGTCTTTGAAGGTGAAATCCTCTGACATTATCACTCCCAGGTCCTTCACATTAGTTTTTCGCTCTATTGTGTGGTTAGAATTTTTATACCCTGATAAAGTTTTAATTTCCTCAAGTTTTCCATATCTGAGTATGTGTTATTTATTTTTTGCATTTTTTAATTTTTATGTAAATTGAAATAATAAAGTGAAAACAATAACGAAAAAGGAATCTAAAGTATTGTTTATTTCGACGTCTGAGGTCCTTTTCAGCAGATGAAGATCCTTATTGGAGGTCACAATAAAGAGTCCCTTAAATGTCGTGTTCCTGTCTTCGTATCGTGTTCCTGTCTTCATATCGTGTTTGTCTTCATATCGTGTTTCTGTCTTCATATCGTGTTTGCCTTCATATCGTGTTTCTGTCTTCATATCGTGTTTGTCTTCATATCGTGTTTGTCTTCATATCGTGTTTCTGTCTTCATATCGTGTTTGTCTTCATATCGTGTTCCTGTCTTCATATCGTGTTCCTGTCTTCATACCGTGTTCCTGTCTTCATATCGTGTTCCTGTCTTCATATCGTGTTCCTGTCTTCATATCGTGTTCCTGTCTTCATATCGTGTTCCTGTCTTCACATCGTGTTCCTGTCTTCACATCGTGTTCCTGTCTTCAGATCGTGTTTCTCTCTTCAGATCGTGTTTCGGTCTTCAGATCGTGTTCCTGTCTTCATATCGTTTTCCTGTCTGCATGTCGTGTTGGTCTTCAGATCGTGTTTGTCTTCAGATCGTATCTCTGTCTTCATATCATGTTTCTGTCTTCATATCGTGTTCCTGTCTTCACATCGTGTGCCTGTCTTCAGATCGTGTTTGTCTTCAGATCGTGTTTCTGTCTTCAGATCGTTTATCTGTCCTCATATCATGTTCCTGTCTTCATATCGTGTGTGTCTTCAGATCGTGTTCCTGTCTTCAGATCGTGTTCCTGTCTTCATATGTTCCTGTCTTCATATCGTGTTCCTGTCTTCATATCGTGTTCCTGTCTTCATATCGTGTTCCTGTCTTCAGATCGTGTTCCTGTCTTCGTATCGTGCTCCTGTCTGCATATCGTGTTCCTGTCTTCAGATCGTGTTCCTGTCTTCAGATCGTGTTCCTGTCTTCATATCGTGTTTCTGTCTTCATATCGTGTTCCTGTCTACAGATCGTGTTTCTGTCATCATATCGTGTTTCTGTCTTCAGATCGTGTTCCTGTCTTCAGATCGTGTTCCTGTCTTCAGATCGTGTTTCTGTCTTCATACCGTGTTTCTGTCTTCATACCGTGTTTCTGTCTTCAGATCGTGTTTCTGTCATCATATCGTGTTTCTGTCTTCAGATCGTGTTCCTGTCTTCATATCGTGTGTCTGTCTTCAGATCGTGTTTCTGTCATCATATCGTGTTTCTGTCTTCAGATCGTGTTCCTGTCTTCATATCGTGTGTCTGTCTTCAGATCGTGTGCCTGTCTTCAGATCGTGTCTCGGTCTTCAGATCGTGTCTCGGTCTTGAGATCGTGTCTCGGTCTTGAGATCGTGTCTCGGTCTTGAGATCGTGTCTCGGTCTTGAGATCGTGTCTCGGTCTTGAGATCGTGTCTCGGTCTTGAGATCGTGTCTCGGTCTTGAGATCGTGTCTCGGTCATGAGATCGTGTCTCGGTCTTCAGATCGTGTCTCGGTCTTCAGATCGTGTCTCGGTCTTCAGATCGTGTCTCGGTCTTCAGATCGTGTCTCGGTCTTCAAATCGTGTTCCTGTCTTCATATCGTGTTCCTGTCTTCATATCGTGTTCCTGTCTTCATATCGTGTTCCTGTCTTCAGATCGTATCTGTCTTCATATCGTGTTTCTGTCTTCATATCGTTTTCCTGTCTTCATATCGTGTTTGTCTTCATATCGTGCTCCTGTCTTCATATCGTGTTCCCGTCTTCATGTCGTGTTCCCGTCTTCATATCGTGTTTCTGTCTTCATGTCGTGTCCCTGTCTTCATATCGTGTTCCTGTCTTCATATCGTGTTTCTGTCTTCATATCGTGTTCCTGTCTTCATATCGTGTTCCTGTCTTCATATCGTGTTCCTGTCTTCATATCGTGTTTCTGTCTTCAGATCGTTTCTCTGTCTTCAGATCGTTTCTCTGTCTTCATATCGTGTTCCTGTCTTCATATCGTGTGTGTCTTCAGATCGTGTCTCTGGCTTCATATCGTGTGTCTATCTTCAGATCGTGTTCCTGTCTTCAGATCGTGTTCCTGTCTTCAGATCGTGCCCCTGTTTTCAGATCGTGTCCCTGGCTTCAGATCGTGTTCTTGTCTTCAGATCGTGTTCCTGTCTTCAGATTGTGTTCCTGTCTTCATATCGTGTCTTCAGATCGTGCTCCTGTCTTCAGATCGTGTTTCTGTCTTCAGATCGTGTTTCTCTCTTTAGATCGTGTCTCGGTCTTCAGATCGTGTTCCTGTCTTCATATCGTGTTCCTGTCTTCATATCGTGTTCCTGTCTTCATATCGTGTTTGTCTTCATATCGTGTGCCTGTCTTCAGATCGTGTTCCTGTCTTTAGATCGTGTTCCTGTCTTCAGATCGTGTTCCTGTCTGCCTATCGTGTTCCTGTCTGCCTATCGTGTTCCTGTCTTCATATCGTGTTCCTGTCTTCAGATCGTGTTCCTGTCTTCAGATCGTGTTCCTGTCTTCAGATCGTGTTCCTGTCTTCATATTGCGTTCCTGTCTTCATGTGTTCCTCTCTGCATATCGTGTTCCTGTCTTCATGTGTTCCTTTCTGCATATCGTGTTCCTGTCTTCGTATCGTGTTCCTGTCTGCGTATCGTGTTCCTGTCTTCAGATCGTGTTCCTGTCTTCAGATCGTGTTCCTGTCTTCATATTGCGTTCCTGTCTTCATATCGTGTTCCTCTCTTCATATCGTGTTCCTCTCTTCATATCGTGTTCCTCTCTTCCTATCGTGTTCCTCTCTTCATATCGTGTTCCTGTCTTCATACCGTCTTCCTGTCTTCATACCGTCTTCCTGTCTTCATACCGTCTTCCTGTCTTCATACCGTCTTCCTGTCTTCATACCGTGTTCCTGGCTTCATATCGTGTTGCTGTCTTCATACCATGTTGCTGTCTTCATACCGTGTTCCTGTCTTCATACCGTGTTCCTGTCTTCATATCGTGTTCCTGTCTTCATATCGTGTTCCTGTCTTCATATCGTGTTCCTGTCTTCATACCGTGTTCCTGTCTTCATACCGTGTTCCTGTCTTCATACCGTGTTCCTGTCTTCATACCGTGTTCCTGTCTTCATACCATGTTCCTGTCTTCATACCGTGTTCCTGTCTTCATACCGTGTTCCTGTCTTCATACCGTGTTCCTGTCTTCATACCGTGTTCCTGTCTTCATACCATGTTCCTGTCTTCATACCATGTTCCTGTCTTCATACCATGTTCCTGTCTTCATACCGTGTTCCTGTCTTCATACCATGTTCCTGTCTTCATACCATGTTCCTGTCTTCATATCGTGTTCCTGTCTTCATACCGTGTTCCTGTCTCTATGTGAATCTACCTCAACTCTGACCAGTATTCGTGATATTTCAAACTTCCATATCAATAACTCTGCTCAATAAATTATCATGGTCATTTTTTATCCATAACGACCTTCTTGTTCTCACTGCCGAGAACCAATTCTCAAAAAAAAAAGTTATGGCCTCTCTGTCCATTTTTAATTTATATACTAATGAAAATATGTTTTACTTACTACAGTCTCACTGGTGACGAAGATAACTTCATTAATTTGAAGATCTAAATGAAACTCCTTGAATTATCTATATTCAATCACGATCCAAGTAAATTAGCCCCTGGAAATAGTAAGTCTCGCATATTTGCTTTGAAATGTCAGTAATTAGTTCGAATCCCCGGCTCGTACGTGCATGTAGGACTGTGCACAGACATGTTCAATAATGTTTGTGAGGTTGGTTCCTATTTTCTGTTAACCCCTCCCCCCATTAACCCAGTCTCCAGTGACGACATCGTCCCTCTGATGACACCGTCTCCCATTCAACATCCCCTTCCCCATTCCTTCACTGAAATCCGCATTTCCCATCAACCCCATCCAAATGAACGCCGTCCTCCGCTCCTAATACCACAGTGACAACTCTATACATCATTAACAATGGCCTGATGCCATTAAATAAGTTAACTTCTCTATGTATTTACACTACAGCATTATTTCAGCTGCACCTTCCTCCCGATATTCCCCATCTACTCGCCTATCTGAAAATGCTGCCAAAACCCACCTTCTTTGCTACCAGTCTCACTAAATGGTTATAACTATGACCATAATTCTTCAAGGGGTGGACCGGTAAGCCAGCGGAAGGCCTCGATCAGATGACCAATGGCTCCAACGGCGAGTCATCATCTGACTAAGACCCGCGTTAGGAAATACTTGTCCTGTTTCTTGACGAACCTTACCTAACCTAACCTCTTTCCAAGTCATACTGGTACCCATTAGCACTGGTGTGGTGATCATTTCCAGTGTCTGGTAAGGTAGTATCGGGACAATCCATTGGAGTCTGCAATCGTAAAAAATTAAAATCACTTGAATTTCCCAATGAAAATAGTAATTCATTTTATATATACTTGTTTACGAACCAGTTTGTGTATGAAATAAAGTTCATTATTTAATAGCAAATAAAGCAAATGCTCGTAGGCATATGAAGTGTTTTATGACTTTTGGAAGGTCTGTTGTTGGTAATATCTATATATGAGAATCATTATTTTGAGATAATAAATGTAGTAATTAAATGTGTAATTCTGTGAAACGATGAAGGTTCGAGAGTAGCCTGAAGTGTAGCCCCAACAGTGTCAAGTGGCATGTACTTGACCATATCCTCGTTGCCGTACTGAAGTCTCCCAGCTCAGACTAACACCTGAAGACCTTGTATGAGCATATCCTGGGTGATGGATGACAGTGAAACAGTCAAATTCTGTTACCAATTTATATAGTAAACGGTAGCAGCACACTGATGATGTATCCAGTTTCGCTAAAAAAAAATGGCACTTATATGAGAACAAACAGAATCACAAAAAATGTTAATTATTTTCCATTCTGAAAGGAATGTTGGTCTCTTCTTTCTGTCTCGTGAACACGCAGTAAGATGACATTTAAATATCATGAACTTCAACATTCATAATACGCTTCGGTATCGTCGTGGGAGGAGTCTTGACGTCCTTCAATGGCTCTAATATTGAGAAATGAGGCTGACCTCTCAGTCCAGAATGGAATCTGATTGCCTTCCTTTCCCCCAGACTCTGTATGACGCCTACGGGCTTAGCGCTTTCTATAACACTGGTCAAAAACCAAAATGCTTCCGAGATCAGAGTAGCAATTTCCAACTAATTTTAGGTCACTGATAATGAATATCATGGTTAAAATTATTTGTTAGCTCTACTTTTCAATATACACCTACGTGTCACAACAGGTTCCGCTAGGCTTGTGGCAGTGTTTCATACCACACTCACAGTCTCACTGACCTTAGTATTGTTCCAACAGTCATAGGTGTTTGTGCTGTGCAAGTTTATATTTTGAGATGAAAGGTAGGTAATTGTCTTAGCCAAACACATTTTAAACTTATAATTAATATTCACCGAGCAAGTTATTGATATGCATGAGGCATATTATATTAATTTTATTTTCCTACTGAATGATATAAATACTTCTGCTTAGCTGGCATGATCTGTATTATAGTGATAAATTAATGAATAAATTTTCTGTTTATCTTCTAATTGTTTGTTTTCTTCTTCTTTCAGATGCCTCGTACTTGTGTGAATATGGCAGACAACTTCTGCTACATTAGTGGTGAGGTGACCTTTGCATCACAGAAGTGCCGTATAACTGCTATGGTTAGAAAGATATATCACCTACATTTTGGATGCAAGATTGGTGACCAGGATAAGAACTGGGCTCCACACACACACACACACACATGCTGCAACAATTGTGCTACTAACCTTCGCCAATGGTTGAACAGGAAGAGGAAAGGAATGCCTTTTGCTGTGCCAATGACATGGCGGGAGCCAACAAACCATATCAACAATTGTTATTTCTGCATGGTACCTCCATTTCAAAAGAGCTCGTCAAAGAAAAAACAAGGGGTCCATTGAATATCCAAACATTCCATCAGCTATTCGCCCAGTTCCACATGGAGGTCTACCTGTTCCTGATGCACCAACTTTGGTATCCTTCGAGTCAAATGAAAGTGGTGAGGAGGAAGAGAACGATGACAGTGCTCTTTGACAGCGACCGAAACTTTGATGAAGCACACTCCTCTAGGCCACATCTCATAACGAAAGGGAACTCCATGACTTTGTCAGGGATCTGCAACTACCCAAAAATAACGCAGAGCTGCTAGGTTCTCGTCTTCAACAGTAGAATCTCCTAGCAGCTGATGTGAAGATTTAAAAATTTCGTGACCGTCACCAAGGCTTACAAGATCATGGGATGTAACATTTCACTTAAAATCCACTTTTTGGACTCGCATTCAGATTTTTTTCCAGCGAACTGTGGGGCAGTTAGTGACGAAGATGGTGAAAGGTTTCACCAAGATATTTCAACTATGGAAAAATGGTACCAGGGCAAATGGGGCACAAGAATGCTTGCAGACTCTTGCTGAACATTGGCAAGAGATGGTTCTTCAGCCCACTATAAACGTTAAGCAAAACAGCAGAGAAGGCACAGATTAGAGTTTAAAACATATTGACGCATATTGTACGTTATAATAAAATTATCAAATATTACATGTCTCGTATCTTTAAACCTATAGTCAATAAGCATTTTTCAAGGTGATATTTGGATTCTGGACATGTGTATTGTTTCAGTCACGGTATTGTGCCTTTTTCTTCTCGCTAAATATATTATCATTGGTGAGATCAAGAGATGTGGACGCGACGGGCTGGAGTTTTGAGACTATGACCGCGGGTTCAATCCCGGCCGGGGGTATGGTTTTTTTTAGCAGAAAACCTGCGAGGAAAAGTGCAATGAAGATTAAAAATAAGCAAGAAACCGTTGAGAAAAAAAAAACACGCAGAGATGAAGGAATGTTAGTTTGTGGTGAGCCAGGACTGTGGAAGAGATTCCTCTGCTCTTCCTCGAAGCCTAACACAGCAGCGTTGATTGCGGCGAGTAAACACTGGGTGGAGCCTTCATTCACGGGGTTATACAGCCCACACACTGTGACACTGTCCGCTCATTGTCTATTGCTGGTGTCACTGCAGGAGTTGCATCACCAGAGAGGGGGTAGGGTGTGCGTGCGTACGTACGCACCTATTTGTGGTTGCAAGGGTCGAGTCATAGCTCCTGCCCCAGCCTCTTCACTGGTTACTACTGAGCTTTATCAAATCTCGTCTTAAAACTGCCTCTACTACGTCACTTTCTATGCTATTCCACTTCCTAACAACTGTATGACTAAAGAAATACTTACTAACATTCCTTCGATTCATCGAAGTTTTCAACTTCAAATTGTGGCCCCTTGTTTCTTTGTTCCATCTCTGAAACAACCTGTCTTTATCCACCTTGTCAATTTCTCGCAATATTTTATATGTCGTTATCATGTCTTGCCTAACCTTCCTGTCCTCCAGTGTCGTCAGGCCGATTTCCCTCAACCCTTCTTCGTAGGACTTGTTGCAAATCTTTGCACTTTCTCTAAATTCTTAACGAGATGTGGGTTCCAAACTGGTACTACATACTCCAATATGGGCCTGACGTACACGGTGTAGTGTCTTGAACGATTCCTTACTGAGGTTTCGGAACGCTATACTTGGGTTTGTCAGGCGCCCATATACTGCAGCAGTTATCCGGTCGATGTGCGCCTCAGGAGATGTGCTCGGTATTATACTCACCCCAAAATCCTATTCCTTGAGTGCGGTTTGCAGTCTTGGCCACCTACCTATACTCTGTCTGAGGTCTTCTTTGCTCTTCCCCAATCGAATGTTGTTAAAGATTCGCCGGTATTTTCCCGGCCCGGGCCCTTCCAAGTGGTGGCCCGGCACTGGCTCCCTGTCTAGGGAGTGTCTGAGACCTAAGTCTCCCATGGGAGGAGGCACAAGTACCCCCCTCATCTTGTAAGGTACATACTCGGGCTCTGGCACCAACCATGCCCTAGAAGGGCAATGCATGGTGTCGATCGTGCTAGCGCTGTGCTCTCCTGTGTGGAGTGTCGTGTGTTGGTGTTCATTTTCATTCATGTTGATTCGCAGGTCCTTCTGGCCCAGGTCTTCTCCAGATGGTGACCCGGCAGTGGCCCCCCGGGTGGGGGGTGACGATAATCATCTTTCTTCTTTCTTGGCCCTCCGGTTGGAGGATGTCGTCTTCTTCTATCTTGCGCTGACTTCCCCAAAGAGAAGCGCAGTCGGGCAGAGGCAGCAGTTACAGGGTTGATTGGAGCCACACCCCAGCTTTAGCGGACAGCAAAGTGCTGGGTGAATGGTCATGGATAGTCGTGCTAGACGAGGGTACCGTCTTCAAGGTCCCTATTCTGAAGCATCCTGAATTTCCTCTTTGAGGTGTACTTGACTTCCACAAGGTGTTGGGTGTTGTCTGGTCATGTCTGCAGTGGTGTATGTAGCAGTTTGGTCGTAGGTATACTTGACTGTTCCGTCCTGGAGGTGATGATGGATTTCTGAAGACAGCATTGTGTTCTTATACTCCTTGGTTGTGTAGAAGTATACACCCTTCAGATATCGGACCCGTTGTGGTGCAGCAGTGTCAGTGACAGTGGCACCGTGAGGTGCATCCGCAGTGTCTTGTGTTTTTGCTTTCTTGGCTGGTGGCTGAACTGGTGAAGGCGAGATTTCCGACTGGTCAGTTGCTCTAGCAGTGGATGAAAGCGGTAGTGGACTCTCATTGGTGGGTTTTGCCGACGTCTCAGAGGTCTCTGATTGGTCCATCTCTGTGTCTAGTGGAGGTTGTGACAGCGGTGGAGCAGCGTTGATGCTGGTAATATTTGCAGTAGATTTTAGGATCTCAGTGGAAGGTGGTGATGCAGGGAATGTGAGGCCAGGCATATTATTTAGTTTGAAAAGTTCATTGATGGTGGTGTTGAAGGAACCAGGCTCAGCTGCATTCTGTACATGAGCATACATAATGCAACAAAGAATCTTGGTGGAGTCGGCAGTAGGTGCTGGCAGGGAAGTGGTGGGAGCAGCTTGCGTGGCATGTAGTATCTTGGTAGTGTCTGCTTGAAGCTTGGCGATAGCAGAATATGTGGTAGCTTGTGGGTTGGGTTTCTTTTGTTGTTGTTGTTTCTTGAGTATGTCTCTTCTGGTAGGGCACCTGGCAGCAAGAGTATGGTGGTCATTCTTGCAGTTCAAGCATTTAGGTGGTGAAGCAGTAGTGCAATTCTTGAAGTCATGACCCTCACGGCCACAGGTGGAGCAGAACTTCTTGTCCTTGGTAGGACAATCATTTGTGGTGTGTAAGTATGAGTAACAATTATAGCACTGTGAGATATGTTGGAATTTCTCTGCTTCGATGAAGGCTGGGTTGATGTGGAAATAGTGAATAGCCAGGCCTTCAGCGAGAGCTCTGGCTGCCATGTTGACGTCACTGAAGGTGACCTTCAGCATGGATGAAGCATTAGGTATTTTAGTAATGAAGTCCACCTTGGCCCAAGGGTTCTTTGCTTCGATAGATGACTTGATTTCTTCAGTGGCCTGTACAGTGATAAGGTTGTCGAGTCGCTTGAGGAACACAGTTCTCCTGGCCCTCAGTGCTGGGGAAGTCAAGACAAGAAATCCCTGGTCTCGTAGAGTGGTAGTAGCAGTGGTGGTAAGTAGTTTCTCAGCCTCTGTGTCGTCTGTACAGACGACAACAAAGGCCTCTTTGAGCGATAAAATCGCATTACATTTGACTTGCAGCCTGCCACTAACGACAGCTGCAAGTGCTAGTTTGGACGACTCATTGGTTATACCACTCGCTGGTTTGATCTTTACTCTGTTAGAGTAATGCATCGTGAGTAAGCAGTGCCTGGATGACTGATAAGCGATCGTGTACCTTGAACAACGGTGTTCCCCAATCGAAGATGGTGTTCGCATCGCTATTGGGCCGTGCGGACGTGCTGCGCAGTAGCTCCTGATTGAGTTGGCTTTTGCGCAGTGTTGACGTGTACTTAGTTCTGTGAAGACCTGTTTGCGCGCTCTCTACGAACTGAAGCAAGATGCCCTCCATCGAGCAACTTTACCAACAGCTTAAGGAAGAATTGAGGATGGCGAAGTTGGAGATTCGGTGACTGACCGAGGAAAACAAGAAGATTCGTAGTAGTCCTCCTGTTTTGAGTCCTCAGGTCAAGAAGGGAAACTGGTCAGTGGTTGGACAGCAGGGAACGAAGTTGACGATCAAGAAGACGAATGGAAAGGTAGAAACGATGAAGAAGAAAGAGACTGCCGTGGAAACTGTTGTGGAAACATCTAATACATTCTCAGTGCTACCCGACGAATGTGAGTCGACTAATGGGAACATCACGACGAACGACACCAAGGAAGGTAAGAATATTGTTGTTGTTGGGGATAGCCAACTTAGGTATATGGATAGGGCGTTCTGCTTGAAGGACAGGAGTAGGAGACAGAGAGTTTGCTTTCCTGGGGCTGGGATGGAGGATATTGTTAGCCATCTGGATGACATCATGAGAGGTAATGGGAGCAATCCTATTATCTGTCTCAGTGCTGGAGGCAACAATGTTGGCAGACGTAGGAGTGAAGACCTGATTAGCAGGTATAGGTCAGCAATAGAAATAATTAGGAGTAAGGGTGGGAACCCTGTCATATGTGGTATTTTGCCAAGGAGAGGAGTTGGAAATGAATGGTTGTCCAGGGCAATTGGTGTCAATTGCTGGCTGGACAAATACTGTAAGGAAAATGCGGTAACATTCATTGACAACTGGGGCCTCTTCTATGGCAGAAATGACATGTATGCCAGGGATGGGGTTCACTTATCTAGGTCTGGGGTGGTAGCACTGGCAACTGCAGTGGAGGGAGCAGTTAGGAATTTAAACTAGGAATAGTTAGTGGTATGGGTTTTGGCAGGAAAACAGTGAAGTCCCAGTGTAGTAATATTACGAGTTCTAGGGGAACTAGTAATAAGCAGAACGAGGTAGATATTGAAAAGCCAGGGACTTTGGGTGATAAGGACAGTAATAGGTTTAGTAGAAAAATAGAAATGAGCAGGAAGGGTAAAGAGAAAGGAGAGTCTTTCAATGTTTATTATGCTAATTGCCGTAGTGCTAGGAATAAGATGGACGAGTTGAGATTAGTTGCTAGTGCAGGTAACATTGATGTATTTGCCTTAACTGAGACGTGGTTTAATTCAAAAAGTCGGGACATGCCTGCGGAATGTCATATTCAGGGTTTTAAATTGTTCCAAGTAGATAGAAGTATCGGGAAGGGGGGTGGGGTGGCATTGTATGTCCGAGATCGCTTGAACTGTTGCATAAAAACGGGTATTAAGTCTGAAGTAACACATACAGAGTCTGTTTGGATAGAATTTTCAGAGGGGCATGAAAAACTGATTTTAGGAGTGATATACCGTCCCCCAAACTTAGATAGTGACCAAGGGAGACTACTATGGGAGGAAATTGTTAAGGCCACAAGGCACGATAATGTAGTAATTCTAGGAGACTTTAATTTTAGTCATATTGATTGGAATTTCTTGACTGGGAATTTAGAATCATACGACTTCTTAGTAGTTCAGGATTGTTTTTTGAAGCAGTTTTTGACAGAACCTACAAGGGGAAATAACCTGCTTGAATTAGTTATGGCAAACAATGAATCCCTTGTTAATAATTTAGAAATTTCAGAGGAACTGGGTGCTAGCGACCACAAATCAATTACATTTAGCATTGAATGGAAGTACGATAGTAGCGATAAATCAGTAACAGTCCCAGATTTTCGCTTAGCAGATTACGATGGGCTTAGAGAACACTTATCATCTGTTGACTGGGGTAACGAAGTGAGCTATCAATATGACAGTTTTCTGAACACTATACATGCTGCTCAAAGAACGTTTGTCCCATATAAAGAAATTAGATCAAATAGAAATGACCCAAAATGGATGAATAATAGGCTCAAATATCTACTAGGGCATAAGAAGGAATTTATAGGCGTATCAAAAGAGGTGAGGGTCATCTTATGAATCAGTATATTGACATTAAGAGGTACATTAGAAAGGGGATAAGAAAAGCTAAAAGGGACTATGAAATTAAAGTTGCTAGGGATTCTAAAACTAACCCAAAAAGTTTTTTCCAGGTCTATAGAACAAAAGTTAGAGATAAGATAGGTCCCCTTAAAAATAACTATGGGCACCTTACTGACAAAGAGAATGAAATGTGCTCGATTTTTAATAAGTATTTTCTCTCAGCTTTTACACAGGAAGACACTAACAATATTCCAGTAATTAATTTTCATAGTGGGCTAGAAGAAGATAAATTATGTAACATCACAGTCACTAGTGAAATGGTTGTGAAGCAGATAGACAGACTGAAGCAAAATAAGTCGCCGGGTCCTGATGAGGTTTTTTCAAGGGTTCTTAAGGAATGCAAAATGGAACTCTGTGAACCATTAACTAATATTTTTAATTTATCTCTTCAAACAGGTGTAGTGTCTGATATGTGGAAGATGGCTAATGTAATTCCTATTTTTAAAACAGGGGACAAGTCGTTACCGTCAAATTACCGCCCAATAAGCCTGACCTCAATTGTAGGCAAATTACTAGAGTCAATTATAGCTGAGATTATAAGAAGCCATCTCGATAAGCATAGCTTGATTAATGATACTCAGCATGGATTCACAAGAGGCCGGTCTTGTCTAACTAATTTATTAACTTTCTTCAGTAAAGCTTTTGAGGCTGTTGACCACGATAAAGAATTTGATATTACTTAGATTTTAGTAAGGCTTTTGATGGAGTTCCGCACCATAGACTGTTAAAGAAAGTGGCAGCTCATGGCATTGGGGGAAAAGTGCTCTCGTGGATCGAGTCATGGCTCACTGACAGGAAGCAGAGAGTGTCCATAAATGGGGTTAAATCCGAGTGGGGATCTGTAACAAGTGGCGTTCCACAGGGATCAGTCTTGGGCCCGTTGTTGTTTATAATATATATCAATGATCTTGATGAGGGAATTACTAGTGATATGAGCAAATTCGCCGATGACACAAAGATAGGTAGGATAATTGATTCAAACGTAGATGTTATGGAACTTCAAGAGGATTTAAACAAACTCTATTCTTGGTCAGAAAAGTGGCAGATGCAGTTCAATGTAGATAAATGCAAGGTTCTGAAGCTTGGGAGTGCCCATAACCCTAGTACTTATAAGTTAAATGATGTAGAACTTAGCCATACAGATTGCGAAAAGGACTTGGGGGTTATGGTGAGCAGCAACCTTAAACCAAGACAGCAATGCCTAAGCGTACGTAATAAGGCAAATAGATTACTGGGATTTATATCAAGAAGTGTAAGCAACAGAAGTCCAGAGGTCATACTGCAGCTTTATACATCATTAGTAAGGCCTCACCTAGATTATGCAGCTCGGTTCTGGTCTCCATATTACAGAATGGACATAAATTCGTTAGAAAACATTCAGCGTAGGATGACTAAATTAATACATAGCATTAGAAATCTTCCTTATGAAGAAAGATTGAAGACTCTTAAGTTAATTTCACTTGTTAGACGAAGAATGAGGGGAGACCTGATCGAAGTGTATAAGTGGAAGATAGGTATTAATAAAGGAGATATTAATAAGGTCTTGAGGATGTCTCTCCAAGAGAGAACCCGCAGTAATGGATTTAAATTAGGTAAGTTTAGATTTAGAAAGGACATAGGAAAGTATTGGTTTGGAAATAGGGTAGTTGATGAGTGGAACAGTCTACCTAGTTGGGTTATTGAGGCTGGGACTTTGGGTAGTTTCAAATTTAGGTTGGATAAGTACATGAGTGGGAGGGGTTGGATTTGAGTGGGACTTTCACATCAGAGCTTATTTCTTGGGTGGCATTGAAAATTGGGTTGGGCAAATGTTTTGTTAGTGGGATGAATTGTAAATTACCTGCCTAGTATGGGCCAACGGACCTCCTGCAGTGTTCCTCCTTTCTTATGTTCTTAGGTTCTAAGACTTTTCATTAGGCGGGGTTAAATTAGAGAAGCCAGTTGCTGAACCAGGCTTGCAGCCTGTCCAGGTCTCTCTGAAATCCTGTTTGAGCTTCATCCGATTTTATTCTCCTCATTAATTTCACATCATCTGCAAACAGGGACACTTCTGAGTATCCTTTCGGTCATGTCATTCATATATACCAAAAAACAGCACTGGTCCTATGACTGGCCCCTGTGAAACCCCGCTCGTCACAGGCACCCAATATGACACCTTATCACGTACCATGACTGGTTGTTGCCTCCTAACATATATCTGATCCATTGCAGTGCCTTTCCTGTTATGCTCACCAGTAGGTTTGTGACGCAGGATTTCCTTTCCCTGAAACCGTGCTGGTTGTCGTTTATAAGCTTGTTCTTTTCTAGGTAATTCCACCACTCTCCTTTTGATAATCTTCTCCATGACTTTGCATACTATACACGTCAGTGACACTGGTCTGTAGTTTAATGCATTCTTAAAAATTGGGACTACATTTGCCATCTTCCATACCTCAGGTAATTGCCCAGTTTCAGTGGATGTGAAGATATTTGTTAGTGGCACACACAGCGTCTCTGCTACCTCTCTAAAGACCCACGGAGAGATGTCCGGTCTCACCGCCTTTGAGGTATCAAATTCACATAGCTACTTCATCACCTCGGTTATGTTTATTTCATCCAGCGCTTGTTGGTGTACTCCCCTATTCTGACTTCATGAAGTCCTTCTTGTCTCCACTATGAATACTTCTTTAAATCTCATGTTGAGCTCCATACGTATTCATGGTCGTTTCTTGTGAACTTCCCACCATCCTTCCTCAGCCTGATCACCTGGTTCTTGACTGTTGTTTTCTCCTGATTTGGCTATATAACAGCTTCGGGCCAGAGTTGACTTTCGATGCTATGTCGTTTTCGTATTGCGGCTGAGCCTAAGTCCTTATCTGTACATATTCATTTCTGGCTTTTCGACTAATCTCTGTACTTTTTTTATTCTCTAGCTCACTTAGTTTTTGCCTCACTCGTTCTGAGCTTCCCATTACATGTATTTCTGTTGCTATTGGGAACAAACCTCTCATCTGCCTCCTTGCATTTTGTTGTCACGTAGTCCATCATTTCGTTTACTGATTTTCCTACCAATTCTCTTTCCCATTGAACCTCTTGCAGGAAGTTCCTCATGCCTGTGCAGTCCCCCTCCCCCCTTTTGCAGTTTGGCTTCTCCTATTTTGTTCCTGCTACCCTCTAAACTTGTAACTCAACGATGTGTTCAAAGCTCAGAAACACGTGATCACTAGCTCTACAGCCCTACTAGCCCTCGATGTCTGAACTACTCACAGTGAATACTAGGTCCAGTCTTGCTGGCTCATCCTCACCTCTCTCTCTCTCTGGTAGTGTTGATGCATGAGGTTTTCCAGTACATCCCTCATCTTGGCTCTCCATGTTTCGGGACCCCCGTGCTTCTCCAGGTATTCCCAGTCAATCTCCTTGTGACTGAAATTACCCATATCTGATAACTTTGCTCTACCCGTGTGTGTGTATGTATGTGTGTGTGTGTGTGTGTGTGTGTGTGTGTGTGTGTGTGTGTAAGTCTTTGTCGTAGTAATTACTTACATAAGCAGCTACTGTGCTCTTGATGTTTAAAATACTCAGTATTTAGTTCATCAAATTTCATTTTATGTTTTCAATGGTCGTAACTCTTATGACTTCCTCTTAATTCATTCCAGTGGTATACCACAGAACAAAAACAAATATTCTTTTATTCCATTGGCTTCACTGTTTTCTCAGTTCATAACTATGGCCTTTTGTTAACCCTGTGTAATCTTACATGCGGTTATTTTGTATCCCCTCTAACAGTGAGCGCTTCTTTGGACCTGCTGTAGCTTATCACTTTTGTTGTGTGTGAACCACAATGCTAACACGTGCTCTAGTTGTAACCTAACCTATTGTTATAAATACTTTTCCTAACATTTCTCAAAATATTTTCATGTACATGACTTTCTAGTGACCATTTTCGTAATTATATTCCTTTGGCCTGATTCCTCTTTTTTCCATTTCCATTACATGACATTTACTTACGTAAAAGGCTATCATTCGTAACTCAATTTGCGTAATTTATCTAAGTCACCCAGCAGTGATTTATTCTGTTAAGTTGACCCAGCGGCCTCGGGAATAATGTAAACACTCTACTGTTACAAAAATCGCAAAAGCAAGTGAAGAAAGGCTACTAGAAAGTATTTCTTCACTTATATAGCTAGAATGGGATCCAGGCAGCAGCACTGCTTACTGGAACTACTGGATTTTTTTTTAACTCTATGACAGACCGGTGGTGACGTACATGTGACACCCAGCCTTAATGACCCTCATACTGACGGTAAGTTTGAAACTTAATACACCAACCACCGACTGACTGAAACATCGATCAGACAAAACACCGCCGCAGCCACTCTTGCACGGCTCTCACACACACACACACACACACACACACACACACACACACACACACACACACACACACACACACACAAACTGGGCAACTACCTGAGAAATGGAAGACAGCTAATGTAGTCCCCATATTAAAGAAAGGAAACAGAAACGAGGCGCTAAACTACAAACCTGTGTCTCTGACATGTATTGTGTGCAAAGTCATGGAGAAGATTATCAGGAGGAGAGTGGTCGAACACCTGGAAAGGAACAAGATTATAAATGAAAACCAGCATGGGTTCATGGAAGGCAAATCTTGTATCACAAACCTCCTGGAGTTTTATGACAAGGTAACAGAAGACACGAGAGAGAGGGGTGGGTAGATTGAGTTTTCCTAGACTGCAGGAAGGCCTTGGATTAGTGCAGAAGCTGGAGGATCAGGCGCATGTAAAAGGGAGGGCACTGCAATAGATCAGGGAATACCTGACTGGGAGGCAGTAACGAGTCATGGTACGTTAAGAGGTATCACAGTGGGCGCCTGTTACGAGCGGGGTCCCACAAGGGTCAGTTCTAGGACCAGTGCTATTTTTGATATATGTGAACGACGTGATGGAAGGAATAGACTCTGAAGTGTCCCTGTTCGCAGATGATGTGAAGTTGATGAGAAGAATTAAATCGGACGAGGATGACGCAGGACTGCAAAGAGACCTGGACAGGCTGGACATGTGGGCCAGTAACTGGCGTCTCGAATTCAATCCAGCCAAATGCAAAGTCATGAAGATTGGGGAGGGGCAAAGAAGACCGCAGACAGAGTGTAGGCTAGGTGGACAAAGACTACAGACCTCACTCAGGGAGAAAGACCTTGGGGTGACCATAACACCGAGCACATCACCGGAGGCACACATCAACCAAATAACTGCTGCAGCATACGGGCGCCTGGCAAACCTGAGAATAGCGTTCCGATACCTTAATAAGGAATCGTTCAAGACACTGTACACTGTGTATGTTAGGCCCATACTGGAGTATGCAGCACCAGTCTGGAACCCACACCTGGTCAAGCACGTCAAGAAGTTAGAGAAAGTACAAAGGTTTGCAACAAGGCTAGTCCCAGAGCTCAAGGGAATGTCGTACGAAGAAAGGTTAAGGGAAATCGGACTGATGACACTGGAGGACAGAAGGGTCAGGGGAGACATGATAACGACATACAAGATACTGCGGGGAATAGACAAGGTGGACAGAGATAGGATGTTCCAGAGAGGGGACACAGGGACAAGGGGTCACAACTGGAAGCTGAAGACTCAGACGAGTCACAGGGACGTTAGGAAGTATTTCTTCAGTCATAGAGTTGTCAGGAAGTGGAATAGCCTAGCAAGTGAAGTAGTGGAGGCAGGAACCATACATAGTTTTAAGAAGAGGTATGATACAGCTCAGGAAGCAGAGAGAGAGAGGACCTAGTAGCGATCAGTGAAGAGGCGGGGCCAGGAGCTGAGTCTTGACCCCTGCAACCACAATTAGGTGAGTACAGACACACACACACACACACACACACACACACACACACACGCACAGGCCTAGTGTCTAATCGACATGTGCCTAGGACAAAATGGTAACTAACACACACACACAAAACCACCGCCTGCGATGTATTTTAATAATTCTGAAAGATTTTAAATCATTTTTTCTATGATTGCAACAGTCATTGTTACACATCACAGGACACCTGTTGCTGCCTGCCAATTTTCTCTTTTATTAACTCCGAAAGAAGTCTTTTTTTTATGTCAATTTATGAATATATAAACGAGAACAGCAATTGTTATTTTTCGAGTCGCTTTTCCCGCCTCTTGCCTCAGCAACGAGGAGTGTCCAGCACAATACAAAATAAAGAACGAGTTTTCCTTTTGTTTGGTATTGTGTTTCAGTGTATATTACATTATTAATTTATTCTCGCTTATTTTTTATTATTTACCGGTAACTAAATGAAGATAAAAATACTCTCGTTAGCTTTAAGCCCGAGATAATTAGTGCCAGCCTCCCTGACCCAGGATCCCAGCCCTGTGACCCTGGATGCTTTCTCACTTACATCGAAACAAAAACTAACACTGTTTTGGTAGACATAACTAGACATACGGATCTCTACGGAACTGGCCTTATCAACGTCAGACTCGTCAAGTTAAAGAAACGCAAAAGCATTTGAAAGAACTATATTTGCCTGGCATAGAAAATCCACCACAGACAATTAACGCTATACACTGTGATCCGTGAATTTCTGCAAGGAACATATAGGCTGACATTGCAAAGGATCGTCAGAGGCCACATTCATCACGATGAATTTCCAGTAACAAGGATACTGAATAAATTATCAGGAAGACGAAAAAAAAAAAAGACCTGATCCAGTCTACGTAAAAAAACTGACGAAGTCTTTACAGATGTGACAACTATGAACATCTTAACAGAAATAAAAGCAATAAGGACAGAACACAGTTTAGCAAGTACCTAGCAGCTAGCTACTAGTGCAACTACCCTGTCCCTAACATTCTGCTGCAGTAGATTACCATCACAAGTCATATATATATTTACACACACAGGTCATATGTACATTCTTTATACACCCTTCTGTGTGTGCATGTGTAGGTCAGGCGGGATGTACGATATTCAACTCACATAAACGTAACGTGGACCTCCAATAAGTAAATGACAGAGATTTACTCACGTTAAAATCAAAGTGGACGAACCACTTATATTCTCTAATCTCTCTTCCCACACTTATTCGCTTCCATTATCTTCTTTCCTGTCCTCCTTCCTTCCCCTTTATACTACGATGGAAGTCAGAAAATCACTCGTGAAACAAACCAGAGAAATTCTAAGAGGCTAATATGAATCGATGTTTAGAAATCCACTAAATGAAAGAGAAATGAAAAATTTCATTTCAAAAAAAATTCAATGGAGACAAAATGTCATTGTGTATCAAGGCCAAACAGTTCATATAAATGACGTAAACAATAATCCCAAAGAATTTGATAAAAAAAAAAAAACTGGTCGTAGCACGGTTGTAACGTGGAATTTTTGCTAGCGGGAAGTTAAGCCAATATGTCAACATTCCCCACGCCATAAATTGGTAAGTTTTCTTTAATTTCCAGCATATTTTTCAAAGTTGTATTTGAAATTTAAAACTCTGCAATCCTGTAGGAAAAATTCTTTTTCCTTTTCTAAAAACAAGATTCATTAGGGCTGCAGCACTTTGAACCATCGCAACGCTTAAAGCTTAGTGTAGATCCCACTTACTGGGAACCACAAAGCCGAAACTGTGAATAATTTTTTTTCAGTTACCCCAGTGGAAGCTTGAACCCGATCAGAAAAACATTCTAAAATTTCTTATCAGGAATCAATGTAACCAATTAGTTTGGAAAATTGATGTTCATGCAGCAATGTGTATTTTCCTTCGAGTAAAACATACCGCACTGAAAGTTTCAAGCCGATTAGAAGCAACATTTTCTAGGGTTCATGTGGAAACAATTATCACTTTTTAATCTTAGAAAACGTCAAGTTTGCACTTACAATTAAAATTAAGAAAAAAATCATAAATGCAGATCCCTTCGTTATCGTAAGTAATGATCAATGTCAATGAAATCATTGGCCAGATTACCTCAATCGAGATTAGACACGTGTTATTTTTTGGTTCAAGATTAGAGGTAACTTCAAAAACCTTCATAAGTAAAAGCATCGCCATAAAACAAACAAAAGTTTTCCTTCTTAAAAAATCATATAAGCATTAAAGAATTTTTTTCTGCCGGAAGGCCCCCCCCAAAATTTTAGAAAGTTGGCAGTTGAATGATTCCTTCAACAAAAGAGTCCAGAGGACTCCCCGTCAGAGCTCGGCTGTTATTAATCTGCTCGCATTTCCCCCTTTTCTAAGGAGCAAGGAAGGTGTGTAATATGCACTAAAAGTTCCCCTTAACTCAGCCAGGTAGGAAGAAAAACCTCTTTCAGCTTCCATTTGGGAGAGAGAAGACTAACAATACGATGGAATGTGACTTTCCAGCTCCCTAAAAGCTCTGGCATTCATATGTGAGTGAGAGAGAGGGAGGGAGGGAGGAGGGGAGGACTTGTGTGTGTATATATATCTAGGAGATACAAAGACGGACTGACAGTAGGAGGACAGGTAGGTAGACAGGTGGAGAGATAACAGGGCAAGTAGAATACAGGCGCACAGATAGAAAGATACTTAGATCAATAAGCATGCAGACACACAAATAGGCAGACAAATGTATGGATGCATAAATATGCAGACAGTTAAACAGACCGGCTGTCAGACTGGTAAACAGAAGTTGGGTTAGATCATTTATATAAAGATCTTTATCATTTGAAGAGTCGTTTGACAGTAAATCAGTAAGTGCTTTCTTCTACAAAATAAAATTTTGTAAAAATAAATCATAAAAACTTCTGACATTAATAACATCACAAATTTAAGTTAAAATAACCATCATCAGTTCAAAAAAGTCATCAAACTGTTAATATCAAAAGACTCTCCTAGAAGTTCACCGACATCCCTGCAGGCATCTCGGTAATTATGAAAAAAAAATCAGAAAGACTTAAGTCGTAGACAGGAAAGCGAATAGACAGACAAGCATATATGTGAGTAGACAGACAAGAGGCACAGAAAAGGAGATTTATGGGTAAACGATACCTTTTTAAGTACTAATGAAAGTCTTAACTGTCTTATTACAGAATCTAACCCAACGAGCCACTCTGAGGTCAAGAGAGGAACACGTCTGCGGCTCACCCTCCCTCACTCTCTCTCTGGCTCACTACCCCTCTTTATCTCACTTCCCCTCGAGCTCACTTCCCCTCGAGCTCACTTCCCCTCGAGCTCACTACCCCTCGAGCTCACTACCCCTCGAGCTCACTACCCCTCGAGCTCACTACCCCTCGAGCTCACTTCCCCTCGAGCTCACTACCCCTCGAGTTCACTACCCCTCGAGCTCACTACCCCTCGAGCTCACTACCCCTCGAGCTCACTACCCCTCGAGCTCACTACCCCTCGAGCTCACTACCCCTCGAGTTCACTACCCCTCGAGCTCACTACCCCTCGAGCTCACTCCCCTCTTGATATCACTCCCCGTCGAGCTCACTTCGTGTGCACCAACACTGACATGAGGTCTGTACTGTGCCTGCGGGAATTGGTCTATGTGGCATCAGGGACGACGTATGTGCCATTTATGTATTCCAATCCCACAGAGGATTCTCTCCAAATGGTTAAACAGGTTTTGAGTTTGATCTACTGATACAGGTAATATTGAGCATAAATTTTGTTATAGCGACAATTTATTTGCTTAATTGTTGGGGCGGTGGGTGTCTGACTCTCTCTCTCTCTCTCTCTCTCTCTCTCTCTCTCTCTCTCTCTCTCTCTCTCTCTCTCTCTCTCTCTCTAACCTCACATTAAATATATGAAAGCAAAATCTGTAAAAAACAGGAATCGAGAATTTGAAAGGAAAATTGCGCACAAAATTGAAGTTAATTCACATGTTTCAAATATATCCGAGGCACGATACTGCCTTTAACTAGCACTGACGGTACTAGCACTGACGGTACTAGCACTGACGGTACTAGCACTGACGGTACTAGCACTGACGGTACTAGCACTGACAGTACTAGCACTGACGGTACTAGCACTGACGGTACTAGCACTGACGGTACTAGCACTGACGGTACTAGCACTGACGGTACAAGAACTGACAGAACTAGCACTGACGGTACTAGCACTGACGGTACTAGCACTGACGGTACTAGCACTGACAGTACTAGCACTGACGGTACTAGCACTGACGGTACTAGCACTGACGGTACTAGCACTGACGGTACATTAACTAGCACTGACGGTACATTACCTAGCACTGACGGTACATTACCTAGCACTGACGGTACATTACCTAGCACTGACGGTACATTACCTAGCACTGTACATTACCTAGCACTGACGGTACATTAACTAGCACTGACGGTACATTAACCTGACGCACTGACGGTGCATTAACTAGCACTGACGGTACATTACCTAGCACTGACGGTTCATTACCTAGCACTGACGGTACATTACCTAGCACTGACGGTACATTACCTAGCACTGACGGTACATTACCTAGCACTGACGGTACATTAACTAGCACTGATGGTACTAGCACTGATGGTACTAGCACTGATGGTACTAGCACTGACGGTACATTAACTAGCACTGACGGTGCATTAACTAGCACTGACGGTACATTACCTAGCACTGACGGTACATTAACTAGCACTGATGGTACTAGCACTGATGGTACTAGCACTGATGGTACTAGCACTGACGGTACATTAACTAGCACTGACGGTACATTAACCTGCACTGACGGTACATTACCTAGCACTGACGGTACATTAACTAGCACTGACGGTACATTAACCTGCACTGACGGTACATTATCTAGCACTGACGGTACATTACCTAGCACTGACGGTACATTACCTAGCACTGACGGTGCATTAACTAGCACTGACGGTACATTAACTAGCACTGACGGTACATTAACTAGCACTGACGGTACATTACCTAGCACTGACGGTACATTACCTAGCACTGACGGTACATTACCTAGCACTGACGGTACATTACCTAGCACTGACGGTGCATTAACTAGCACTGACGGTACATTACCTAGCACTGACGGTACATTAACTAGCACTGACGGTACATTAACTAGCACTGACGGTACATTAACTAGCACTGACGGTACATTACCTAGCACTGACGGTACATTACCTAGCACTGACGGTGCATTAACTAGCACTGACGGTACATTAACTAGCACTGACGGTACATTAACTAGCACTGACGGTACATTACCTAGCACTGACGGTACATTAACTAGCACTGACGGTACATTAACTAGCACTGACGGTACATTAACTAGCACTGACGGTACATTACCTAGCACTGACGGTACATTACCTAGCACTGACGGTACATTAACTAGCACTGACGGTACATTAACTAGCACTGACGGTACATTAACTAGCACTGACGGTACATTAACTAGCACTGATGGTACTAGCACTGATGGTACTAGCACTGACGGTACATTAACTAGCACTGACGGTACATTAACTAGCACTGACGGTACATTAACAGTGACGGTACTTGCACTGACGGTACATTAACTAGCACTGACGGTACATTAACTAGCACTGATGGTACTAGCACTGACGGTACATTAACTAGCACTGATGGTACTAGCACTGACGGTATATTAACTAGCACTGATGGTACTAGCACTGACGGTACATTAACTAGCACTGACGGTACATTAACTAGCACTGATGGTACTAGCACTGACGGTACATTAACTAGCACTGACGGTACATTAACTAGCACTGATGGTACTAGCACTGACGGTATATTAACTAGCACTGATGGTACTAGCACTGACGGTACATTAACTAGCACTGACGGTACATTAACTAGCACTGATGGTACTAGCACTGACGGTACATTAACTAGCACTGATGGTACTAGCACTGACGGTATATTAACTAGCACTGATGGTACTAGCACTGACGGTACATTAACTAGCACTGATGGTACTAGCACTGACGGTACATTAACTAGCACTGACGATGCATTAACTAGCACTGACGGTACATTAACTAGCACTGATGGTACTAGCACTGACGGTACATTAACTAGCACTGACGATGCATTAACTAGCACTGACGGTACATTAATTAGCACTGACGCTACATTACCTAGCACTGACGGTACATTAGCACTGACGCTACATTAACTAGCACTGACGGTATATTAACTAGCAGTAACTTAGAAATGTCAATATTCAATGTAATTAAATTGTAAGGCGTACATGGGATCGATATCGTGACCTCAAATTCGCTTAACAGGCATAAATTTTCCGTTCGCTGTTTGTTGTCCACTATTTGTTGGTCGCTGTCTGAGGTTGGCGTGAATTTTGAGTCGTTTGGTCGATGTCTCATACTTCTTAAAACTTATCATTCCATCTATTGAGAAATTCTCGTTTCACTCGATAGTGTTCTATTGAGAACCCAACATATTTACTTGTCAGATTTGTCAAGAAACAGGTCGAGTGTTTCCTGACGCCGCTCTTAGCCATATGATGAACCGTCCACTGGAGCTTTTGGTCATCTGACCGAGGCCTTCCGCTGGCTTACTGGTCTACCCCTTCAAAAGTAAAGACAATGTCATATGTTAACTGAAGAAACACACTCCTTCAGAGAGCTGCCTTGATACCGGAGAAGAACTCTCCGTCTGAGGAATCAGAGTTACCCCTCCTTCTATTCCGCAGGTCCTGTATTACCTCCGACGGGTTTAGTGCTTTGCCATGAAAGTAAAAAATACCGAGAAGAAAACTGGTAGTAAATAGTATTAACATCAACAACCTTCACAAGATGTAATGACTGAAATCTGGATAATAATAATAATAATAATAATAATAATAATAATAATAATAATAATAATAATAATAATCGCCATAGTAATCTTTCTACAAGTACATGTACAAGGTATACAGTCCTAGCTGACATCAGTGACATACTACTATATAGAAAACTCCTTGTTATGTAGAGCATTTCTGGCAAATTAGGCCAATTTTGTCCCCAGAAGGCACAATACCCTGACTGGAACAATACACAAATAACCCGCACATAGGAGAATGAAATATAATCCTACATGAGACGTTGTATTACCGTCTTGCCGGTATTACATTAGTGAAAACAGAAGTGTGGTATGGCAATGGGAAATCCTCTCTCACCAGTCCTTAGCAATTCGTACATTTTTTTTTTAATAAAACTGCTTAACAGGATTGTTCCTGGTGGCAGATTGACCAAATAATCAAGAGCATAATTTTAGTGGTAATATAAACAGTGGTAGTAGGTTGGTAAACAGCAACCACCCAGGGAGGTACTACCGTCCTGCCAAGTGAGTGTACAACGAAAGCCTGTAATTGTTTTACATGATGGTAGGATTGCTGGTGTCTTTTGTCTGTCTCATAAACATGCAAGATTTCAGGTATGTCTTGCTACTTCTACTTGCATTTAGGTCACACTACACATACATGTACAAGCATATATATACACACACCCCTCTGGGTTTTCTTCTATTTTCTTTCTAGTTCTTGTTCTTGTTTATTTCCTCTTACCTCCATGGGGAAGTGGAACAGAATTCTTCCTCCGTAAGCCATGCGTGTTGTAAGAGGCGACTAAAATGCCGGGAGCAAGGGGCTAGTAACCCCTTCTCCTGTATATATTACTAAATTTAAAAAGAGAAACTTTAGTTTTTTCTTTTGGGCCACCCCGCCTCGGTGGGATACGGCTGGTATGTTGAAAGAAAGATAAACAGTGGTAGAAACACTTGTGGGTCCAAACACTTCGACCTCATTTTCCATCAAATATCAAAACAGAAATAGCAAACATCTAGGCGAGTACAAATAGGAAGCGCGTTCGTCGCGCGCTCAGCAGACGGAGGATCGAGCCTCCACCACGTCTTCCACCGAATGTCCCATGGATTTAGCGTTTATCTTTTTTTTATTTATGAAATATCAAAGCCCATTTATCAATTTAGCATAACAGTTTTCTAAAGAATAAAAAGGAACAATAAAGTGAGTGCAATAAAACACAACCCGCTGTTTGGAGACAAACTTGTGGAGATATTTCAGTCCGACTTGGAGCATTTACTAGTTAATGGGCCAAGTCGGACCGAAACGTCGTTGTAAGTTTCAGTCTAAGTGAGGGTTATTTGTGTATGGCGAATCTCGTTAGTTTCGCAAGTTGTGTGACTGGACAGTCTCTCACTCTCTTTCTCTCACACTCTTACTCTCACTCACACTCTTATTCACACACACACACACACACACACACACACACACACACACACACACACACACACACACACACACTCACGGCTCAGGGAGAGTGACCTAGTAGCGATCAGTGAAGAGGCGGGGCCAGGAGCTCGGACTCGACCCCCGCAACCTCAACTAGGTGAGTACAACTAGGTGAGTACACACTTACTCGCACTCACACTTACACTCACACTTACACTCACACTGTAGCTAGCTGGGTACACATACCTGGGCTGACGTGCTCACAATGCTCCCCAGAGTTATTACTAACTAAACGTCCGACACAGTGACGAAGTATCGCAAGTATCCGAGAACACCAAAGAGAGTCTCCCGCTTATTGTAAACAAACATTTTATAATTATCCGGTCAATATCCGGTCAATATCCGGTCAATATTCCAAAAATCCATTAGTGCCAAATTTACGATCTGCTGCACCGGCTTGTGAGGGTATAATTAAAGCTTTCTGCCCCTGGAATGTGTCAGCTTGAACACCGTGTGTGAGGTAAGCTTGACGCTGCGTCCTGATATCCCGGACCTACAAGGACAGGGGAGAGGATGGGATTAATGCTGACTGCTTCTTGATTCAAGTTACTTTTTTTTAATCCTAGAATACAGTCGTACATGATATGTAAATTAACTTGATGAATAACTTAAATGTGAACAGGATGACGTGTGCAAGTTAGGTATCTTTATTCCGAAACGTTTCGCCTACACAGTAGGCTTCTTCAGTCGAGTACAGAAGAGTAAGCAGAAGCAGTAGATTACATCGTCTTCACATCTCTGCTGCTTCTGCTAACTCTTTTGTACTCGACCGAAGAAGCCTACTGTGTAGGCGAAACGTTTCGGAATTAAGGTACCTAACTGTTGTACGTGTGTCTTATTTATAACTCAAGTGCAACGAACACATGTCAGTGCTCAGTAATAACACACATGGAGACAAACTCGGGAGATTAATTGGTCTGTATATTTCGACCCCCTTCTGGGATCCTCTTCAGCAGGTGTTTTGGATGGTGGGTGATTTGAGAAAGGTATCCCCGTATTGCATAACCCCAGTTCCCTGTACGTCAATGTACGTGAAAGGAATAGTACAGAGTGCTGCATAAGCTTCTAATGCAGTTAGTTGTCAGGGCTGATTAAAGTGAATCAGAAAAGCTATTCACAAGTTATCACATGGATACTAATTACAAATTTCAATAAAAATAGAAAATTGGGACATAAACAGACTATGGAACAATACTCTTCTCCAGACTGAGGGACTGACCACCTCAAAACTTCAAGGGTGATGGACTGATTACATCGTCTTCAAGTATCTTCTGCTTCTATCAACTTTTCTGTCCTCGACTGAAGAAGCCTACTGTGTAGGCGAAACGTTTCGAAATAAAGATACCTAACTGTTGCATGTGTGTCTCACCTAACAGACCTAAACTTATTCAAACCATCCACTGAGAAACTTCAGCTCCGAAGCCAAACTGAAGTGATATTATCTTACACATTAGCAAATAACCCGCATATATGAGCAACTTATGACGACGTTTCGGTCCAAATGAGACCGAAACGTCTTCATAAGTTTCTTTCTCTTAAGTGCGGGTTATTTGTGTATTATTCCAGTCACGGTATTGTGCTTTTTATTTAGAAATTCTCTTGTTATCCCAGAGACCAATATCCCAAAACACACCACCAAATTTAGTTTGAAACCGTTCACAGTCTGTTTCATCAGGTCATCAGCTTAGAAGGCTGAAGCCAGTCAGATGAGCACTCAGAATTTATTGCATTAAAATCAGTGTCTCAATTTCCTCGGTTTCGTCTAATAAATAAAGTGTGCAGTAACACACCCCAATATATATATATATATATATATATATATATATATATATATATATATATATATATATATATATATATATATATATCGTGCCGAATATGTAAAACTAGCCAATTAGCAAGAACTCATTTAAAATTAAGTCCTTTCTGAAATTTTCTCTTATACGTTTAAAGATATATTTTTTTTTCATTAATGTTAATGTAAAAAATTTTAATTTTGCACCAAAAGAATCTTAGAAAACTTACCTAACCTTATTATAACAAGAGCAACTTATTTTAGCCTAACCCAACTAAATATATTTTAAATACGTTTACAATAATTTAGTACTAAACAAACAAAATCAAATATATTTTTTTCGTTAGGTTCAGAATAATTTTGGCGAAATTATTGCATACACAAATTTTCACTTGTCCTATATGGCAAGATGAGCGTTGCTATTTAAGCCAAGATCGCAAGTTCTGCCTATTCGGCACGACATATATATATATATATATATATATATATATATATATATATATATATATATATATATATATATATAATTATAAAGACTGGCCAGCGTTTAAGACTTAAATATTTAAGTAACTAAGATTTAAGCCTCGTGTTCATATCAGATTTTTACAACGCTCTCGCCTCACACAGTGTCCCCGTGGTTAGATCCCCGGCATGGATGGCACCATTATGTATGTTTCTTACACCTGCTGTCCCGTTCACCTAGCAAGCAAGTAGGTACCTGGGTGTAAGTCGACTGGTGTGGGTCGCATCCTGGGGGACAAGACTGAAGGACCAGAATGGTAATCAGACCTCGATGACGCACTGCCTTTCTTGGGTTATCTTGGCTGGCTAACCCTCCGTGGTTAAAAATCCCAACAAAAACTTCTCTGAAGTTAAGACACGTGTGCACCATCTTGATACCTTTATTGTAGACGTTTCGCCATCCAGTGGCTTTATCACTGCAGATTCTAGGACATAACTAGAAGACAGTAGAACTATATACAAAAAATGAGGTAATCAGTCTATAGTAATCAGTATATAGTTCTACTGTCTTCAAGTTATGTCCTAGAATCTGTATTGATAAAGCCACTGGATGGCGAAACGTCTACAATAAAGGTACCAAGATGTTGCACATGTCTTAACCTTCATCTTGTCGGTATTGTATACCTTTCTTGCAAAAAAAAAAAAAAATTCCCATGTTTCGTACACATCTAACTACGAACATTTAACCTAAGTTAACCTAATAAAGTTAAACTGACATTTTTGAACAGCAGAAATATTCTCCAATTATTTCACAGAAACCAATTTGATTAATAGAATTTTTTTTTCAACAAGTCGGCCGTCTCCCACCGAGGCAGGGTGACCCAAAGAGAAAGAAAGTCCCCAAAAAGAAAATACTCTCATCATCATTCAACACTTTCACCTCACTCACACATAATCACTGTATTTGCAGAGGTGCTCAGAATACAACAGTTTAGAAGTATATACGTATAAAAATACACAATATATCTCTCCAGACTGCCAATATCAGAAATGTCACATTATAACTTGCACAACCTAACATCAGCAAGTTTTAACTGAGAAAAACACATGAACTTACAAAGTCATTCCCCGATTTTTGCACAGAATTCATCAAAATTTGCACCTGCACAGCATAAGCTTCAAAAACGGTTCATCTCGCTAGACGATTCAGCCATTAACTTTTTATTTTGATCAGGGGAATACGCTAAACCAGTAGGGGGCCATAAGGCGCTTGTGGAATGGGAGGTTTGCAAATTCGATCCAATGGAAGAGGAGGATAAACCTAGTTACTGCTATCAAGATTGTCTCGGCAGCACCAACCCTTAAGGGTCGTGCGGTCGTGCTTTGCACCCCTCTACTGTTTTCCCAGACGAGCTACTCAGTCAACAACACGGCGCCAGGTGTGCGCAGAAGAGTGAATACTGTGGGCATTGAGCTCATTAGTGGGGCTTTAACGCCTACGTCAGTTAATGTGTTATTGCCCAAAATTGTGAGAGACATACGGCATCAGAGACGAGGATTTGTATGGAGTGGCACTGAACGGTGTGTATAGAATATTCGTGAAGGTGCTAACTGCTCAAGTATACGAGGCGTTGGTGGATCGTTATCAAAACGTCAGCATTAACGTAACACCGGCAGTGAGGGTCAAGCTGACGGATGTATCACGACATTATTCGTGGGTTAAGCTCCGAAACGTGCCTTTTGAGGCTGATGAAGTGGATATACGCAATGTTTTCGAACGTTATGGAACTGTACATCTGGCCCAACCTGGTAAATGGGTAAAAGGAGCTTACACAGGATATCCTGAGGGTTCTTTCAATCTCAAGATGACGCTAAGGCATCCTATACCCTCGTATGTATATCTCGAGGAGTTTAGAACCCAGGTAATGGTAGCGTATGCTGGGCAGAGGCGTACATGCCGACTGTGTGGCGAATATGACCATATGGCGGCAGACTGTGGCAAGCGGAATATGGCTCCTGGGCCGGCAAGGGGCGGAGCACCTGTCCATGAGAAACCAATGCCTGAGGAAGAACGGAGGCAAGGAGGAGGGCGTGGTCGCTTGTGGAGTGAAGAGGTGATGGCTCCTGTGGAATCAGAAGAAGTGGTGATCCATTAATCACCTGGCCCATCAACAGTACAGCTGTCAAGTGAACAGGTGCAGGTGGGCGCAGAAGTGAAAGCTATTGAGGAGGAGTTGGAGACGGTGATACAGGCTATGTTACAGTCTAAGGAGGTGGAGATTCACAGTGAGCAGGAACCTGGGATCAGGGCAGAAGGTGTGTGCGGGAGGGGGGAGGATCAGGTGGCACCTGTGATGGACAGTGTGAGTGCCATGGAAGGACATGGAGGCGGATTAAGGGTGGTAGAGGTGGAAGTCCATTGTGCTGGCTCCCAGGACTCAGATATGGAAACTGAAGGAGCTACAAGGAAAAGGGCAGCAGCGTCAGATTCGGACGATGTTCTGACGCCGGCGCAAAGGCCAGGGAAAACGACATGGGGTTATGGTACTCAGAGTGACTCTACGAGAGGGCCACAACAGAAGGGGGGGGGATGGTTGGGAAGGAGGGTGGAGTATGTGGCAAAGGCAAAGCATAGGGAAATGGTTTGAAAGGGAAGAGTCATGACATGAGGCGGGGAGGGAAACCTTAAGCCGGCCTCAGGTGTGTAACAATAAATATTAATGGTCTGTGTGATGGTGTTAAACGTGAGTGCTTCAGGATGTTTTTGAATAGGTACAAGATTGACGTAGCTTTTGTGCAGGAGCAGAATTTTAAGCTTGGTCGTGAATTAGAGGTGCCTGGGTATCAGGCTTATGTGTTGCCGTCTGAGCGCTTAAAAGGAGGAGTGGGTGTGTTGATCAGGGAGGCGAGCCCGTTTGTATTGCACAGGAAAGAGGGGGGGGAGGGGGGAGAGTATTACGTGTGGAAGGATGGTGGATGGGAGAGAGAGAGTGGCGTTTGTGTGTGTGTATGCCCCAGCAGAAAGTGACGTGAAAGTGAAGATGGATTTTGTGCGGGAGGAGCTCGTGTACTACCTACGTACGTTACCGTCGGTGGCGATTGTGGGGGGGGATTGGAATTGTGTAGTTAAGAGGGAAGACGTGGAACCCAGAGGAGCGGGATATTTTTCCTCAGTCTTGGGAGGCCTGCTTAGAGACCTTCAGTTACGTGATGCTTTCGGGGGAGGTCTGTGGGAGGTGGAACATACGTTTATAAGAATGGGATATGCGGCTCGTTTGGACAGGTTATATTTATCTCAGAGGGTTTTGGTAGAGTCTTTTAAAACTATTGAGATGGTGTCTTCCGATCATAGGGCGGTATTAGTGGAGGTGGGGTGGGATGCTTTGGCTCGTAGGCAGGGAAGTTATTGGAAACTGAACACGATGGTTTTGAGGGATAGGGAGGGAGTGGAAGGTTTTGCAGTATTTTGGGAACAGCTCTGTGCAGACAGAAGGACTGAGGAGGATGTGGTAGGATGGTGGGATAGTGTGGCTAAGGTAAGAATACGTCAATTTTATGTGCGGGAGGGTAAATGCATTAATGAATTGCGGTATGGTTTGTCAAATTATTTAGAATCTAGATTACGGGATTGTTACGAGGGGGGGGGGCTGTGGCCAGGGTGTACCCAGTGGAGGATATACACATGTTGAGGGGCAGGATAAGGGATTTGCAAGAAGAACGTTTTGCAGCGGTACGTGTACAGGCAGGGTTGGACGAAGTACTCTGGGGCGACAAACCATCGGCTTGTGTGCTGCGAGGACAGAAGGTACGACAGCGAACGACTACAATACCGGGATTGCAAGTCATTTCTTAGGTGGGGGGGGTTTAGAGAGGGTCAGGTATTACGGGAAACGACGGGGATGAGTGCATATGCAGATAGATGGTTTGAGGAATATGGGAAAAGTAGTGGGGTAGATGGAGAGGTTCTTGGGCAGGTATGTGAGTATGTGCCATGCAAACTGGGGAGGAGTGATCGGGAGGCACTGGGTGGGGTCATTGAGGAGGAGGAAATATGGAGAGCCCTTATGGACATAAGGAAGGGAAAGGCACCCGGGATCGATGGTTTACCAAGCGAATTTTATGTACAGCACTGGGGTCTGCTTAGGGGTTTCCTAATAGAGTTAATGAATGTCATGAAGGAAGGAGGTAAGATGGGAGAATCACAGGCAACGGCGGTGGTCGTGTTGGTCCCGAAGGGTAAACAGCAGAGTACCCTTCGGGATTACCGAGCCATTTCGTTGCTTTGTGCTGATTATAAATTGTTCGCGAAAATTCTTGGGAATCGGCTTAAATGTGTTGTGGGGAGGGTCGTGTTTGAGTCTCAGTTTGGGTTGCTTGGTAGGTCAATGGGCGAGGGCCACGGGATCATAAAGGGGTTTCTGGAGGACATGGAAAGGGGAAGAGGGGCGTTGGTGGCGTTGGATTGGCAAGGGGCTTATGACAGGGTGGAAAGAAAGGCTTTGAGGGATATTCTCCTACGACAGGGGTTTGGCTAAGAAATAGTGGGGTGGGTGAATACGTTGTACTCAAACGCGAAGGTAAGGGTGCAAATCAATGGGTGTGTGGGGGAGGGAGTCACCATGGAGCGGGGTCTTCGGCAGGGATGTCCATTATCACAACTTTTGTTTGCATGTGTTCAGGATCCCTTTTACAGGATGGTGGAGGATCGTCTAAGGGCAGGGGGGGGGGGAGGGTGAGCAGAAGCCTTGGCCTGGTTTGGTGGTCTATGTTGATGATACAACTATTTTGGTGAGTGAGGAGACACGATTAGGACTTTTGGAGGAAGTTGTACACAATTTTGGGAGAGCTACTGGGATGAAGGTAAATCTGGAAAAGTCAATGATAATGGGGCTGGGAGAGTTGGCAGGGAGATTAGATTGGGGATGTGATGTTGTGCAGCGGAGAACCAGGAGTCTGAAAATCTGTGGTGTCGTTTATGAGGCTGACCTGAGTGCTGCAAGGATTAGCAATTCGAATAGGATGGTGGAACAGGTGCAGCGACGTTTGGGAATGCTGCGACCTCACCATTTAACCCTTAGGCAACGTGCAATTGTCATCAATGTATTACTATATAGTAAAGTCTGGTTTGTTTCGGCAGTGATGCCGTTAACAGGAACAGAGATCACGAGTATTCTTAGAATGGTGTTCAAATTTTTGTGGGGCTCAGGGTGCAACTGGTTGCGAAGGGAGGTAGTGACATTGCCGGTATGTAGGGGAGGGTTAGGTTTGTTGGACTTGAGAAAGCGCGTGAAATGTGTTTTTATTAAGAGGGAAGTGATGAGTGCAGGTGGATGGAGGGAGGGTCAGCTAGATAAGGTACATGCTCACCTGAGGAAATGGTATGGAGGGGCGGAAATGAAGGAATGTGAAACAGTGTTACGTGCTTTAGTGTTCGCCAGGGAACCGGGAAAAGTAAAGGTGGGAACTTTGTGTAAATTGTTAGAGAGACATGTAGTGGCGCCGGTTGAAGGGATCTACCCCATGTATGCATGGGATGTAATATGGCGAAGATTTAGTAAATTAAGGATACGACCTAGGCCGCGTGAGGATATGTATCGTTTCCTGCATGGGATTTTGCCATGGGGAGCGATGCTCCGAGATAGGAGGGTTATCGAGGGTAGGGGTTGTGGCAGATGCAGTGGGGAAGAGACTGCGTATCATGTTGTCTATTTTTGTGAGGGTTTGGAGTGCATCAGTGTATGGATGAATAAGGTTGTGGTGAGAGTGGGGGGGTCAAGGTGTGTCGGTATTGCGAGCGTTGAGTCTTGATATGAGTGGTGTGGATGAGGGTGTGGTAAGGGGTTTAACATATGTAATCGTGGACTACATATAAGTTTTGTGGGGTATGAGGGGGAAGGAGGGTGGGGATGTGCTGAGAAGGACTTTGGCGGCGACGTTTTATCAAACCTTGTGTCGCAATAGAGACATTTTTGGGAAAAGGTGGGATGAGGTTTTTTCCGAGGGTTATAGAGGCCTAAAAATAGGGAATTTATTGGCGTTATAAGGGGTTTTAACTGCCGGGGTGAGTAGGTTGGTAAAAGGGGGGGTTCAGGGGTATTTAACGGGCTCACCTCCTTGGGTGCGCAATGATGGGTGATTGGGTGTGATTGGAGGTACTCGTGTGGGACTAGATGAGAGGTTGTGAAAGATTAGTTTAGCTTAGTTCCCTTGATGGGGAAGGTGTAAATGGCAGTTTAAATATATAAATTATATAATATGTATATTTTCCTTTGGTAGCGTATTATGTTTCGCTTGTACTGGTCTTGCAATTGAATTTTAAACTTTTCTTGAGAGGATATTCCTTTCACTATGCACCTTGGAGAACCGAGTTATTTTTGCCATTTTTGTAACGTGTTCCTGCATCAGATTTAAAGTAATTACCTATTATGTAAACATGTGTGGATAAGGATTAGTTCTCTAGATTAAAATTTTTGTATCTATATTTGTAAGTAATACTAGTTAGGCACGTGCTAGAAGGCACAGCGAAAGTATAGTCTTGTGGAATGTATGTTACGTTATTGGTAAGTTTGTATGTGGCGTGTTAGGTGTTATAAGAAGTTTGGTGTTGTTAAATTACTAAAATCATGATAAACCTTTTGGATAATACTTATTCATGTTGTAGTCTTGGGTTCTTTAAATTATTTACATAGCCTAGTATTGTACCGCTAATGTGGCATGTGGTGTATTATCTTGTATTTTGAGCGTGAACTTCACGATATGCAATGTTTTGAAAGTTTGTAATTCATGGTTAACATTAATATTTGATATTATATTGGTGGTGTATATTCTTCTACTTATTACAGTGTATGTGTATAGGAATGTAATGTTTCATATCTGTTTTAGTCTGTAAATTTATGTTTTTGTGTCTTGTTCATGCACTACCAACTCTTAGGTAAATACTCATTAAGGTTTTGATGAGGTCAGTGTATGACCATTAATTAGGATAATTAATGTATGTTATTTAGAACGGGGACTGTACATACGGGGGGGGGGTAGAAGTGTCAGCTGTGTCTGCACTGGCAATAATGTTTATTGTAAAAGGAGGGTTTGTAAGTTATGTATATGGTTGTGGGTTATGTATATGGTTGTGTGTTATGTATATGGTTGTGGGTTATGTATATGGTTGTGGGTTATGTATATGGTTGGGTTATGTATATGGTTGGGTTATGTATATGGTTGTAATATGGCCATTATCTATGGTGTTCTTTAAATGTACCGGGATTGTGTACTAGAGGTTTTGTAATATCTAGTATGGTTTTTAATTTTATACTCTTATAAATAATTGTATTTGTTCTATGTTTTAAATAAAAATATAATATATATATATATATATATATATATATATATATATATATATATATATATATATATATATATATATATATATATATATATATAAATGAGAGAATACCAAAACAAACAGGACAGATATCTCGATTCAATGCACATAACTTTTTTACGGCAAGAAAAAGTAATGAAAAGGCCGAGTAATAAACACCAACAAAAATAATTTAATCGGGTAACAGGAATAACAGGAGCCTCAGGATATTCACATGTATATACTAATAAAAGCAGCGGATGTATAAAAGTGTGGATTGATGTATGATCCAGTAAAGAGGAGGGGAAGGGGTGTTGTTGGTGGTGTTGGTGGTGTTGGTGGTGGTGGTACGAAGTCACTATGTAAGCAAGCGACGTCATTGCAGCTCCCAGCTTAGGAAAAGGAGGAGGAGGATGAGGAGGTGGTGAGAACCAGTAGTCGGTAGTAGTAGACTAGTTACATTACAATGGTACCAAACTCGATGAGTCCTGAAGTAATCCGAGGTGATCCTCAAAGTTGGGCTCAATTAAAGTAAAGGAGGAATTTAGCCGAAGAGCAAAATCAAGGGAAGATTAACTTTATCATTCTGTAGCCTTAATTACACTCGCTCCACTACAGTCATTAATATTTATGACAACTCCTGCACTCCTGAGGGATCAGATGGAATAAAAATAAATATAAGAATGAGTTACGCGCTTAAAAAGTTGCATGGGAGAGGATGATTGTTGAAGGGTATAAAGTACGTTTACAAATACGTCGAGCTAAGGAACTTAACTTAAAAGATGAGCAAAATACAACGAGAACGTTGACGACTTTACGTAAACAATTTTTTCTTTATGCAGTTTATAAAATGTAGTTTACTTGTAATAAAATATTAAGCTCAAAAGAAAGCCACTAACATGGTGTGCATTCCAGGTAGTACGAAAAATGATTACGAAGTGCCGAGAAAAATAGCTGTTATCACAGCAACGAAAATTTGCACAGGAATTGTTAAAACGGTGTATGACCTAAAATATTCATACCAGACAAAAGAAACACAAAAGGAACAAAAAGAAAGTCATTCAGTAAATTGGGAAAATCTAAAATATTTCACGCATATACAAAATTAAAGCCAAACTCTCTTCCAGTTTCGGCCTAAACTGGAAGAGATGACGAATACAAAATGAGGGAAATCCTGAGCGTAAACCATGACTCAGTGTTCAGTCGACTTATTGGCAATTGGAGACCCAGATTATTTCCTCACTAACTCTGCCTACCATATTAATCATTTAGCTGACATTAATACACATACTCAAGTAGTTGGAAAAGAAATGTATAACGAATCCGCGCATGTAGCACCTGGATCTTATTCATGGAACTTAAAATTTAAATAAATGCAAATTACTATTAGCAAGAACTCTCATAGTTCTTTGGAGTTAAATCTTAAATTCTGATGAAATTCTAGACACATTAAATAGTGCAGACATAGCCTCTCTCCATGCAGGAGGCAGTAGAACGATGGAAAAAAATACAAACCTGTAGCATTATCGCACATCATCTATAGAAAGATGTTGAGACGATATCTTACTGGGAAGATTATGACCCTCACAATCCAAATAGGAAGATTTTTGCCTCACAATTACATCACTAACATTCAAAGAGGTTTTGAAAAAAAAATGAACAGTATTTTCTACACGAATTTTTGGATAAGCAATATATAAATCTAACTTCGGAGTGATAACCCATGAAGTTAACCGGTTCAACAGGAAAAACAGTGAAATAGATCAAACCTCTAGCTACGAGAACACAAGAGTGGTAGTAAAGAAAGCAAAGACCAGTCTCAGCATTGTACCCCAAGGTACAGTCCTGGCACTATTACAGTTTTTCACCCTTATAATAGATATAAATCACGAGGCACAGCTTTCGATCTTCCTTTGCGGACGACACCAAACTTTGTATGAAAGTTGTCTCGTAGAAGATACAGAAAATGAAAATCAGATATCAGCAAAGTCTATTAAGTATATGAACTAACGTAATGCTCATATGAGAAATTTCAGTTGGTTAGATATGGAAAAAAGCCAGAATTGAGAACTTGCATAAAATGTTGTACGCAAGCAGAATATATATTAACTTAAAAAAAAAACAGAGGGTTATAGGTTGCAGATGAACAAATTATCAACAGGGAGGTGGTGATAATAATAATAATAATAATAATAATAATAATAATAATAATAATAATAATCCGTTGATTTGTAATTTAGAGAACACAAAAAATAGTAAATGAGGTAAAGATTAAAATACTAGAGTAAATAATGAGAATTTTCAAAACACGATCAATAACGCCAGTAATAGTTCTATTTAAATAACTTTTGCTCTTACGTCTGGCATATTATTCTTTGTTCATAGTTCCTTTAAAGACAGGAGAGATAGCAGGGCTGCTCTCAGGGCAAATAAAACATTTTAACCACTAACAACTTCATCGCTCATATATACCTGGAAGATACTGGAGGACCGAGACCCAAACCTCCCCACCATAACTGACGTCAGAGATATGGGAGGAAGTGTAAAATAAATTCAATAAAAAGCGAGGACGCAATAGGTGAAATAAAATAATATCAACGTCAGTGGTCCAAGACTTTTCAACCTGCTTCCAACAGATAATGAATATAATTCCGGAACACGCGTAGAAATCTTCACGAGGAGGCTTAATCACTTCCTCCACCAACTGCCATATTAACCACGCAATTATGGTTGTGTCAGTGGGCCGCTAATAGCAACAGCCGGGCTAAACAAGAAAAATCAGCGTGCAACCTAGGGCAAAGGCCGAGAGGCAAGGGTAAAATAAATAGAAGCCTTCAAAATCGGTCAGAGTAACAA
>NC_091332.1:21700397-21742897 GCF_038502225.1 Cherax quadricarinatus
ACCACGCAATGTAGTGCTTGACCACGCAATGCAGTGCTTGACCACGCAATGTTGTGCTTGACCACGCAATGTTGTGCTTGACCACGCAATGCAGTGCTTGACCACGCAATGCAGTGCTTGACCACGCAATGCAGTGCTTGACCACGCAATGTTGTGCTTGACCAGACAATGCAGTGCTTGTCCAGGCAATACAGTGCTTGACCACGCAATGTAGTGCTTGACCACGCAGTGTAGTGCTTGACCACGCAATGCAATGCTTGACTACGCAATGCAGTGCTTGACCACGCAATGTTGTGCTTGACCAGACAATGCAGTGCTTGTCCAGGCAATACAGTGCTTGACCACGCAATGTAGTGCTTGACCACGCAATGTAGTGCTTGACCACGCAATGCAATGCTTGACTACGCAATGCAGTGCTTGACCACGCAATGTAGTGCTTGACCAGACAATGCAGTGCTTGTCCAGGCAATACAGTGCTTGACCACGCAATGCAGTGCTTGACCACGCAATGTAGTGCTTGACCACGCAATGCAGTGCTTGACCACGCAATGCAGTGCTTGACCACGCAATGTAGTGCTTGACCAGGCAATGCAGTGCTTGACCAGGCAATGCAGTGCTTGACCACGCAATGCAGTGCTTGACCACGCAATGTAGTGCTTGACCACGCAATGCAGTGCTTGACCACGCAATGCAGTGCTTGACCACGCAATGTAGTGCTTGACCAGACAATGCAGTGCTTGTCCAGGCAATACAGTGCTTGACCACGCAATGTAGTGCTTGACCACGCAATGCAATGCTTGACCACGCAATGCAGTGCTTGACCACGCAATGTAGTGCTTGACCAGACAATGCAGTGCTTGTCCAGGCAATACAGTGCTTGACCACGCAATGTAGTGCTTGACCACGCAATGCAGTGCTTGACCACGCAATGCAGTGCTTGACCACGCAATGCAGTGCTTGACCAGACAATGCAGTGCTTGTCCACGCAATGCAGTGCTTGACCAGACAATGCAGTGCTTGACCAGACAATGCAGTGCTTGACCACGCAATGAAGTGCTTGACCAGACAATGCAGTGCTTGACCACGCAATGTAGTGCTTGACCACGCAATGCTGTGCTTGACCAGACAATGCAGTGCTTGACCACGCAATGTAGTGCTTGACCACGCAATGCAGTTCTTGTCCAGACGATGTATGACCAGACAATGCATAACTAGACAATACCTAAGGTATATATCTCAGGTAACTTCTTCACTTTTACCTTGCAAGACTGAATCCATTCACCTCAACCAGACGAGTTTTCTGAAATTTACTTCTTAATCTGGGTATCATCTTGGACAGTCCCGTGACCAAAACTTTATGCTGTCACATAAAAGATGATTTTGCAACGACATATACAGAGCGAGCACGACTTTCCGACGACCTACACAAATAACACGATTTCTCAATGACATATACAGAGTTAGCAGGACTAGTAGATAAGTATTATTCAGCCCACTTTTTAAATATAATGGATACAACATGAATGAAAAAATAAGCAAGTAGCAATCAATATATAAAAAAAAAAGAATTTAACACAGTCCCAGATAAAAATCATATTAATATCAAATGACTGCCTCAGAAGTCTGGAGATGACTTCAGGAACTCCGGGAGTTACTAAAATTATGAGAGTCTTAGTCGTGAGTACATAGTCCACGTGTGTTTTACCGTCAGTTGTAGGCTGAGGGGTGTGTACTACACAACAAGTGTCTGTGGGGGGAGGTGTGTGGTGTGTGTGTGTGTGTGTGTGTGTGTGTGTGTGTGTGTGTGTGTGTGTGTGTGTGTGTGTGTGTGTGTGTGTGTGTGTGTGTGTGCTCACCTATTTGTACTCACCTATTTGTGGTTGCAGGGGTCGAGTCCTAGCTCCTGGCCCCGCCTCTTCACCGGTTGCTACTAGGCCCTCTCTCTCCCCGCTCCATGAGCTTTATCAAACCTCGTCTTAAAACTGTGTATGGTTCCTGCCTCCACTACGTCATTTTCTAGGCTATTCCACTGCCTTACAACTCTATGACTGAAGAAATACTTCCTACTATCTCTCTGACTCATTTGTGTCTTCAACTTCCAATTGTGGCCTCTTGTTTCTGTGTCCCCTCCCTGGAACATCCTGTCCTTGTCCACCTTGTCTATTCCACGCAGTATTTTATATGTCGTTATCATGTCTCCCCTGACCCTCCTGTCCTCCAGTGTCGTCAGGCCGATTTCCCTTAATCTTTCTTCATAGGACATTCCCCTTAGCTCTGGAACTAACCTTGTTGCAAACCTTTGTACTTTCTCTAGTTTCTTGACGTGCTTTATCAAGTGCGGGTTCCAAACATGTGCTGCATACTCCAGTATGGGCCTGACATACACGGTGTACAGTGTCTTGAATGATTCCTTACTAAGGTATCGGAATGCTGTTCTCAGGTTTGCCAGGCGCCCATATGCTGCAGCAGTTATCTGATTGATGTGTGCTTCCGGAGACATGCTCGGTGTTATACTCACCCCAAGATCTTTCTCCTTGAGTGAGGTTTGCAGTCTTTGGCCACCTAGCCTATACTCTGTCTGTGGTCTTCTGTGCCCTTCCCCTATCTTCATGACTTTGCATTTGGCAGGATTAAATTCGAGAAGCCATTTGCTGGACCAGGTGTCCAGTCTGTCCAGGTCTCTTTGAAGTCCTGCCTGGTCCTCATCAGATTTAATTCTCCTCATTAACTTCACATCATCTGCAAACAGGGACACTTCTGAGTCTAACCCTTCCGTCATGTCGTTCACATATACCAAAAATAGCACTGGTCCTAGGACCGACCCCTGGGGGACCCCGCTCGTCACAGGTGCCCACTGTGATACATCATTACGTACTCGTTGTTGCCTCCCTGTCAGGTATTCTCTGATCCATTGCAGTGCCCTTCCTGTTATATGCGCCTGATGCTCTAGCTTCTGCACTAATCTCTTGTGAGGAACTGTGTCAAAGGCCTTCTTGCAGTCCAAGAAGATGCAATCAACCCACCCCTCTCTCTCTTGTCTTACTTCTGTTATTTTATCAAAAAACTCCAGAAGGTTTGTGACACAGGATTTGCCTTCCGTGAATCCGTGCTGGTTGGCATTTATACTCCTGTTCCGTTCCAGGTGCTCCACCACTCTCCTCCTGATAATCTTCTCCATAATTTTGCATACTATACACGTCAATGACACAGGTCTATAGTTTAGTGCCTCTTTTCTGTCTCCTTTTTTGAAAATGGGAACTACATTTGCCGTCTTCCATACCTCAGGTAGTTGCCCAGTTTCCAGGGATGTGTTGAAGATTGTGGTAAGTGGTACGCACAACATATCTGCTCCCTCTCTAAGGACCCACGGAGAGATGTTGTCCGGTTCCATTGCCTTTGAGGTATCGATGTCCCTTAGCAGTTTCTTCACCTCCTCCTCATCTGTATGTATGTCGTCCAACACTTGTTGGTGTATTCCTTGTTGGTGTCCCCATCTGGTCTGTCCCCCCAGAGTCCTTCCTGTCTCTACTGTAAATACTTCCTTAAATCTCGTGTTGAGCTCCTCACATACCTCTTGATCGTTTCTTGTGAGTTCTCCACCTTCTTTCCTCAGCCTTATCACCTGGTCCTTGACTGTTGTCTTCCTCCTAATGTGGCTATACAGCAGTTTCGGGTCAGATTTGACTTTCGATGCTATGTCGTTTTTATACTGTCGCTGGGCCTCCCTCCTTATCTGCGCATACTCGTTTCTGGCTCTTCTACTAATCTCCTTGTTTTCCTGGGTCCTATGCCTCCTGTACCTTTTCCATTCTCTGTTGCACTTAGTTTTTGCCTCCCTACACCTTCGGGTAAACCAAGGACTCGTTTTGGTCTTCCTATTATTTCTGTTTCCCTTGGGAACAAAACTTTCCTCTGCCTCCTTGCACTTTGTTGCCACATATTCCATCATCTCGTTTACTGATTTTCCTACCATTTCTCTGTCCCACTGAACCTCCTGCAGGAAGTTTCTCATACCTGTGTAGTCCCCCCTTTTATAGTTTGGCCTGTCCCCTTCAGTTCCTGTTACCTTCTCCACTTGTAACTCTACTATATAGTCAAAACTCAGAACCACATGATCGCTAGCTCCAAGGGGCCTCTCGTAAGTGATGTCCTCAATGTCTGAACTGCTCAGGGTGAACACAAGATCCAGTCTTGCTGGCTCATCCTCCCCTCTCTCTCTGGTTGTGTCCCTGACATGTTGATGCATGAGGTTTTCAAGTACCACATCCATCATCTTGGCTCTCCATGTTTCGGGACCCCCATGTGGCTCCAGGTTTTCCCAGTCGATCTCCCTGTGGTTGAAATCGCCCATTACCAGTAACTTTGCTCTGCTCGAGTGAGCTCTTCTTGCCACCTCAGCCAGTGTGTCCACCATCACCCTGTTGTTTTCTTCGTACTCCTCTCTTGGCCTCCTGCAGTTCTGTGGTGGGTTATACATCACTCCAATGACTACTTTATGTTCTCCGGACTGAATTGTACCTACAATGTAGTCTCTTTCTCCAATCATGTCCATGCCTTCCATTTCCTCAAATCCCCATTGGTGTTTTATGAGCAGTGCAACCCCTCCTCCCCCTCTACTCCTTCTATCTTTCCTCAGGATCTGATATCCTGTTGGGAAGATTGTGTGTATGTGTGTGTATGTGTGTGTGTGTACTCACCTAGTTGAGGTTGCGGGGGTCGAGTCCGAGCTCCTGGCCCCGCCTCTTCACTGATCGCTACTAGGTCACTCTCCCCGAGCCGTGAGCTTTATCATACCTCTGCTTAAAGCTATGTATGGATCCTGCCTCCACTACATCGCTTCCCAAACTATTCCACTTACTGACTACTCTGTGGCTGAAGAAATACTTCCTAACATCCCTGTGATTCATCTGTGTCTTTAGCTTCCAACTGTGTCCCCTTGTTACTGTGTCCAATCTCTGGAACATCCTGTCTTTGTCCACCTTGTCAATTCCCCTCAGTATTTTGTATGTCGTTATCATGTCCCCCCTATCTCTCCTGTCCTCCAGTGTCGTCAGGTTGATTTCCCTTAACCTCTCCTCGTAGGACATACCTCTTAGCTCTGGGACTAGTCTTGTTGCAAACCTTTGCACTTTCTCTAGTTTCTTTACGTGCTTGGCTAGGTGTGGGTTCCAAACTGGTGCCGCATACTCCAATATGGGCCTAACGTATACGGTGTACAGGGTCCTGAACGATTCCTTATTAAGATGTCGGAATGCTGTTCTGAGGTTTGCTAGGCGCCCATATGCTGCAGCAGTTATTTGGTTGATGTGCGCTTCAGGAGATGTGCCTGGTGTTATACTCACCCCAAGATCTTTTTCCTTGAGTGAGGTTTGTAGTCTCTGACCCCCTAGACTGTACTCCGTCTGCGGCCTTCTTTGCCCTTCCCCAATCTTCATGACTTTGCACTTGGTGGGATTGAACTCCAGGAGCCAATTGCTGGACCAGGTCTGCAGCCTGTCCAGATCCCTTTGTAGTTCTGCCTGGTCTTCGATCGAGTGTATTCTTCTCATCAACTTCACGTCATCTGCAAACAGGGACACCTCAGAGTCTATTCCTTCCGTCATGTCGTTCACAAATATCAGAAACAGCACTGGTCCTAGGACTGACCCCTGCGGGACCCCGCTGGTCACAGGTGCCCACTCTGACACCTCGCCACGTACCATGACTCGCTGCTGTCTTCCTGACAAGTATTCCCTGATCCATTGTAGTGCCTTCCCTGTTATCCCTGCTTGGTCCTCCAGTTTTTGCACCAATCTCTTGTGTGGAACTGTGTCAAACGCCTTCTTGCAGTCCAAGAAAATGCAATCCACCCACCCCTCTCTCTCTTGTCTTACTGTGTGTATGTGTATGTGTGTGTGTATGTGTATGTATGTGTGTATGTGTGTATATGTGTGTGTGTGTGTGTGTGTGTGTATGTGTGTGTATGTGTGTGTGTGTGTGCGTGCGTGCATGATTCACATTCGACAGAGACTCTCCTTTAAGTTAACATTTCTGTTGAAGAATGGCTAAGCAGCCACGTCCTGTCTGCCGTATTATATTTTTAATTAAAAAGGGAGTGTTTCGGTAACTGCACAACACAAGTCTTCATCGGAGTTCACATCTAAGCTGTATTGTAACCCTGGTAGTGTATTTTAACACTGGTACTATCACGTGGAGGTTCACCCTGGTACTATCACGTGGAGGTTCATCCTGGTACTATCACGTGGAGGTTCATCCTGGTACTATAACGTGGAGGTTCATCCTGGTACTATAACGTGGAGGTTCATCCTGGTACTATAACGTGGAGGTTCATCCTGGTACTATAACGTGGAGGTTCATCCTGGTACTATCACGTGGAGGTTCATCCTGGTACTATAACGTGGAGGTTCATCCTGGTACTATCACGTGGAGGTTCATCCTGGTACTATAACGTGGAGGTTCATCCTGGTACTATCACGTGGAGGTTCATCCTGGTACTATAACGTGGAGGTTCATCCTGGTACTATCACGTGGAGGTTCATCCTGGTACTATAACGTGGAGGTTCATCCTGGTACTATCACGTGGAGGTTCATCCTGGTACTATAACGTGGAGGTTCATCCTGGTACTATCACGTGGAGGTTCATCCTGGTACTATAACGTGGAGGTTCATCCTGGTACTATCACGTGGAGGTTCATCCTGGTACTATAACGTGGAGGTTCATCCTGGTACTATCACGTGGAGGTTCATCCTGGTACTATAACGTGGAGGTTCATCCTGGTACTATCACGTGGAGGTTCATCCTGGTACTATAACGTGGAGGTTCATCCTGGTACTATCACGTGGAGGTTCATCCTGGTACTATAACGTGGAGGTTCATCCTGGTACTATCACATGGAGGTTCATCCTGGTACTATAACGTGGAGGTTCATCCTGGTACTATCACGTGGAGGTTCATCCTGGTACTATAACGTGGAGGTTCATCCTGGTACTATCACGTGGAGGTTCACCCTGGTACTATCACGTGGAGGTTCATCCTGGTACTATCACGTGGAGGTTCACCCTGGTAATATCACGTGAGGGTTCACCCTGGTAATATCACGTGAGGGTTCACCCTGGTACTATCACGTGGAGGTTCACCCTGGTAATATCACGTGAGGGTTCACCCTGGTACTATCACGTGGAGGTTCACCCTGGTACTATCACGTGGAGGTTCACCCCGGTACTATCACGTGGAGGTTCACCCTGGTACTATTTCGTGGAGGTTCACCCTGGTACTATCACGTGGAGGTTCACCCTGATACTATCACGTGGAGGCTCACTCTGGTAATATGACGTTAGGGTTCACCCTGGTACTATCACGTTGGGGTTCACCCTGGTACTATCACGTGGAGGTTCACCCTGGTACTATTTCGTGGAGGTTCACCCTGGTACTATTTCGTGGAGGTTCACCCTGGTACTATCACGTGGAGGTTCATCCTGGTACTATCACGTGGAGGTTCATCCTGGTACTATAACGTGGAGGTTCATCCTGGTACTATCACGTGGAGGTTCATCCTGGTACTATAACGTGGAGGTTCATCCTGGTACTATCACGTGGAGGTTCATCCTGGTACTATAACGTGGAGGTTCATCCTGGTACTATCACGTGGAGGTTCATCCTGGTACTATAACGTGGAGGTTCATCCTGGTACTATCACATGGAGGTTCATCCTGGTACTATAACGTGGAGGTTCATCCTGGTACTATCACGTGGAGGTTCATCCTGGTACTATAACGTGGAGGTTCATCCTGGTACTATCACGTGGAGGTTCACCCTGGTACTATCACGTGGAGGTTCATCCTGGTACTATCACGTGGAGGTTCACCCTGGTAATATCACGTGAGGGTTCACCCTGGTAATATCACGTGAGGGTTCACCCTGGTACTATCACGTGGAGGTTCACCCTGGTAATATCACGTGAGGGTTCACCCTGGTACTATCACGTGGAGGTTCACCCTGGTACTATCACGTGGAGGTTCACCCCGGTACTATCACGTGGAGGTTCACCCTGGTACTATTTCGTGGAGGTTCACCCTGGTACTATCACGTGGAGGTTCACCCTGATACTATCACGTGGAGGCTCACTCTGGTAATATGACGTGAGGGTTCACCCTGGTACTATCACGTTGGGGTTCACCCTGGTACTATCACGTGGAGGTTCACCCTGGTACTATTTCGTGGAGGTTCACCCTGGTACTATTTCGTGGAGGTTCACCCTGGTACTATCACGTGGAGGTTCACCCTGGTACTATCACGTGGAGGTTCACCCTGGTACTATTTCGTGGAGGTTCACCCTGGTACTATCACGTGGAGGTTCACCCTGGTACTATTTCGTGGAGGTTCACCCTGGTACTATCACGTGGAGGTTCACCCTGGTACTATCACGTGGAGGTTCACCCTGGTACTATTTCGTGGAGGTTCACCCTGGTACTATCACGTGGAGGTTCACCCTGGTACTATCTCGTGTAGGTTCATCCTGGTACCATCAAGTATAAGACGGGCAGAAACGTGTTCCATAGTTAAATTCCGAAACATTGCTTATTTGTCAATAACGTGGCCGTCGAAAATTAAATTCTTCATTTACAAAAACTAAGACATTTTTTGAACTCCGTTCCATCGAATTGTGATTAAACCAGCTGGTAAAAAAAACTTGGTTTAAAATAGAGAGGGGTAAGTAATATTCTTTTGTAATGTTGAACTTGTAAACCGAAAATACATTTTGACAACTGATTAAATATTCAGGGATTTTCTTTTATAGCGTAATGATAAAAAAAAAATATTTTAAGCATTCGTTTGCTTATCTCCACACTAAAAAATGTTTCCATTGTTGACTTGGTGCTGGATCAATGGTATGTCAATCTGCAAGAGATTTACATATGTTTTGATAGTATTTTTCAGTGTACACACACACACACACACACACACACACACACACTTTTTGAAAAAGGAGACAGATATGCAGCATTAAACTACAGACCAGTGTCCTTGACATGTATAGTATGCAAAGTCATGGAGAAGATTATCAGAAGAGTGGTGGAGCACCTAAAAAGGAAAGATCTTATCAACGATAACCAGCACGGTTTCAAGGACGGGAAATCCTGAGTCACCAACCTACTGGAGTTCTATGACAGGGTGACAACAGTAAAACAAGAGAGAGACGGGTGGGTAGATTACGTTTTCTTGGACTGTAAGGAGGCTTTTGACACAGTTCCACACAAGAGATTAGTCCATAAGCTGGAGGACCAGGCAGGTATAACAGAGAAGGCACTGCAATGAAACAGGGAATGCCTGTCAGGAAGACAACAGCGAGTCATGTTACGTGACGAGATATCTGAGTGGGCGCCTGTGACGAGCGGGGGTTCAACAGGATTAGTCCTAGGACCGGTGCTGTTTTTTACATACGTGAACGACATGACAAAAGAAATAGACTCAGAAGTGTTCCTGTTTGCAGACCATGTGAAGTTAATGAGTAGAATTCAATCGGAGGACGACCAGGCAGGGCTACAAAGGGATCTGGACAGGCTGCAGTCCTGGTCCAGAAAGATTGACGAAGGGCAAAGAAGATCCCAGACGGAGTACAGGGGGGCCAGGGACTACAAACCTCAAAGGAAAAGGATCTTGGGGTGAGTATAATACTGAACATATCCCCTAAGGCGCATATCAACCAAATAACTGCTGCAGCATATGGGCCCCTAGCAAACCTAAGAATAGCATTCCGACATCTCAGTAAGGAATCGTTCAGGACCCTGTACATCGTGTACGTTAGGCCCAAACTGGAGTATGCAGCACCACTTTGAAACCCACACCTAGCCAAACGCGTAAGGAAATTGGAGAATGTGCAAAGGTTTGCAAGAGACTAGTCCCGGAGGTAAAGGGCATATCCTACGAGGAGAGGTTAAGGGAAATCAACTTGACGACACTGGAGGACAGGAGGGATAGGAGAGAAATGATAACGACATATAAAATACTGAAAAGAATTGGTTAGTTGGATAGGGACGGGATGTTCCAGAGATGGGACACAGCAACAAGATGTCACAATTGGAAGTTAAAGACTTGAATGAGTGACAGGGATGTTAGGAAGTATTTCTTCAGTCAGAGTTGTCAGGAAGTGGAACAGTTGGGAGAGTGATGTAGTGGAGGCAGGATCCTTACATATCTTTAAGAAGAGATACGATAAAGCTCATTTAGCAGCGTGTGTGTGGACCTAGTAGCGACCAGCGAAGAAGCGAGGCCAAGAGCAATGGATCGACCCCTGCAACCACAAATAGGCGCGTGCACGCACACAGGAGCAATATTACGTGCACAAACAATAATTCTCAACATTGGTGTAGAACAATCTGAAACTGAACCAAACTTTGACGTAAAATTTGTCTTGAAGTTTTAGTCAGTTGAGAGAGAAATTATTCGAGACAACGAGAAACACGTAGTAACGTATATGCTTATCCAGGCTCAGCAAGACTGTTAGGTGATATTCTGTGTCTTCCTAGGTGCTGCTAGTCTGTCTTCCCGGGTGCTGCTAGTCTCTTCCTACGTGCTAGTCTCTCTTCCTACGTGCTAGTCTCTTCCTACGTGCTAGTCTCTCTTCCTAGGTGCTAGTATATGTCTTCCCACATGCTAGCATACGTCTCTTCCTACGTGCTAGTATACGTCTTTTCCTACGTACTAGTATACGTCTTTTCCTACGTGCTAGTATACGTCTTTTCCTACGTACTAGTATACGTCTTTTCCTACGTGCTAGTATACGTCTCTTCCTACGTGCTAGTATACGTCTCTTCCTACCTACTAGTATACGTCTCTTTCTACGTGCTAGTATACGTCTCTTCCTACGTGCTAGTATACGTCTCTTCCTACGTGCTAGTATACGTCTCTTCCTACTTGCTAGTATACTTCTTTTCCTACGTGCTAGTATACTCTTCCTACCTACAAGTATACGTCTCTTCCTACGTGCTAGTATACGTCTCTTCCTACGTGCTAGTATACGTCTCTTCCTACGTGCTAGTATACGTCTCTTCCTACTTGCTAGTATACGTCTTTTCCTACGTGCTAGTATACTACTCTTCCTACCTACAAGTATACGTCTCTTCCTACGTGCTAGTATACGTCTCTTCCTACGTGCTAGTATACGTCTCTTCCTACGTGCTAGTATACGTCTCTTCCTACCTACTAGTATACGTCTCTTCCTACGTGCTAGTATACGTCTCTTCTACATATTCCTCCTTGTAAGACAGTAGCTGAAGGCGAGTTTGGCTTATTGAGCCAAATTGGGAAAACGACTTTTTTTTGCCGTAAGTTTGAGGAAATTAATCCGAGCATGGCGAGAAAATATATATTTTTATATATTAAATAATATATATATATATATATATATATATATATATATATATATATATATATATATAGCAGAATTTAGTTAAAAATGCATTACGTTACGTTAGATGAAAATTCAAAGTCGGGTTTTGTGCAAAAATAATAAATCTTCATATTGTCAATGAATGAAAATTATCAGTCTGCAAAATAATTTTTTGGGAAAAGTTTAATTTATAAAAGAGTTCGGTCTATTCGGCCTCTGGTAGAACAGTGACGGAGCGAGTGATGATGAAAGTGATTCTTCTTTCTCGGGTCACATTACCTCGGTGGAAAACTGTCGATGTTCTAGTAAAAAAAATAAAATGTGACTCGACCCCCTGCAGCCAATATAAATGAAGTGAGGACATGAATACATACTGTACATATACATACATACTCACATATACATATATACTGGGTTCCTAGGCAAATATTAAAAAAAAACAGTGTTGTTGGTGGTAGAGAGTCATGACTGGCTCAGTCAAGCTCGCAATGACTGATCACGTGTTTGTTAGTTAAAATGAAGTGTAGTAATTAATTACGGAGAGAGTATTTAATCAATGGGGGCGGGGGAGAGGGAGGGGGGCGGGGGAGAGGGAGGGGGGCGGGGGAGAGGGAGGGGGGCGGGGGAGAGGGAGGGGGGCGGGGGAGAGGGAGGGGGGCGGGGGAGAGGGAGGGGGGCGGGGGAGAGGGAGGGGGGCGGGGTAGGGAGATAGGGGAGGAGAGAAATATAGGTGTCGGAGAGAGAGCAAAAGGATGGAGAGAGAGAGAGAGAGAGAGAGAGAGAGAGAGAGAGAGAGAGAGAGAGGGTGAAACAAAAGTCACTCAGTACTCTTGGTATGAAAATGTAAATTCAGTAATAGCTTCTTGGATAAAATTAACAAAATACCACTTTTTATGAATAAAACACTAGCAATAAAACAAACACTAGCAATAAAACAAACTCCAGACCTTACAAACATTCAACAACAGCTTGCTGATAGAGCTCGTCAGAGAGATCAAGCAGAACTCTGCAGCTTTCCTGGTTTACCCGCCAGGTTTGAAGCAGCCAGACCGTCAGTCACTAGCTGTGAAGAAACACTAAATACAAGTAAATATATCCAATAAAATCGCTAGAAATACTGAAGTGAGGTACCGCAACATATAACCAACTTTATTCTCTCTCAGCCAAGTGGTACGAGGTGGACAAGGCAGCAGACAATTCTTCTCATCCCAGACAATATCCAATGCTTCACAGTGTCCCACCAAGATGGCCAACCCTCGAAGCCTCCTGACCTGACACACCTGACAGTACTAACAGAAGGTACTGGCTACATCTGAAGGGTTGTCCATCTGCCCACAATGGGCAACACTGGGAAATGGGCTCTGGTAATACCTCCCAGACATCTTTCTAATCTTATTTCATATCTGTCCAGGGTGAGTGATGGAGTTTATATCCCCCTCCACGTAATGTATCAAAACATTCACCAAGAGATTCAGAGCTCCTCCTTAATGGCCTTTTACCAAGGGACTGGTAGGCGCCACTTGAAGGAATGTAATCGCGGAATGCTAGACTCCGCCTTCCCCAAGACGATATTAAGGATATGATTATAAGCCTCCTATGCATCACGGAAATCTCCAAGGACAAGAAAGATCTCTGCCCGAGCCTTAAAGAGTCGCCAGTCTGCCGGATCCAGCTTCCAGCGAGGAGACTCTGGAGAGAAGGATCACACAGACTCGGGCAAACTTTAAGATTCTTTAGATTGTAATAATTTAAAGAATTTTTAATTGATGCTGGTTATTTTAACTATGAGCGCTGATTGATCTACGCCACAAAGTGCTCCATCACTACTACTACTACAGATACCATACATTTTTTTAAGAATATAGCACCTGAGGTCCATATATAAAGAACTGAAACAGGTCTATGTCGGAGGAGTTAGTATGAACATGATAGATGGATGAACCATCGCTCAGTATGTTAACATTCATACGAGTCAAGTCTCCAGGACATCCTTCCTGTCCTACACACATCAACCCACATTAAACCTTGAATGTTTGGCCAATGGTGGAGAGATGAGGGAACTGATGGTGGCAGTGGTGGTAAGGTAATGTAATGGATTGTGGAGGGATTATGAGGATTTGTGGTGAAAGTAGGAGGGAAGGTGAGGAATGGTAGTGCCTATTGTGGAAGATAGGACACGGATGGTAGTGCCAGTGGTGGAGGACAGGATATGGGTGGTGGTACCAATGTTGGAGGGAAGGTAGGGTCTATGGTGCCAGTGGAGACAAGGAGTGGTTAACTTGTTTCAGTGATGAAGAGGAAAGAGTTAGTGTGTCCGTTTTTCTGTATGTCAATCAGTCAGTGTTTGTCTGTGCTTGTGTCCCTGTGCCTGTGTGTGTGTGTGTGTGTGTGTGTGTGTGTGTGTGTGTGTGTGTGTGTGTGTGTGTGTGTGTGTGTGTCTCAGTACAGACCAGGAAGTGTAAGTTACTACCTTCACATTACACACAGTTGGAACTCTATGTATTCACATCAGTGTCAATAATCCTGAAGGAATAGCAATCTCGAATATACAAACCTCTATGTTTGGCCGTGTTCATTTTATCAGTTAGACATGGCCCTGTTCACCTGAACGGGAAGATGTGGCCTTGTTCACCCGAATAGGAAAAATGGTGGCCCTGTTTAACAGAGCAGTGAGATGTGGCCTTGATCAAACTTTGCAATCATGACGCAATTAGGATATTTTTGTTTAGATATTTGCAAGTGATATTATGTTGCCAGCGCACTGTTTTAATTTCCAGTTTAAGTGGAATAACTAAAATATTTATTCCATCTTTTATCATTGCTCCAACAATGGTAATTATAGTTGTGGTGGGGTGTTTTTCCTCTCTCTTCACTGAATCCTATGGGTTTAGCGCTCCCCCATGATTTTAATAATAATAATTCACTGAATCAAATACGAATAGGCAACATTCTGAGGAATCGAGTAACAAAACGTTTTCCCTCGAGATTATAGGGAAAACAGGAGAAATTTGTTGGAGGGGCGGGAAACGTGTACACGAGGGCACAGTTGCACTTACAGATTAGTAACAGCACGTATTTAGGCTGAAGGTGATCAACTGAAATATCCTACGTAAACCAACCACGTTACTGGTGTGGCTCGAACTCACGGCAAGCGCATAAGCCTTGACCTGAAGTTATTACAGTGTTATTACAATTATGGTGTTATTACGATTTCTTGAGTCATAATGATAACCTAGGTATAGTAATGAGGGTTCACTGTAGAATATATAGCTTTAAGAGTACCATAGTACCATAGGGATCATCAAACTACTAGAGAGAGAACTCAGTCACTACCAGTTATGAGGCAAAGCAAGGAGCTGAATTTTCGACTCCTGCAGCCACCAGCACCAACAGGCGAGCACAAATAGCAGCCAATAACAACCTCTTACCACTAATTTCTGTCCAACCTTCTCCTTTCCCGCAAAGCTAAAAGGAGGAATTTGCAGTACTCTCAGACGATGATAGAGAGGAATACAAGGCATTATACCATTCCTGTCTTCCTTGAGGAGACAGGGATGCTGCCAAAAAGTGCGAATGAAGGGGGATAACAGAAAATTGGACAGAATCCACGTATTAAAGAAGGAAGCAAGTTAATCAATGAGTTGGCCAAATTAAAAGAATACTAAAAAAACGTGGAAGTGAACGTGAAGCACAAATTTATGTTACTAAAGACAAGAATATTGCCTGGCGGAAGGAAAACTGTAAATATGGCCCCAATATACAAGGAACAGACATTACTTTTACAACAGTCAAATGGGTGACTTTGGAACAGCTGATCTATAACATTGCTCAGGTCGCGCGTAGTGGCTCTCCGTTTTTCGTGCGCGCTGTAATTTTTATCGCTTGTATTTTTATAATGCATTTATACTGTTTTCCCTTGTATGGATAGAGGACAGTCTAACATAACTTAGATATGTGCTGCAAAACTAATGTAAAAACTCAACTTAAATACTTGGAGGGCGGGTTGCAAAAATAGTGGAGGTCCTTAAATTCGGAAAAGGAAATGAAGACCAGATACGGAACACAGCTAAAGATTGATTTTTAGTGAAAGTCACAGTCAATATCTAGCCAGATGAACACACAATTCATATAACATCCGCGGTACGCGAGAGGTTGGATCATTTCAGAGGTTCCTTTAGTACCTTAAATGCTAATTTGCAGGACTGTACACGGCATGTGTCAGACCTATACTGGAGTATGCAGCACCAGCATGAAACCTTCACCTGATGAAGCAAGAATGATATATACAACAAGACTATACTTTGAGCTGAGTGGAGAGAGTTATGAGGAGTAAGGACTAGAACCCAATGAATATAAAAGAAACGACTAAACACGATTACGACATACAAGATACTCAGAGGATTTGACACAGCAGATGACAGAAATGTGAAACACGGGGCGAGGGAGCCTACGAGACACGAAGGAGCCACAGGGATGTTCGGATGTATTTTTTCAGACTTAGACCGGTAAATAAGTAGAATGAACTAGAAGTCCTGGAAGAAATCACAATACAAGGTTTCAAAAGTAGGTCAGAGACGGTCCAAGAGGTGACTAACCTGAGAGGCGTGACCAGGAGCTAAGACTTAACCCTGCAAACAACTCCATGCGTGCGTTAGTGTGTGTGTGTGTGTGTGTGTGTTAGTTACCATTTTGTCCTAGGCACATGTCGATTAGACACTAGGCCTGTTGTATATGAGTACATGTGTGTGTGTGTGTGTGTGTGTGTGTGTGTGTGTGTGTGTGTGTGTGTGTGTGTGTGTGTGTGTGTGTGTGTGTGTGTGTGTGTGTACTCACCTAATTGTACTCACCTAATTGTGGTTGCAGGGGTCGAGACTCAGCTCTTGGCCCCGCCTCTTCACTGATCGCTACTAGGTCCTCTCTCTCTCTCTGCTTCCTGAGCTGTATCATACCTCTTCTTAAAACTATGTATGGTTCCTGCCTCCACTACTTCACTTGCTAGGCTATTCCACTTCCTGACGACTCTATGACTGAAGAAATACTTCCTAACGTCCCTGTGACTCGTCTGAGTCTTCAGCTTCCAGTTGTGACCCTTTGTCCCTGTGTCCCCTCTCTGGAACATCCTATCTCTGTCCACCTTGTCTATTCCCCGCAGTATCTTGTATGTCGTTATCATGTCTCCCCTGACCCTTCTGTCCTCCAGTGTCGTCAGTCCGATCTCCCTCAACCTTTCCTCGTACGACATTCCCCTGAGCTCTGGGACTAGCCTTGTTGCAAACCTTTGTACTTTCTCTAACTTCTTGACGTGCTTGACCAGGTGTGGGTTCCAGACTGGTGCTGCATACTCCAGTATGGGCCTAACATACACAGTGTACAGTGTCTTGAACGATTCCTTATTAAGGTATCGGAACGCTATTCTCAGGTTTGCCAGGCGCCCGTATGCTGCAGCAGTTATTTGGATGATGTGTGCCTCCGGTGATGTGCTCGGTGTTATGGTCACCCCAAGGTCTTTCTCCCTGAGTGAGGTCTGTAGTCTTTGTCCACCTAGCCTATACTCTGTCTGCGGTCTTCTTTGCCCCTCCCCAATCTTCATGACTTTGCATTTGGCTGGATTGAATTCGAGAAGCCAGTTACTGGACCACATGTCCAGCCTGTCCAGGACTCTTTGCAGTCCTGCCTCATCCTCATCCGATTTAATTCTTCTCATCAATTTCACATCATCTGCGAACAGGGACACTTCAGAGTCTATTCCTTCCATCATGTCGTTCACATATATCAAAAATAGCACTGGTCCTAGAACTGACCCGTGTGGGACCCCACTCGTCACAGGCGCCCACTGTGATACTTCTTCACGTACCATGACTCGTTGCTGCCTCCCTGTCAGGTATTCCCTTATCCATTGCAGTGCCCTCCCTTTTACAAGCGCCTGATCCTCCAGCTTATGCACTAATCTCTTGTGAGGAACTGTGTCAAAGGCCTTCCTGCAGACTAGGAAAACGCAATCTACCCACCCTTCTCTCTCGTGTCTTACTTCTGTTACCTTGTCATAAAACTCCAGGAGGTTTGTGATACAAGATTTGTCTTCCATGAACCCATGCTGGTTTTCATTTGTAATCTTGTTCCTTTCCAGGTGTTCGACCACTCTCCTCCTGATAATCTTCTCCATGACTTTGCACACAATACATGTCAGAGACACAGGTCTGTAGTTTAGCGCCTCGTTTCTGTTTCATTTCTTAAATATGGGGACTACATTAGCTGTCTTCCATTTCTCAGGTAGTTGCCCAGTTTCAAGGGATGTGTTGAAGATTGTGGTTAGAGGCACGCACAGCATCTCTGCTCCTTCTCTAAGGACCCATGGGGAGATGTTGTCCGGTCCCATCGCCTTTGAGGTGTCAAGGTCACTTAGGAGCTTCTTCACCTCCTCCTCAGTTGTTCGTATGTCATCCAACACTTGTTGGTATATTCCCTCTTGATGTTCCCTTCTGTGCTGTCTTCCCACAGCCCTTCCTGTCTCTACTGTAAAAACTTCCTTAAATCTCCTGTTCAGCTCCTCACATACCTCCTGATCATTTCTTGTGAGTTCTCCACCTTCTGTCCTTAATATGATCACCTGGTCTTTGACTGTTGTCTTCCTCCTGATGTGGCTATACAACAGTTTCGGGTCAGTCTTGATTCTCGATGCTATGTCATTTTCATACTATCGCTGGGCCTCCCTCCTTACCTGTGCATACTCATTCCTGGCTCTGCGACTGATCTCCCTATTTTCGTGTGTTCTCTGCCTTCTGTACTTTTTCCATTCTCTATTGCACTTTGTTTTTGCCTCCTTACACCGTCGGGTAAACCAGGGGCTCGTTCTGGTCTTCCCGTTGTTACTGTTGCCCTTGGGAATAAACCTTTCCACTGCCTCCTTGCATTTTGTTGTTACATATTCCATCATTTCATTTACTGGCTTTCCTGCCAGTTCTCTGTCCCACTGGACCTCCCGCAGGAAGTTCTTCAACCCTATGTAGTCCCCTCTTTTATAGTCAGGCTTTTCCCATTCAACTCCTGTTATTCTCTCCACTCAAAGATCTTTTTCCTTGCATGAGGTTTCCAGGTTCTGGCCCTTAACCTCTACTCTGTCTTAGTTTTTTTTTTTTTGCCCATCCCCGATCTTCATGACTTTTCAATTATGTTAAGGTTGGGAGAATTACCGACAATGTTAGATAAAAGAACACGGATGCAACTAATGTGACATTTTATTGTGGCAACGTTTCGCTCTACAGGAGCTTTGTCAAGCCCTTACTTTGCATTTAGTGTAGTTAAATTTCGGGAGCCAGTTGCTGGACCATGCTTGCAGCCTATCCAGGTCCCTCCCTCATCCGATTTAATTCTCATTAACTTCACATCTGCAAACAGGGACACGTCTGAGTCTATTCTTCCGTCCTGTCATTCACATCCACCAGAAACAGCACCAGTCCCAGGACTGTCTCTGTGGAACCCCATTCGTCAAAGGCGCCCACTCTGACACCTCGTCACGTACCATAACTAACTGCTTCCTTCCTGTTAGGTATTCTCTGATCCACTGCAGTGCCTTTCCTGTTAAGCGTACCTAATCCTCCAGTTTTTGCGCTAATCTCTTGTGTGGAACTGTGTCGAAAGGCTTCTCGTAGTCAAAGAAATTGTAATCTACCCGCCCTTCTCTCTCGTCTTACTTCCGTTACCTTTTCATAAAACTCCTGTAGGTTTGTGACACAGGATTTACCTTCCCTGAAACCGCGCTGGTTGTCGTTTATGAGCTTGTTCTTTTCTAGCTGCTCAACTACTCTCCTCATGATAATTTTCTCCATGACTTTGCATACTATACATGTCAGTGACACAGGTCTGTAGTTTAGTGCCTATCTCCTTTTTTAAAAATTGGGACTACATTTGCCGTCTTCCACACCTCAGTTAGCTGCCCAGTTTCAATGGCTGTGTTGAAGATTGTTAGTGGCACACACAGCGTCTCTTCTTTCTCTCTAAGGGTCCACGGAGAAATGTCCGGTACCACCGCCTTTGTAGTATCTAGTTCACTTAGCAGCATCTTCACCTCCTTCTCAGTTGTGTGTATTTCGTCCAGCCCTTGTTGGTGTATCCCTTGTTGATGTAACCTACTATTCCGGCTTTCCGGAGTCGTTCCTGCCTTCACTGTAAATACTTTTTAAATCTCACGTGGAGCTCCTTACATACTTCTCGGTCGTTTCTTGTGAACTCCCCACCATCTTTCCTCAGCCTGATTACCTGGTCCTTGACTGTTATTTTCCCTCTTGATGTGACTATACAACAGCTTTGGGTCAGACTTGGCTTTCGATGCTATGTCATTTTCATATTGTCGATGGGCCTCCCTCCTTATCTGTGTATATATTCGCTTCTCGCTCTTGGACTAATCTCTGTTTTCCTGGGTTCTTTGTCTTTCTGTACTTTTTCCATTCTCTAGCACACTAGTTTTTGCCTCTCTCCACCTTTGGGTTAACCAAGGACTCGTTATGGTCTTCCCATTATTTTTCTTGCCCTTGGGAACGAACCTCTCCACTGCCTTCCTTGCATTTTGTCACTTAGTCTATTTCGTTTACTGATTTTCCCACCAGTTCTCTTTCCCACTGAACCTCTTGCAGGAAATTCCTCATACCTGTGTGTGTGTACTAGCCTAGTTGTGCTCACCTAGTTGTGGTTGCAGGGGTCGATTCACAGCTCCTGGCTCCGCCTCTTCACTGGCCGCTACTGTGTGTGTGTGTGTGTGTGTGTGTGTGTGTGTGTGTGTGTACACAGGATATGCACGTCCGCACAGAAACAGGGAGGAAAAAGAATAATCCTTGAGCCAAAACGGAAAAAACGAGAGGCTTTTGTTCAATCAACCAATCCTGAGTGTTGTTTACCCCAGCTAGACGAACCCGTGAGCTCGAGCTCTCCCCCCCCCTCTACTGTCTAATCTCTCTCTCTCTCTCACACACACACACACACACACACACACACACACACACACACACACACACACACACAAAATTAAGAGAAATGTTTAACAATCTCCACGACAAAACAATTTATCACGACTAAGTTTGTCGTCCTCATTTCAGTCATATGGGGCTCAGTTGGAGAAATAGTTTTCATATCTAGAACTCGACTAACACAGTGCACTGTGGCTGCCATCACCCTTACGTAGCCCGCATATTTCAATCAGTATTAGTAGAATTAGTGACATAGTTCGCTTTAGAAGGGAGAACATTAACATGAATAGCTGCAGTAGTAGTTGTAGAACATGCTTTCCATATACTTTGTCTTTCTAAAGATCCCTGCTTTTATTCAGTGTTGTATGGGATTCCATCTCACACCCCGTCCTCTACACATTCTCTCTGTGCTGCGAAGTCATCTACGTTATCGTGTACTCACTATGCCGACTTCGACACACCGACAGCTTTTAGTGTGGGTAAGAGGACACAGATGTAACTAATATGACATTTTTTGTGACAACGTTTCGCTCCTCACGAGCTTTGTCAAGATGTTACGGCTTAAAGCTCTCGAAGAGCAAAACTTTGCCACAATAAAATGTCACATTAGTTACATGTGTCATTTTACCCAGCATTTTGTCGGTAATTCTACCATTATTAACAAGTTTTTGAAAGCGCCGTGGTCAGTCTTCAAGGATTTTTTTTTTCCTGGATGTTTCACTTATCCAACGAGTGTGTCTCACCGCATGTCTGTGTCCGCCTCTCTCTGCATCAGTCTGTGACGTGTAGATATGTTGGTCTGTATACAGTTGCAATTCGTCTATTATTCTTTCTACCCTCTGATTTGTTTTGATTTCTTGACTATTTTGACTATTATATTTAAATACTAATAACCTTAACTATAACAGAGTGAGAGTGAGTGTACTCACTTAATTGTGGTTGCAGGGGGTCGATTCATAGCTCCTGGCCCTGCCTATTCACTGGCCGCTACTAGGTCCACTTTCTCCCTGCTCCATGAGCCTCATCACATCTCCCTCCACAACCTCACTTTCCAGACTTTTCCACTTCCTGACAACTCTATGACTGACGAAGTATTTCCTAACAGCTCTGTGACTCGTCTGAGTCTTCATCTGCCAATTGTGAGCCCTTGTTGTTGTGTCCCATTTCTGGAACATCCTGCGTCTGTCCACCTTGTCAATTCCTCTCAGTATTTTATACGTCGTTAACATGTCTTCCCTATCACTCCTGTCTTCCAGTGTCGTCGGGTCGATTTTCCTTAACGTCTTCTCTTAGGACATCCCCCTTAACTCCTTCACTAGTCTCCTTGCAAACCTTTGCACTTTTTGTAATTTCTTGACGTGCTTGACCAGGTATGGGTTCCAAACTGGTGCTGCATACTCCAAAATGGTCCTGATGTACAGGGTGCGTGCATGCGTGCCGGCGGCAGGCAGGCGGGCGTGTACTCACCTAGTTGTGGTTGCAGGGGTCGATTCACAGCTCCTGGCCCCGCCTCTTTACTGGTCGCTACTAGGTCACTCTTCCTGCTCCATGAGCTTTATTGTACCTCTTCTTAAAGCTATGCATGGATCATGCCTTCACGATCTCACTTCCCAGACTGTTCCCTTTCCTGATAAATTTTTGACTGAAGAAATACTTCCTAACATCTCTGTGACTCATCTGAGGCTTCAACTTCCAATTGTGACCCCTTGTTGCTGTGTCCCATCTCTGGAACATCCTGTCTGTCCACCTTGTCGAGTCTTCTCAGTATTTTATATGTCATTATCATATTTCCCCTATCTCTCCTGTCCTCCAGTGTCATGTCGATTTCCCTTAACCTCTTCTCGTAGGACATGCCGCTTAGTTCTGGTATCAATCTTGTTGCAAACCTTTGCACTTTATCTAATTTGCGTGTGTGTGTGTGTGTGTGTGTGTGTGTGTGTGTGTGTGTGCGCGTGTGCGTGTGTGTGTGTGTGTGTGTGTGTGTGTGTGTGTGTGTGTGTGTTTGTGTGTGTGTGTGTGTGTGCACGCGCGCTCATCTAGCTGTACTCACTTAGTTGTGGTTGCGGGGTTCGAGTCTGCTATTATCACCTTTGGACCCCAAGTCTGATGTGCTCCTACAAGGAAGTCGTCTATTTCTCCTCTGTCCATTCTTCCCGTTTCCTCAAAACTCCACCACTGGTTTTTGATGAGCAGTGCCACTCCTTCCCCTCCTCTGTTCTGTCTTTCCTCAGGATGTAATATCCGGTTGTAAAGATTGAATCTGTTATCATCCCTTTAAGTTTTTTGACTGTTATTGCTATGATTTCAGGGGATGTATCGATGATTCGTTTTTGCACTGGGAGGTGTATTTTGGGAGATGGAAGAGGATGGTGCAGACTGGGGGTGTGGGAGGCAGGGCGGAATATTATGGGAGGCTGCAGTGATTGTGAAATTAGTGATTCGGGGGGGGGGGGACTTTTAAGTGTGGATTCGTTCTGGTTGAGTTTGGCTGATATGGGGTGACAGCGGTTCAGGGGTTTCTGTTATTATTTTTGCTAGATGTTCCCCCGGAGGCTGAGCTTTCCTGTCTATTGCTGCCTGTCCTGTCTCTTTCTTTCCACTGGTTTCGTCTTACTCTCACTCTCAGTTCCTTTTCTTTTCGTTTTCTGTCTCGACTGAGGTACACTTTTTGATATTCTTGGGAGTCCTTCAACAGTGGCTTCTGTTGTAGTATCCTGTTCCGTGCCACTTCTGTCTGAACACACTAACACTACATTCTTAAACCTACCAAATGCATCTTGAACCCCATTGTCTATACTGTCACTAGCCCATCTATTCTCCAGTAGTTGTTTATATCATACCCTAACTGCCTCCTCCTTTAGCTTATAAACCTTTACCTCTCTCTTAGCTGCTGCTTCCATTTTCCTTGTATCGCATCGACCTTTTACTCTCACTGTAGCTTCAACTAAAAAGTGATCTGATGTATCTGTGGCCCCTCTATAAACATGTACATCTTCAAGTCTACCCAGCAGTCTTTTATCTACCAGTACATAGTCCAACAAACTACTGTCATTACGCTCTATATCATATCCTGTATACTTATTTATCCTCTTTTTCTTAAAATATGTATAACCTATAACCAAACCCCTTTCTATACAAAGTTCAATCAAAGGGCTCCTATTATCATTTACACTTGAAGCTCACCTACCCCTTTCAGCTTTGTTTAGCTTTGAGCTAATATAAATATATATATATAAATATATAAATATATATATATAGCTGGATGCCCAGCAGTAAGGGAGCCACCCCAACTATGCAGATCTGACGGCAGCCAGAAGCGTCCAGATGGTATCACCCTTCAAGCCTGGACAGATGGGAAGCAGGTGGTGTGGGACTATACATGTGCATCTACCTTGGCTGATACCTATCTCCAATACACCAGGGAGGAAGGAGGGGCAGCTGCCAGCTTTAGGGAGTCCCAAAAGTCTAGAAAATATGGAGAACTTGCCCATCATTATATGTTTGTTCCCATAGGCTCAGAGACCCTTGGCTCATGGGGAAAGAGTGTATCTAATTTCCTTAAGAAACTGGGAAAAAGACTCATCAGGGTAACCAGGGATCCCAGGGCGGCTAGCTTTCTGTTCCAGCGGCTCAGTGCGGCTGTTCAAAGGGGTAATGCATGCTGCATTTTGGGCACACGCCTCAGCTCTGAGGAGCTGGATGAGATTTTCGCCTTATAATCGGTGATACACACGTAACAACATGTACCGTATATGCCACCTTTATATATATATATAAATATATATATATATAAATATATATATATATATATATATATATATATATATATATATATATATATATATTATATATATTAGCAAGAACTCACTCAGAATTTAGTCCTTTCTAACATTTTCTCTTATAGATTTAAAGATATATTTTTTCATTTATGTTAACATAAAAAATTAACGATTTTGTACCTAAAGAACCTTAGGAAACTTACCTAACCTTATTATAGCGAGCACAATTTAATTTAGCCTAATTCAGCTAAATATATTTTAGATAAGTTTACAATAATTTGATAATAAGCGCAATGAGATATATATTTTTTCGTTATCTTCAGAATGATTTTTGCGAAATTATTGCATACACAAATTTTCGCTTACCCTATTCGGCAAGAAGTCCGTTGCTGTTTAAGACAAAATCGCAAGTTTTAGCTATTCCGCAAGACATACATACATACATACACACACACACACACACAACCCGTCACAGAACTGCAGGAGGCCAAGAGAAGAATACGACGAGAGCAACAGAGCAATGGTCGACACACTAGCCGAGGTGGCCAGAAGAGCTCACATTGGGGGAGCAAAGTTACTAGTTATGGATGATTTCAATCACAAAGAGATTGACTGGGAAAGCCTGTAGCCCCATGGGGGTCCCGAAACTTGGAGAGCCAAGATGATGGATGTGGTACTGGAAAACCTCATGCATCAACATGTTAGACACACTACCAGAGAGAGAGGTGAGGATGATCCAGCAAGACTGGACCTTGTATTCACCTCGAGTAGTTCGGACATCGAGGATATCATGTATGAAAGACCCCCTAGGAGCTAGTGATCATGTGGTTCTGTGTTTTGACTACATAGTTGAGCTATAAGTGGAGAGATTAGCAGGAATAGGATGGGAAAAACCTAACTACAAAAGGGGGAACTACTCAGGCATGAGGAACTTCCTGCAAGACATTCAGTGGGAGAGGGAACTGATAGGAAAACCAGTACAAGAAATGATGAACTAAGTGACAATAAAATGCAAGGAGGCAGAGGAGAGGTTTGTTCTCAAGGGAAACAGAAATAATGGAAAGACCAGAACGAGTCCTTCGTTCACCCAACGGAGTAGAGAGGCAAAACCTAGCTGTACTAGAGAATGGAAAAGGTTCAGAAGACAAAGGACTCAGTAAAATAGAGAGATTAACCGGAGAGCCAAAAACGAATATGCACAGATAAGAAGGGAGGCTCAACGACAGTATGAAAATGACATAGAATCGAAAGTCAAGTCTGACCCGAAGCTGTTGTACAGCCACATCAGGAGGAAAATAACAGTCAAGGACCAGGTAATCAGACTGAGGAAGGATGATGGGGAGTTCACAAGAAACGACCGAGAGGTATGTGAGGAGCTCAACACGAGATTTAAAGAAGTATTTACAGTGGAAACCAGTAGGACTCCAGGAAATCAGAACAGGGAGGTACACTAACAAGTGCTGGATGAGGTACACACAACCAAAAAGGAGGTGAAGTAGCTGCTATGTGAACTTGCCACCTCGAAGTAGGTGGGACCAGACATCATCTCTGCAGGTCCTTAGAGAGGGAGCAGAGATGCTGTGTGTGCCACTAACAAAGATCTTCAACACATCCATTGAAACTGGGCAACTCCCTGAGGTATGGAAGATGGCAAATGTAGTCCCAATTTTTAAAAAAAGGAGACAGACATGAGGCATTAAACTACAGACCTGTATCACTAACGTGTATAGTATGCAAAGTCATGGAGATCATCAGGAGAGTGGTGAAGCACCTGGAAAGAAACAAGTGTATAATCGACAACCAGCGCGGTTTCATGGAAGCAAAATCCTGAGTCACAAACCTACTGGAGTTTTATGACAAGGTGACAGAAGTAAGATAAGAGAGAGGGGTGGATAGACTGCATTTTCTTGGACTGCAAGAAGGCCTTCGACACATTTCCTCAAAAGAGCTTACTGCAAAAGCTAGAGGATCAGGCACACATAACAGGAAAGGCACTGCAATGGATCAGAGAATACCTGACAGGGAGGCAACAACGAGTCATGGTACGTGACGAGGTGTCGGAGTGGGCGCCTGTGACAAGCGGGATTCCACAGGGGTCAGTCCTAAGACCTGTGCTGTTTTTGGTATATGTGAATGACGTAACGGAAGAGATGTGACGATGTGAAGTTAATGAAGAGAATCAAATCGGTCGAGGATCAGGCAGGACTACAAAGAGACCTGGACAGGCTACAAGCCTGGTCCAGCAACTGGCTCTTTGAGTTTAACCCAGCGAAATGCAAAGTCATGAAGATTGGGGAAGGGCAAAAAAGACCGCAGACACAGTATAGTCTAGGTGGCGAAAGACTGCAAACCTCACTCAAGGAAAAAGATCTTGGGGTGAGTATAACACCGAGCACATCTCCTGAGGCGCACATCAATCAGATAACTGCTGCAGCATACGGGCGTCTGGCACATTTAAGGATAGCGTTCCGATACCTCAATAAGGAATCGTTCAAAACTCTGTACACCATTTACGTCAGGCCCATACTGGAGTATGCAGCACCAGTTTGGAATCCACACCTGGTCAAGCACGTCAAGAAATTAGAGAAATTGCAAAGGTTTGCAGCAAGACTAGTCCCCGAGCTAAGGGGAATGTCCTACGAAGAAAGGTTAAAGGAAATCGGCCTGACGACACTGGAAGACAGGAGGGTCAGGGGAGACTTGATAACGACATAAAATACTGCGCGGAATAGACAAGGTGGACTAAGACAGGATGTTCCCGAGATGGGACACAGAAACAAGAGGTCATAATTGGAAGTTGAAGATTCAGATGAATCAAAGGGATGTTAGGAAGTATTTCTTCAGTCATAGTCAGGCCGTGGAATAGCCTAGAAAGTGACGTAGTGGAGGCGGGAACCATACATAGTTTTAAGACGAGGTTTGAAAAAGCTCATGGAGCAGGGAGAAAGAGGACCTAGTAACAATCAGTGAAGATGCGGGGCCAAGAGCTATGAATCGACCCCTGCAACCACAAATAGGGGAGTACAAATGGGTGAGTGTACACACACACTTACGAGGGAAGGGACAAGTTTGGAGAGACTAAAGCTTTCTTTGATTTCAGAAGGGAATTCTGCGTGAGCAGTGAACAAGAAGAGTGAGAAGAGGGGATGGTGCAGGAATGAAACGATGGGATTCTACAGAAATGAGAAAACGAAATTCTACAGGAATGAGAAGAGGGAATTCCACAAGTAAAAAGGAGAAAATATTCACATTAAATAATGAAACTGTAGTAGTAGATGATTACGAATTACTACTTGTGTCTAGTGACCATCCAGTTCCTCAGCGTCTGGATGTAAAATCTGTGAGGAACAGAGAAGGGAAGAAAGAACCAAGCCAGACTGAGACAGCGGACTGCCTGAAGAGGAAATAATTTCTAAAGTACAATATAAAACTTGAAGAAATTAAAAAAAAAAAATAAAAAGATAATTAAAAGAATGGCTTAGGAATTCCGGGAGGAGGGAGGAGAATTCGTTTAAGAGAAGAGTCAGAATAGAGAACACACAATCGGTAGTTCACTCGGAATGCAGGAAGACAGAACAGGTGTAACAGTGCGTGGAAATCCCTAAAGGGACCGAAGAACAGAAAAACACAAAGTTGAGCCGAAGAAATAAGAACGAACATGCAGAGGTAGCTATGGCGGCCGATAATTATATAGTAGTAAAGGTATATTCATAGCTAAAAGTGATCCATAGCTACATTAGGACGATCATGACTGAAAGTGACCTATTCCCTTAGGAAATAGGGAAAGTGCTGGTAGGCCGAGAGGAAAAGCGAGGTAAGGATAACAGAGGCGAGGAAAGGACAACAGAAGCATGGATCGGACAACAAAGAGACAAAGAAGGACAAGAGAGAAGTACATATCTCAACAGGTAATGTGAACAAATTACTGGATGAACTAAACACAAGGAAATTGATGGGATGTGAAAATCCCTGATCATAGGTGCTAACAGAAGGTACACAATAACGAAGTTCCTATGGAAAAAGAAAATGTATAAATTATTTGGATTATGAAAGAAGGAGGAGGAGGAGGAGGAGGAGGAGGAGGAGGAGGAGGAGGAGGTGGTGGTGGTGGTGGTGGTGGTGGTGGTGGTGGTGGTGGTGGTGGTGGTGGTAGCGGTGGCGGTGGCGGCGGCGGCGGCGGCGGCGGCGGCGGTGGTGGTGGTGGTGGTGGTGGTGGTGGTGGTGCTGCTGCTGCTGCTGCTGCTGCTGCTGCTCCTGCTCCTGCTCCTGCTCCTGCTCCTGCTGCTGCTGCTGGCGGTGCTGGTGCTGCTGCTGAATTGACACACAGACGTAATACAAGCTCTCAATTCTTCGCGAATACGCTTCAGGACGCATAAAAGACCGAAAATTATTCGCACCCAACTTCACGTTGGAGGGTTTTGACAGGCGAACATATTGCTAGTTTGATACGCCTTTGCAGACCCGTGGAATATTGACGCCCTGGCACGGCATTTTGCCTTTTATAGTCTGGATATATTTTTGCCTTTATTCTGGAAGGCAGCTGTAGGCGATGTTGAGATATGAGTCACTCCACACCACTCTGAGTACGTCTCGAGGGAGAAAGATGCCGCCATTGTTGGTGTGGATCACAGGAACGCATCACTTTTTCTCTTTTGTTTTAACAGTATGTGCGTGTGTGTGTGTCTGTATATGTGCTCTTGCTTACCTAAGATAGGCTGAATGTTATGTCTGAGGTTAATTATTTGTAGTTTCAGTAAGACTTTTCTTTGTGTGTACTCGCCTACGTGTACTCTCCCTTAGGTACTTGCCGACAGACAGGCAGTGTAATTTAACTAGGGCTTTGGCCTCATAGGTCACTCAGAGCCCTTGACAAATAAATGAGCATAAAATTAACAAAAACAAGTAAATATCTACTAGCAACAGGGGCGGTGCCAGACATTTTGTAATGGGAGGGACTTAGTGGTGGCTGTCTTGTTGGAAGATCGAAGGGGGAGAGGAGAGGCTAGCAGACTTTGTTTTGAAACAGCGTTATTAATTATGGGGTTTGTGGAGGCTGAGGAAAATTTTAGAGACAAGCCCCCTTAATCTTTCCCTTGGCAACTCCACTGACTAGCACAAGTGAAATGAACAACACAAATATTATCGCACTAAGTTAAAATAACAGTCATTTAAAAATCTCTTTAAATCATTAGTATTAAAAAACGCTCTTAAAAATTCCTCTAGATCCTTGCTGGCACCCGAGTAATTATAATACTCCGAGGCATGCAAATAAGCTTAAGTTATTCTGTGATCTACTGTCAGCTTTACTCCACAAGCTACGCAGTGGCGGTCAAGAGCTATGGCAGAAAGTTGTGAGCGTTATCCTTGAAAGACAGATTCGTGCAAGAAAGGTATAAAATGCCGACAATATGAAAGTTGAGACACATGTGCAACATCTGGATATCTTTATTGTAGTAGACGTTTCGCCATCCAGTGGCTTTATCAATACAGATTCTAGGACATAATAGGAAGACAGTAGAACTATATACAAAAGATGAGGTAATCAGTCCCTCGGCCTTGGAGTTAGTGTTCACAGCATCGTGGTGGAGGAGAATCTGGAGCAAAGACAAGAAGACTGGCGGTTATATAGGCGTCAGTGCACAACTTGTCAGACACTGCAACATCATGGAATCTTGGTTCAGAGGACATCTACAAGACCTTCTTCACGGCTGCTGCAACTAACCCATCTCTTTGGGAAGGACCTACTTCCACTGGGGAATCCCGCCTACCAGTGACTTTGCCCTCGTCTGCTGCCCGTCCCTATCCACTGACGCCTATATAACCGCCAGTCTTCTTGTCTTTGCTCCAGATTCTCCTCCACCACGATGCTGTGAACACTAACTCCAAGGCCGAGGGACTGATTACCTCATCTTTTGTATATAGTTCTACTGTCTTCCTATTATGTCCTAGAATCTGTATTGATAAAGCCACTGGATGGCGAAACGTCTACTACAATAAAGATATCCAGATGTTGCACATGTGTCTCAACTTTCAAAGACAGATTCGTTGGAAAGTGACGATTCTGTTTGGAGGGCCACCCACAAACGTCCTACCAAAACATATAAGGACCACCGGGTCTGGCGTTTCCTCAGAATACATTCTCCAGTTATGACACGGACTCCAACGATTCCAAATTTCTGTTTAACAATTTTACTGCGTTAACAAATTTGCCTGCTGACAAATATAACTTATTACCTTGGCTGTATGATGTACCAGCTTGTGGCATGCTAAGAATATGTTATAATTTATTCGGCGTATGTCACACTCCCATATAGGTTGCCTCCCAACCAGCTAACCGGGTGCTAAGGGTTTAACGATCAATAGGGTACCCGTCGTTAAATCAGTACCTCGGTTCATTGGCCAATCACAGGCAAGCCCGCCAAAGCTGAAACAAAGTGGTTCACTTGTGGTAAGAATTGACAGACTTGCCTGAGCCGCTGGTCGAGTACGGTGCATTCTCTGGCTTCTGCTTTTGCCATCTTTTGTCACTGTGTGGTACACTTACTATTCAGCCTCTGTACATAGTGTACATGTATATATCTGGCAAATTATATCTTAAGGAAATATAAGTCATATACTATTGCCGAGTTTGTTTGCTCCACTTTGAACCCATTACGACCAGGTTGCAGGTCGTGCTATACTTGCGTTCATAATACAGCCCTTAAATACTGAATAAGCCGTTCGGAAGAGGTAAACTATAATTTATATGGCAACACTGAATTGGTCATAAGTCCCTTACGCATGTCTGAAATCACCAAGACAAGAGATCTCCGCAGGAGCCTCAGAGAGTTGCCAGTCTGTAGGCTCCAGCTTCCACTGGAGGGGAAGATACCAACGACTCCAGCAGATCTTATGTTTAAATTCGAAAGAAAAGATCCTCTAAAGTCCTGATGAACAGACCTGGAGCGTTTGTTTGAATATTATTTTAAATCGAGGACTCATCCTTCAACTTGCTGACATGTATAGGAGTCTGCAACATTTGCAAAAACAACGTTTCGCCATTGACTTTATCAATGCAATGCAAGGCCAAGGGCGGAAGACTGTAGTAGAGGAGATCCGTCCTCAGCCTCGCGGAAGTATATTATACAGAAGATAATAGACCTGGTAATGAGGCCTTCAACCTTTATGCCAGGGTTCAGTTCTGTCCTGATGAATGTGAAGCACAGGTAGGAAGACAGTGGATAACATTCTACAGTCAGATGAAGTGATGCAGATTTATGTAGTAACAGTTCAATCTTAATGTGCTTAATATCAGTTAATATCAGTGATATATACGTAATACTGTTATATCCAGACATGTTGCAGAGGATGTTGCAAAAATAAATTGCACTCGACACATTCCGGTTAAAGAAGGGCTTGCTTAAGCCATTATTACCGATTCCTTTTATTCGGCGTGATGTATTATGCATGTCTTATATACATGCATGTATAAACAAACTACGGCATGACCGGGGATCAATCCCGTGTTATTTTGGCCCGCCTCGTGGGAAGCTAGACAAAGTTCACGATCCTCTAACCACTGGTCCAGTGGTTAGAGCAGCGTGAACTTTGTCTAGCTTCCCACAAGGCGGGCCAAAATAGCACGGGATCGATCCCCGGCCATGCCGTAGTTTATTAATAATTCAAGACCACTTGTTTGGCAGTTTCATTAACCTATGTATATACATTCATACACATAATTATGCTCTTTAAGAATAGGAATGGATTGAAACTGTTAGAATATTATTCCTAACTAGTCAAAAATCCAAATCATAAAAATTCAACATTAATTTACAAACAAGTTCCGATGGTATTACTCATCCCATTTCTGTTTAATAATTTTGAAGGTTTTCTTGCCAATCGTAGTCCCAGAAATTGCAAAAAAAATGGGGTTTATTCATTGGTCGGAAAATCTGCCAACAAGGACCGTAAATTGCTGCCTCACTTTGTAATCGGGGACTATGGAGATTTTTTTCTTTATTTTTTTTATACGGAGGATTTTCAATTCCAGAAACACGGAGAGCAGTATCACCGCCGCCAGCATCACCGCCGATAGCATCACCACCACCAGCATCACCGCCGCCAGCATCACCGTCACCAGCATCACCGCCGCTAGCATCACCACCACCATCATCACCGCCACCACCACTAGCATCACCAGAATCCCAACCACGACCAGCATCACCACCACCGCTACTATCACCACCACAAGAATCACCAGCATCACCACAAGAATCACCACCACCACCATAACCACCACTCCCAGCAGCATCCCCACAACCTCAACAAGCATCACCATCACCACCCATACCAGCATCACCACCACCAGCATCACCACCACCAGACCGGCCAGGTGACAGCAGTGCAAGCAAAATCAGCACCGCCTGCGACGAAGTGCATGTGAAAGCACCACTGCCATCAGCATCACCGCTGAAATCAGCACAATCATACCAGCATCACCACCCCAAAAAGCACTACCGTCACCACAACCACCAGCATCACTCACCAATACCGTTAACCAGACACGACAACCACTACTAACAGCAGTACCAGCACTACCACCAAAATAGGCAGCCTGAGCAGCAGTACCAACTACACCACCACTAACTAGCAGTATTAGTACCAGTACTAGCAGCACAGTATAACTAGCAGCACTATCTCTGCTAGCAGCAGCACCGCTACCATTGTGTAAGGAATATTTGGGTATCCATCTCTCTCTCCCTCCCCCTCCCTTCCAATCCCTTCCCCCCTCTCTCTCGCTCTCTCTCACTCACACACACAGGGATAGGAGAGATATGATAACGACATACGAAATACTGAGAGGAACTGACAAGGTGAACAGGGACAATGCTTCAGAGATGGGATACAGACACAAGAGGACACAACTGGAAGTTGAAAACTCGGACGAGTTATTGGGATGTTAGGAAGTATTTCTTCAGCCTTAGTTGTCAAGAAGTGGAACAATCAGGAGAGTGAAGTGGTAGAGGCGAGATATATACATAGCTTTAAGGGGAGGTACGATAAGGCTCTTGGAGCCGGGAGAGAGTGGCCATAGTAGCAACAAGTGAAGAGGTGGAACCAGGAACTGTGAATCGACCCCTGCACCCACAATTAGGTGCGTACGCACGCGCGCGCGCGCGCGCACACACACACACACACACACACACACACACACACACACACACACACACACACACACACACACACACAGTTTATCTGAGTTTATTTCCTTACTTTAGTAACCCTGTTTCAAAGCATTGAGTTTCAATGACAAAAATTTTCGACATATCATACCACACGGATAAAGCCCAGGGGAGGGAGGGTGGGAAAAGAGAGAGAGAGAGAGAGAGAGAGAGAGAGAGAGAGAGAGAGAGAGAGAGAGAGAGAGAGAGAGAGCAGCAGCAACATGGCGGTAAAACACACGGGAGATTCCATTTAATTCCAAGGTGATTCGTTCAAAGTGAATGCGTTAGTATTTCACAGCAATCATTAGCTAAAACAGAGGATTTAATCATTTTAATCGCGCTTGACTGGTCTCGCAAATTACATGAGATCAGGCATGCTAGAGTGAATGTTACGAGTCAATGTACCATGCTAGGCGTGCTGTGAAGTCCAGCACTCAAGGAGTGAATGTTATCAATCAGTACACTGTGGTGAGTGTTTTGTGAAAACACCTCAACACTCATACTAGAGTGAACGTAAGAGTGAAGGTTCCATCCAGGATGTAGTGGGAGGACAAATCAACAGTCATGCTGGAGTGAAATTTTGAAGTGAAAGCTTTTCACTATAACCCGAGTGTTACATTTTCAGTACAGTGAAAGGTTGACTCACCACCACTTTGTAAATACACATGATCCACACTTTACAAACCGAGGTGCTAGTGCCGCCGCCGCTGCTGTCGCCGCCGCTGCTGTCGCCGCCACTGCTGTTGCCGCCGCTGCCGCCGCTGCCGCCGCCGCCGCTCCTGTTGCTGCCTGTTGCGACCCCTGAATGGGTCACAATGTATATGATGTATATTATATATATGTATATAATGTAAATTACCTTTTCATATAATTTTATATTGCTTATATTTGCGATAATAGCTGAATCGTAAATATATTGCTTTATATTATTATTTGACTTAGTTACTTTTATTAGGTAGGATGTAACACATATATTATGTGCTTGTAGTTCAAGTTTTGTTTGTCTAACTACTGTAATTATCATTATCGCTGGTGGCTCGTTTCCCTGCCCGCTTCTCTGTTGCTGGGCAGCAACTGTCCACGGAGCTATCACGTGATCGAGGGGGGGTGTTCTCACCTCACCTGAAGTATTCAGTCTGGTCTAGACTAGCTTGGTGGTTGGACGTATTCTTGACAAGACGTGCCTAAATCTCCCTTATTGGCTCTTGTTGGAAGATCGTCTCTGTCTCATTATTGTTGTAGGTTCTGTGAGACTCAGTTCACAGAACATTGTCTAGACTTAGTGATTTTCGACGTTGTACTGAGGTTGTGTGTCACATAGACACTCTGAGCAACTCAGGTCCTGAGCTGTAGCTTCTGACCTAACTTGTACTGGTATCTGTGTACTGTCACAGTCGGGGATTTTCTTATGCTGAACTTAGATTCAGTAGTATGGGAGTTTTGTGACTTCTGTGGAGGATCTGCTGATGGTCCCTACTTAGTGTCGTTATATTATCTCCTTGTTCCTGATTGTGTCGCAGTTGCTTGTTATATTGCTATTGGGCTTAGCATTCTTTTTATTGTTCAAGCAGACTGTTCTGATTGCCAGTTGGTCAAGAAGTTAGTTTATTTGAGGACTTTGTCAGTCACTTGTTTAAGTCTAGTCGAGTCTTGAGACATAGTGAACTACTTAGAGCACTTACACACATACACAAACTTATTTGTATATTGTATTATTAAATGTTAATGTACCAGACGGTACTTAAGACATAAATATGTGATATGTGCTTTCAGCACAATAATACTGTACACGAGAGAAGTGATTATTATATTGATTATTATTAATTTAATTTACTTTGATAATATACCTCTAGACTATGATTAATAAATTTATTAAATTTTAATTTCTCTAGTTAGTAGCCTACCAGTTGTAATCCTGAAGCACTAATAATTCTTATTGAATTCTAATGCATAATTGGACCAGGATACTGACTAATTGTTACGAAAACCCAGTAACAGGCTGGATGCTAGAAGGGCAGTCCTTTCTAGTATTCACTGGAGATCTCTAAGCTTATTAGAAATCGCGTTTTTTGTAACACTGCTGCTGCTGCTGCTGCTCCTGTTGCTATTCTACCACGCCTAGTGCTGCTACTGTTACTGTTTTTGTTACTCCAGTTGCTGCTACTGTTACTACCGTAGCTGCAAATGATTTTACTATAGAAATAATTACAGTAAACTAGAAATTGGCATAAAATTCATTCATTACTGTTAGATTTATTTAGATAAATTTTAGGATAGGGTAAATTTTTATTTTAACTTCAATGATATTTTAAATCTGCGTTAAATTTTATTAACCACATGTTAACCCTCACAATAAGTCTTCTATATCATGGCGACTTCAGCAACAAAAAATACATTTCCAGTACCCAGACAACTGTTATTTATGGATAAATATTAAATTATGCTTAATAATTCACATAATATTGACTCTGAAAATTTGAGATATTGCTATGTAGCCATGAAGGAGTTTTGACCAAAAACCCGCATTCTGAAGATTAACTTTTTAACCAAGCTCCGGTCGGCTGTGAACCATTGTCAAGTGTGGCTTGACAATGGTGCAGGACACACCGAAACGTCGTCGTAAGGTTTCTTTCCTAAGTGCGAGTTTATAGTGAAGTGTTGCAGCCACGGTATTGTGGATATCCTGTAGGAAAGTATTTTTTGTTTGTTTCTTTGTTTGTTTCTCGACGCCATAAAATATATACAACACACACACACACAAGAGAATAAAGATATTTGTGTTATCAGAGTACCAACATGAATAAAACAAACACTGCAAATAAATACTATCGTTCCAAGGTAAAGTTACCATCGGTAAAAATATTATTAAACGGTAAATGTCACTCATCTCAAGGTTCGTGAGATCCCTGCACCCACCCTAGTAATATTAATAGCCATGACTAAGGCGGACGGGCCTTGACCACGGACAGGCCTTGATCACGGACAGGCCTTGACCACGGACAGCCCTTGACCACGGACAGACTGTTAAAATAGGTTGCACAATCAGCTGCACACCATAGGCACGAGCACGTACACAAGAGTACGTGTGAGATGAGTGTATCTGGTCATCAGTTGATGAAGGTAGTTTCAATGTGATGATTCTGTTGAAGGAACGACTAATGCCTTTCTGAACCCTGTACAACGAACGTCTCGTCTGCAGGGCCCACCGAGTTCGTCGCTTTCAAAGGACATACCTGTACATGTGACCCATGAATACCCAGTAAGGGAAAAGTTTGCTGTAGAGGGAGTCACTTATTCCAGCCTTTGCCTCTGCGTCTCTTTGGACACTAACATGGCCAGGGTACCACCATAAGTCCACGTATATAAATAACAAAAAGGGACAATACCGTGACTGGAACAATATGCAAATAACCCGCACGTAGCAGAGAGGAGCTTACGACGACGTTTAGGTCCGACTTGGACCATTTACAAAGTCACACTAACAAAAGGAGAGAAGGAGGGAGTATAGGCAACCAGACAGGGACGGGACAAGAGAGGCTGTAGGAAAGGAAGAAGAGAAGTAGAGGTAGAAGTAGTCGTAGTCGTGGTGGTGGTGGTGGTGGTGGTGGCGGTGGTGGTGGCGGTGGTGGTGGCGGTGGTGGTGGCGGTGGTGGTGGCGATGGTGGTGGTGGTGGCGGTGGAGGTGGCGGTGGTGGTGGTGGTGGTGGTCGTGGTGGCGGTGGTGTCGGTGGTGGTGGTGGTGGTGGTGGTGGCGGCGGCAGCGGCGGTCTTGGTGGTGGTGGTGGTAGTAATCAGACTAAGAAAGTGGAGCTAGGGTGCCCACAAAGGGTAGGAACAAGGACACACGGGGGGGGGGGATAATGACAATGGGCCAAATACCCAAGACAGAAGAAAGAAAACCCGAAGGAGAAAGAGGATAGGGGAAGAGAGAGAAGGGTAAAAAAGAATCATGTGAAGTCATTTTACTATGTAATGGGAACGGAAGGCATCTACAGAGACAAAGCCAGGACTAATATTCATACAAGGAAAGTTGAATATCAGGGAGGATTTAACCAGACGGCGACTGTGAAAGTTAGACGTACTGTAGACAGTTTTAGCAGAAGACCAGTCAACAGGATGATTGTGATCTCTGACATGACAGAAAAGATCATTGTTGGTGTCGGCAAGCCTAACAATACTGTGCTCCCTAAGTCTCTCAGAAAGAGAACGGACAGTTTCACCAAAGTACTGAAGAGATAAGAGGAACAAGAAATCGAGCAGACACAAGTAGAATCTATAGAGGGAGGAGAGGTATGAACTAGAAAGTAAGTTTGATGCCTAAGGAACAAAGTTGTTGAGACTAGAAAGACTCCATTGGTAATTCGACACTTAATACATGTATCACTACACAGAAAACACCAATCAAGCCACTTTAATGTCGCCACTCGAGCAACACCGGCATCGCCACACTGCCAACACCGGCATCGCCACACTGCCAACACCGGCATCGCCACACTGGCAACACCGGCATCGCCACACTGCCAACACCGGCATCGCCACACTGCCAACTCCGGCATCGCCACACTGCCAACACCGGCATCGCCACACTGCCAACACCGGCATCGCCACACTGCCAACACCGGCATCGCCACACTGCCAACACAGGCATCGCCACACTGCCAACACCGGCATCGCCACACTGCCAACACCGGCATCGCCACACTGCCAACACCGGCATCGCCACACTGCCAACACCGGCATCGCCACACTGCCAACACCGGCATCGCCACACTGCCAACACCGGCATCGCCACACTGCCAACACCGGCATCGCCACACTGCCAACACCGGCATCGCCACACTGCCAACACCGGCATCGCCACACTGCCAACACCGGCATCGCCACACTGCCAACACCGGCATCGCCACACTGCCAACACCGGCATCGCCACACTGCCAACACCGGCATCGCCACACTGCCAACACCGGCATCGCCACACTGCCAACACCGGCATCGCCACACTGCCAAACCGGCATCACCGGCATCGCCACACTGCCAACACCGGCATCGCCACACTGCCAACACCGGCATCGCCACACTGCCAACACCGGCATCGCCACACTGCCAACACCGGCATCGCCACACTGCCAACACCGGCATCGCCACACTGCCAACACCGGCATCGCCACACTGCCAACACCGGCATCGCCACACTGCCAACACCGGCATCGCCACACTGCCAACACCGGCATCGCCACACTGCCAACACCGGCATCGCCACACTGCCAACACCGGCATCGCCACACTGCCAACACCGGCATCGCCACACTGCCAACACCGGCATCGCCACACTGCCAACACCGGCATCGCCACACTGCCAACACCGGCATCGCCACACTACCAACACCGGCATCGCCACACTACCAACACCGGCATCGCCACACTGCCAACACCGGCATCGCCACACTGCCAACACCGGCATCGCCACACTGCCAACACCGGCATCGCCACACTACCAACACCGGCATCGCCACACTGCCAACACCGGCATCGCCACACTGCCAACACCGGCATCGCCACACTGGCAAAAATTTCTACTGAATCACATTGTAATCGGAAATTTTATATCAATAGAAAAATATCATTTTTTTTGGGGGGGGGAGGGGATGGTACGGTATCCACTGAATTTTTTTCCATTAATTAAACGTTTCCATTAAACGTTTCCACAACTCTTCTACTAATAAAACGTTTACGCTAACAAGTTTTCATTAATAATTTGTTTCCACTGAAAAACGTATTAGAAAAATAAATGAGACAAATAAACATGAAATAATGAGCGGCCATTTTGCTGTAATCTGGCGATGGTTTAGCTTTACGAGAGTTGTTTTATACTTTAAAACGTGGGTTTAGGCAGAAATGTTACAAGACTTAAACCTTCTAGTGTTTAACACAAGACTTTCACGTAAACATTATATAAATAAAAAATTAATGTGTGTGTACTCACCTATTTGTGGTTGCAGGGGTCGAGTCACAGCTCCTGGCCCCGCCTCTTCACTGATTGCTACTAGGTCCTCTCTCTCCCTGCTCCATGAGCTTTATCATACCTCACCTTAAAACTATGTATGGTTCCCTCCTCCACTACGTCACTTTCTAGGCTATTCCACGGCCCGACTACTCTATGACTGAAGAAATACTTCCTAACATCCCTTTGACTCATCTGAGTCTTCAACTTCCAATTGTGACCTTTCGTGTCTGTGTCCCCTCCCTGGAACATCCCGTCTTTGTCCACCTTGTCCATTCCGAGCAGTATTTTATATGTCGTTATCATGTCTCCCCTGACCCTCCTGTCCTCCAGTGTCGTCAGGCCGATTTCCCTTAACTTTTCTTCATAGGACATTCCCCTTAGCTCTGGAACTAACCTCGTCGCAAACCTTTGCACTTTCTCTAATTTCCTGATGTGCTTGATCAAGTGTGGGTTCCAAACAGGTGCTGCATACTCCAGTATGGGCCTGACGTACACGGTGTACAGTGTCTTGAACGATTCCTTACTAAGGTATCGGAACGCTGTTCTCAGGTTTGCCAGGCGCCCATATGCTGCAGCAGTTATCTGGTTGTGTGCTTCCGGAGACATGCTCGGCGTTATACTCACCCCAAGATCTTTCTCCTTGAGCGAGGTTTGCAGTCTTTGGCCACCTAGCCTATACTCCGTCTGCGGTCTTCTGTGCCCTTCCCCGATCTTCATGACTTTGCATTTGGCTGGGTTAAATTCGAGAAGCCAGTTGCTGGACCAGGTGTCCAATCTGTCTAGGTCTCTTTGAAGTCCTGCCTGATCCTCGTCTGATTTAATTATCCTCATTAACTTCACATCTGCGAACACGGACACTTGTGTGTGTGTGTGTGTGTGTGTGTGTGTGTGTGTGTGTGTGTGTGTGTGTGTGTGTGTGTGTGTGTCCAATAGGTGGTAAAACTGGTCAATTATCAAGAACTCATTTAAAATTAAGTCCTTTCTAAAATTTTCTCTTTTACGTTTAAAGATATATTTTTTTTCATTTACGTTAATGTAAAAATTAATAATTTTGTACAAAAAGAACCTTAGAAAACTTATCTAACCTTATTATAACAACCGCAATTTAATTTAGCCTAATCCAACTAAATATATTTTAGATAAGTTTACAATAATTTAATAATAAACAAACACAATAAAATATATTTGTGTCGTTAGGTTCAGAAGATTTTTGCGAAATTACTGCATACACAGATTCGGCAAGAAGAGCTTTGCTATTTAAGTCAAAGTCTCAAGTTTAATCTATTCGGCAACATACATATATATATATATATATATATATATATATATATATATATATATATATATATATATATATATATATATATATATATATATTAGATACATATATAGATAAATATATATATATATATATATATATATATATATATATATATATATATATATATATATATATATTAGATACATATATAGATAAATATATATATATATATATATATATATATATATATATATATATATATATATATATATATATATATATCTATATATATATATATATATTAGATACATATATAGATAAATATATATATATATATATATATATATATATATATATATATATATATATATATATATTAGATACATATATAGATAAATATATATATATATAAATATATATATATATAAATATATATAAATATATATATATATATATAAATATATATAAATATATATATAAAAAACCATTTGTCTCCATTCACTCCTATCAAACACGCTCACGCATGCCTGCTGGAAGTCCAAGCCCCTCGCACACAAAACCTCCTTTACCCCCTCCCTCCAACCTTTCATAGGCCGACCCCTACCCCGCCTTCCTTCCACTACAGACTGATACACTCTTGAAGTCATTCTGTTTCGCTCCATTCTCTCTACATGTCCGAACCACCTTAACAACCCTTCCTCAGCCCTCTGGACAACAGTTTTGGTAATCCCACACCTCCTCCTAACTTCCAAACTACGAATTCTCTGCATTATATTCACACCACACATTGCCCTCAGACATGACATCTCCACTGCCTCCAGCCTTCTCCTCGCTGCAACATTCATCACCCGCGCTTCACACCTATATAAGAGCGTTGGTAAAACTATACATTCCCCTCTTTGCCTCCAAGGACAAAGTTCTTTGTCTCCACAGACTCCTAAATGCACCACTCACTCTTTTTCCCTCATCAATTCTGTGATTCACCTCATCTTTCATAGACCCATCCGCTGACACGTCCACTCCCAAATATCTGAATACGTTCACCTCCTCCATACTCTCTCCCTCCAATCTGATATCCAATCCTTCATCACCTAATCTTTTTGTTATCCTCATAACCTTACTCTTTCCTGTATTCACCTTTAATTTTCTTCTTTTGCACACCCTACCAAATTCATCCACCAATCTCTGCAACTTCTCCTCAGAATCTCCCAAGAGCACATTGTCGTCAGCAAAGAGCAGCTGTGACAACTCCCACTTTGTGTGTGATTCTTTATCTTTTAACTCCACGCCTCTTGCCAAGACCCTCGCATTTACTTCTCTTACAACCCCATCTATAAATATATTAAACAACCACGGTGACATCACACATCCTTGTCTAAGGCCTACTTTTACTGGGAAATAATTTCCCTCTTTCTTACATACTCTAACTTGAGCCTCACTATCCTCGTAAAAACTCTTCACTGCTTTCAGTAACCTACCTCCTACACCATACACTTGCAACATCTGCCACATTGCCCCCCTATCCACCCTGTCATACGCCTTTTTCAAATCCATAAATGCCACAAAGACCTCTTTAGCCTTATCTAAATACTGTTCACTTATATGTTTCACTGTAAACACCTGGTCCACACACCCCCTACCTTTCCTAAAGCCTCCTTGTTCATCTGCTATCCTATTCTCCGTCTTACTCTTAATTCTTTCAATTATAACTCTACCATACACTTTACCAGGTATACTCAACAGACTTATCCCCCTATAATTTTTGCACTCTCTTTTATCCACTTTGCCTTTATACAAAGGAACTATGCATGCTCTCTGCCAATCCCTAGGTACCTTACCCTCTTCCATACATTTATTAAATAATTGCACCAATCACTCCAAAACTATATCCTCACCTGCTTTT